>NC_071400.1:50983123-51336873 GCF_022682495.2 Desmodus rotundus
GAGATTGCAGCAGCCACACAGCGGATGGTGCCGGGAGCCTGAATCACGGACTTCTACTTCCTTTCCTGAGACACGGTACCCCGGACTGGGCACAGGGAGAGGGAAGGACTGTGCATCTGTGGGTGTTCTAGAGGACTTTAGTATCTTATTGAAGACATTAGGTCATTATTCTAAGTTTGTGTAACTTTTAAATAAACAATTCCTTTCCTTTTCACCAGTCTCTGGCATTGAGAGACGTCTTTCCTCTGGCGGCGGGCATTGCGAACCTAGCAGGTGGGCGTGGGGGAAGGAACCTCCAGAGACAGAAAGGCGGAATCCTTTCTGTAATAATTTATCGTGAACCACCCCCACCCTTCTGCTCTGTAACAGAATGGATAAGGAAGAGAAACAAATCGTCATCTGAAATAAGCTTATCAACAGGAGACAGACAGATAGTTCCTCCTGAACCCAGAGCAAAACTCCTCCAGAGCTCAGAGCTATGCAGAGATAACAGCAACTCCCGCTTTTGTAACTTGCTTGCTTCTCACTGTGTAAAAGAGCTAGCCTGTGAGCGTTCGGTGCGGCTCTCATCTGCAGCTCTTCAGAGCACCGAGTCTCTGGGACACATCGAGAGTCCGCCCCTGCGCAGGTTAAAAGAGTTGGCCATTAAAGTAACATCTCTGTAAACGTCCTGAAAGTCTCCGAACATCTGTTTCTTGCGTCAGTGGGTGCAACATGTGGGTCATGTTTTCTTATCCATTCAGCTATTCTATGTCTTTTGATTGGAGCATTTAATCCATTTACATTTAAGGTTATTATTGACAGGTTGTTATTTATTGCCATTTTTTCATACCTGAGTTCCTCTCTCTTTCTCTTTTCCTTCCTTTCCTTAAAGCCGTCCCTTTAGCATCTCTTGCAGAGCTGGTTTGGTGGAGGTGCATTCTTTTAGACTTCTTTTGTCTGGGAAACTCTTTATTTGGCCTTCTATCTTGATTGAGAGCCTTGCTGGGTAAAGTAGTCTTGGTTGCACACATCTGGTTCTCATTACTTGGAATATTTTTTGCCATTCTCTTCTGTCTTGGAGCGTTTCCATTGAGAAATCAGTTGCTAACCTTATTGGGGCTCCCTTGTATGTTACTTCATGTTTCTCCCTTGCTTCCTTTAAGTTCCTCTCTTTGTCTTGGAATTTTGCCTTTTTTTTTTTTTTTTGAGTTCATATAATTTATTGCAGTTAGCACACAGTTTAAAAATTCACCAACACACCAATAGTACAAAACTAAACAGCATTATAAGTTATTCCCCCCTCAGGAAAATAAAACATACTATGATTGTCAAAGCTAGATGTCAGTCTAAGTTTTAGAACAAAGGAAGAATGTGAAACTAATGAAAGGAAAAGTAATCACTCACAATGACCACAAAAAGAAAATCCAAAAGAAAGTCCGTTTTTTCACAGACATTGATTGTCTTCTCTAAATTAATAAAAATTATTTTAACATAAACTGTATTTAAAAAAAAAACAACAACAACTAGAAACTCTTCAAGTAACTAAAGATAATGCTCCAAGGCCATTTTCACAGCTTTTTTTGTTTGTTTGTTTGCTTTAAATGCCATTACAGCCAAATTAACACACATTTGACCAAATATTTCCAAAACAGTCCAGCAACACACAATGGAGTTTTCCATTCAGTATCTTAAGCACAAAAATAGGCTATGTTTACAGTAGTTAAGGCGATCAAATTTTAAACAAAAGCAATTAAAAAAAAAAAGGGAAAAACAGCAAACGTTTTCCATGCTACTCCCATAGACCTTATTTGTAAGTGCAAGACAGGAAAGCAAACACTGTGCAAAATGCTCTTGCCCGCGTGCTGGCCACGGAACCGCACGCCGGCTGCAGCCTCTGCTGCCGCGGTCCACATAGTCTACTAACCCCCTCCCCCTGTCAATCAAGGCGGTCCAGTCCTTTCAGCCTGGGGCTCTTTCAGTCCATAGAATCTTTTCATGAGTTGGGGGTGGAGGGGTGGAGGGTGGGAGAGGGAGGGTGGGGAAGGAAGAAGGGGAGAAAAAGAAAAGGGGAGCAAAAGGAAAAAAAAAAAAGAATGACCTATTGTCAATTTGTGCAGTAGTTACTCTAAAAATGCTCAACTGGGTAAATGTGTACACCTAAACTTTGAGCTGGCATGGGTTCTGTGCAATTCGAAGTCAGTTATAAATGCACACCGCACATGCAAATCTTTAAGCCGTTTGTAAACATTTATATTCTCCTTGTTATGTAGCGAAGTTATCAATTTGCAGCTTAAGTTTTTATTCAGCTTAACAGTTTCAACTTAAAGACAGTGGGAAAGTCAATTTAAATTATATAAAATAAAAGTAAAAACAGTGCATTTACGTTCTTCATAACACCAGTTTTTTTCCAAATGGTGCTATTTTTCTAAGGAAATTAAATAATTTTAAACTCACTCGTTAAAGTTATACAATGCAAACAAAGACAAAAATATACTGAAACTCATGCATTTCTGTAGCGTTAATATTTACTTTTCAAGACTCAACTAAGAGCATCAATACAACCTGTCAAGTTCTTTGACACCCCCCCAGCCCATGTAATCAATTACAGTATACAAGAACAGTAATTCACATTTTTCAACACACAGTTCGACACTGCTGAAGCTGCAATATCCTTCCTCAGCCCGAGCAAACCTTCACAAAGACAGCGCCCCAGCGATCCCAGTGTACGTTCGTAATTTCTCTCGTTGGGAACCGTCAGAAAACCAGAAGTTGCCACAGAAAGTTTTAAGTCAACTGCTTGTTTAAAAATAGATAATCCAGCATTTCAGAAATTTTCCATTTGGGTCTAAAAGCATTCAGGTTTCCAACAGCCAGAAAAGATTCATGCAATTTTAGACATATAAAGAGGCTAATAAAACTGGAGGGGATTTCTACTGGAAAAAAAAAAAAAGTGGGGAGAAAAAGAGCCCAAAAGACAAGGCAATGTTGACAAAATTAAGCCTTAAGAAAAGCATTTTGCGACAGGACGATTTGTTTCAAAGGTTCTTATTGGCTTACTTCCCCTACACCCTCAAAGAAAAACACCTCTCTATTCTCCAACTTGCCCTAAAGTTTCTTTTATCAGTATGCTAAATTAGTAAGATTTTCATGCTATTCTAAAGTGCAAAAACAAGTTAATATCCCAACTTTTTAGTTCCAGGAAACAAGACTGCTTTTAGACCGTACCACAACTATATAGAGATCTATGTATATATATGTATATATATATATTATTTATATATATATATAAAATTATTTCCAGAGTTCTTGCGAGCTATCTTCTAAGGTCCAGTCTCTGACAGCGGGCAAGCTCAGTGCTTCACTTTTGACAGACAAGGAGTTCACCAACTCACAGTGGAACTTGCGGATGTGTCTGTACAGGTCCCCCGACTGCGTGAACCTGCGCTCGCACCACTTGCACGCGTGCGGCTTCTCGCGGGTGTGCACCATGGCGTGGCGGCTCAGGTTGTGCGAGTACTGGAAGCTCTTGCCGCACTGGGTGCAGGTGTAGGGCTTCTCGCCCGAGTGAGTCCTCTCGTGGCGCTTGAGCGTGTACATGCAGGAGAAAGTCTTCCCGCACAGCGAGCAGGTGGGCACGTTGACGTCGGCGGCCGGCTTGCTGCGGATGCCGTCCTGCTCGCGGAAGTGCGTGCTCAGGTGGATCTGCAGGATGTGCGGGCTGGGGAAGACCTTGTTGCACAGCGGGCACATGAAGATCTGGCCGGCCGGGCTCAGGATGTTGGAGACGTAGGGCAGCAGGCTGCTCTCCATGCCCCCCTCCACCTGGACGCGCTCGTTCTCGGGGGTCAGCATCTCGTCGTCGCTGGCTTTGTCCTCCCGCTCGAGCTCCCTCAAGACCGAGTCCTCCCTCAGCGGAGCCAGATGGGCCGGCTCGTACTGCACCCTGTTGTTAGCGCTCACACTTTCTTTCACAGTGCTATGTTCCATGTCATAGTCATGAGCGCCAACATCGCTCTCATCACAGGAGGCCTCTTTCTCCACCTTCACCTGCACCAGGTTGCTTCTCAGCACGTCCGTCAGATCTTTCAGTGTCCTCTATCTTTGGTCTCTGATCTTCGTATATGCTGGAATACTGTTGGCTGTTCGCTCTGCTCCTCAGATCAGCTAGGTATTTCCCTGGCGTTGAGGGGAAGTGGACTCCGCTCCCACCTATGTTGCCGCCATCTTTGAATTTTGCCATTTTAATTATGATGTGTCTTGCAGTGTGCCTCTTAGGGTTCCTCTTGCTTGGAACTCTCTGTGTTTCCTGGATTTGGGTGACTTTTTCTCTCCTCAGATGAGGGAGATTTTCCATCATTACTTTTTCAAACAGGTTTTCTATCCCTTGTTCTTCTTCTCCTTCTGGTATTCCTATTGTATGGATATTGTTACCTTTCATGTTGTCTTGCATTTCCTTTAAACCCTCTTCATTCTTTCTGAGCCTCTTTTCCTTTTCTTGCACTTTCTGGGTGTTTTTTTCTACTTTGTCCTCCAGCTCGCTGATCTGATTCTCTGCTTCATCAAGTCTGCTTTTCATTCCCTCTACTGTGTTCTTCTGTTCAGAAATTGTATTCTTCTTTTCCTCTTGGCCCTTGTTGATAGTTTCTATTTTCTTTTTCATGTTATATAGTTTGCAGTGAGTTCATTGTAGTTTCTCTGTATTTTCTGGTAGTTTTCTGTGATCTCAGAGAGCTGAGTGAGCTTCCTGTTAACCATTGCTTTGAACTCAGTATATGATAGTTGAGTTGCATCTTTTTCAGTTAGCATTCTTTCTGAGGCTTCCTCCTTTCCTTTCATTTGGAGATTGTTTCTTTTTCTTCCCATTGTTGTGAGACTGTTCTTGTTAGCCTCTGCTCCTTAAATTGATGTGTTCTGTCCACCTGGGTTTATGGTATGATATTCTATGGTAGAATGCCAATGGGATTCAGGGGTGCTGTCTCCTTAATCTCCTGTGCTCACTGGTCTTGAGCTTACGTTTATGGTTGTAACACAGTCTAACTCTGTTCTTTTCAGCACTCTAGGTTTTCTTGTCTCACCTGTGGGAAGAAGAGGAAGTGGAGCAAAAAAAAAAAGAAAAAAAAGGAAGTAGAGTAAAATGGAATAGAAAAGGAAAGGAAGGAAGGAAGAAGGAATAAAGAAACATCGGAGGCAAGATAAGAAGGAATTTTAACAAAAATTAAAACCAAAGAATAAATACAAGAAGGCAGGAAGAAGGAATAAAAAAGGTAAAGGATGGAAGGAAGAAGGAATAAAAAACAAAAGAAGGACAGAAAGGAAGAAGGAATTCAGGGGGATATGAGGAAGGAAAGCAAAAAGAAAAAAATGTCTTCTTCTCGGTTTTAAACTGGTAAGGTTAGTTCTGCTGGTCTTCCTGTCTGTGGAATGGTTGGGGGTGGTTGGAAGGATTGGTTTCACTTTTCTCCCTTCCTGAGCCACACTCTTCGCTGTTATTCAGCCTCCAGTCCAGTTCCTCAGGGTCCTTCTGCTCCCCACTAGGCCTTTAGATCACCAGTTGTGTGTCCTTGAGTTGCACCAATTAGGGGCAACTCACACTCCCCTTTCTTGCTCTTTGCTGTCTTAGATGCTAGGGGCTCTCCGTGCTGCTATGGGGTAGTTCAGCCCCCTACTGAGTCAAGTCTTTTCTGGGAATGGATTCTCCCCTACTCCTGTAGCTCCCCTCTGCTGGTCATTGTGCCTTCCTCCTAGAGAGCCAGTAGGCCCTGCAGGGTTTTGTGCGCAGGGGCTAGGTAGGAGTTTTTCAGAACCGGTGCTTTTGGGTGTGGTCGCCTGCAGGCAGCCAGGCCAGTGATGCGCTTGTGAGGGCCTGGGTTGGCTTCCCATCCCCCGCTTTGGGTCTGTGCGCGGAGGCAGGCAGCCACTGATCTGGTTGCGGGCCCACCAGAGGTTTCAGGTGTGGGCGCCCAGTCGGGGTTTTAGGTGTGTGCGCCCACCCAGGCGCTTTCTGTCTGTGCGCCCAGGCAGCCTGGCCACTTATCAGGGCATGCGCTCACCTGGAGTTTCAGTTGTGGGCCCCCAGACCTCTGATCTGGATGCAGGCAACTGGGCTTCAGGTGAGCACTAGGGCTGCTTTTCCAGGGGAGGAGCAGGGAGGGGCGCCAGAGGCCATGGATGCTGCGGAGAGTTCTCTAACTGCTAGGTGCCTCTATTTTCTTTTCCTTTTGGAGGAATTCCCCCTATTCAAGCCCCCCGTGTTCCAAACAAGCACCTGGCTGCCCACACAGCCAAGCCTGGCTCTCTCCTGAGAATCCTGCAGCAGATCCTGCGCCTGGGCCCAGGCTTCAGCCGCCCTGGTCCCCGTGCTGGTCCCAGGGACCTTATTGTCCTTAAGCACTCTTCTTACAGTCTGATCTTTCAATGTCCTCTTTCTTTGGTCTCCGGTCTTCATATATGCTGGAATACAGTTGGCTGTTCGCTCTGCTCCTCAAATCAGCTAGGTATTTCCCTGGCGTTGAGGGGAAGTGTACTCTGCTCACACCTATCTCACCACTATCTTCCCCAAAACCCATCTTAACCATTTTTAAGTGTATAGTTCAACAGTGTTAAATAAATTCACTTTGCTGTGCAAAAGCTCTCTAGAAGTTTTTCATCCTGTATAACTAAAGCTTGATACTGATTAAACAAAAATTTCCACTTTCTCCTCCTTCATCCACTGTTAACCATCACTCTACTTTCTGTTTCTATGAATTTAACTAGTTTAGATACCTCATGTAAATGTATTTATATAGCATTTGTCTTTTTTTGACTGGTTTATTTCACTTAACATAATGTCTATATTTTGCTCATGTTGTAGCTTGTGACAGGATTTCTTTTTTTAAGGCTGAATCATATTCTATTGTATATATGTGTTAGTCTGTTCAGGCTGCTATAACCAAATATCATTGATTTGATAGTTTAAATGACATAAATTTATTTCTTACAGTTCTAGAGACTGGGAAATTTTAGATCAAGGTACCAGCAGAGTTGCAGTATCTGGTGATGGCCTTATTTCTGGTTCATAAATTGCCATATTCTGTCTGTGTCCTCAAATGGCAAAAGGGATGAGGGAACTCTCCGGAGTATCTTTTATAATGGCACTACTCCCATTTATAAGGGCTCCGCCTCATCATCTAATCACCTCCCAAATGATTCACCTCTAAATACCATCACATTGGGAATTAGGATGTAACATATGAATTTTAAGGCCCATAATATGTTAGGATTTAACATACCTATTTTATCTATTAGCAATGTGTATGCCACATTTGTTTATCCATTAAACTGTTGATGGACTTTTGAGTTATTTTCACTTTGTGGCTATTGTGAATAGTGCTATGAACATAGGTTTGAAAGTATCGCTTTGAGAGCCTGCTTTCAATTATTCTGGATATGTACCCAAAAGTAAGTTTGTTAAATCATTTGTTAGTTTTGTTTTTAATGTGTGGAGGAAATGTCATACTGTTTTCTGTAGTGGTTGCACTGTTTTACAGTTCCTCCAAGAGTGCCCAAGTGTTTAGATTTCTTCACATCCTTGTCCACACTTGCTATTTTCTGATTTTTTATAGCAGCCATCCTAATTAGTATGAGGTAATGTTTCATTATGGTTTTGATTTGTATTTTTCTGATAATTAAAGATGGTAGGCATCTTTTTATATGTTTGTAGGTCATTTGTATATCATCATTGAAGTGATGTCAAGTCAGGTCTTTTGACCATTTTTTCTATTGCATTATTTTATTTTTGTTGTTGTTGAGTTGTAGCAGCTCATTATATATTATGGATATTAACTCCTATTCAGGTATATAATTTGGAAATTTTTTTCCCATTTTATAGGTTTCAATTTCACTCTGTTGTTTGTATCTTTGATGTAGAAAAGTTATTTAGTTTAAGTCTCATTTGCCTATTTTTGCTTTTGTTGTCTTGCTCTTACTATCATATACAAAGAATGAATTATTGCTAAGTGCAATGTCATGAAGCTTTTCCTCTATGTACTATTCAAGCAGTTTTATTGTCTGGGATTCTATGTATAGGTCTTTAATACATTTTTTAAATAATTTTTGTATATAGCATGAGATAAGAATACAACTTCATTCTTTCTTAAGTTGATGCCCAGTTTTCCCAATACAATTTGTGGAAAAGACTGTCCTTTCCCATTAGGTGGTCTTGGCACCCTGATCAAAGATCATATTACCAAACATATGAAGGTTTACTTCTAGGTTCTCTATTCTATTCCATTTGTTTATTTGCCTGTCTTTCTGCCAGTACCACACTGTTTTAATTGCTGTAGCTTTGTAATATGTTTTGAAATCCAGAAGTATGAAGCCTTCAAATTTGTTCTTTGTTTTCAAAATCATTGTGGTTATTTGGGAATTCTTTTAAACCCCATATGAATTATAGGATAATGTGTTTTTACTTCTTCAAAAAATGAATAATGGGACTATATCAAACAACATTTTTTGTAAAAATATTATCTTATAAACTTTTTTTATTTCTGTAGTATCACTTGTAATGTCCATTGTTTCACGTAAGATTATTTATTTGAATAGCCTTTGTTTTTTAGTTAATGCAGTTAAGGGTTTGTTGATTTCATTAATCTTTTCAAAAAGCAAATTTTTGCTTCATATATTTTCTTCTTATTTTTCTATTCTCTATTTTGTTTATCTCTGCCACAATCTTTATTATCTTTCCTTCTTCCTGGATTTAGTTTGTTCTTGATTTTCTAATTTATTAAGTGATTTTCCATTTTTTTTCTTTTTCTTAAGATTTTATTTATTTATTTTTACGGGCAATAAGGGAGGGAGAAAGAGGGAGACAAATATCAATGTGTGGTTGCCTCTTGAGCACCCCTTACTTGAGACCTGGTCAACAACCCAGGCATGTGCCCTGACTGGGAATCAAACCAGTGACCCTTTGGTTAATAGGGTGGTACTAAATCCACTGAGCCAAAAGAGCCAGGGCTGTTTTTCGAATTTCTTAAGGTATAAAATTAGGCTTTTGATTTGAGATCTTTCTCCTTTTGTAATGTGCAATTTTATAATTGTGAACTACCCTCTTGACATTGCTTTCACTGCATGACATAAGTTCTAGTATATTGTGTGTGATTTCCCCCATGGTATTTTCTGATTTCCATTGTGACTTCCTGTTTGACCTATTGGTTGTTTAAGAATGTGTTGTTTCAAATTCTCAACAAAATATTGGCAAACCGCATCCAGCAATACATTAAAAAGATCATCCACCATGACCAAGTGGGATTCATCCCAGGGATGCAAGGATGGTACAATATTCGCAAATCGATAAACATAATACATCACATCAACAACAGCAAAGACAAAAATCACATGATCATATCAATAGATGCAGAAAAAGCATTTGATAAGGTACAGCACCCATTTCTGATAAAAACACTCAGCAAAGTGGGAATAGAGGGAGCATTCCTCAACATAATAAAGGCCATATATGAGAGACCTACAGCCAACATCATCCTCAATGGACAAAAACTTAGAGCTTTCCCACTAAGATGAGGAACAAGACAAGGATGCCCTCTCTCACCACTCCTATTCAACATAGTATTGGAAGTCCTAGCCACAGCAATCAGACAAGAAAAAGAAATAAAAAGCATGCATATTGGCAGGGAAAAATCAAAACTGTCATTGTTTGCAGACAACATGATAGTGATGTAGAACATCTTATAGACTCCACCAAAAATATACTCAACCTAACAAGTTAATTGGGCCAAAGAGTGTGATACAATGTCGACATTCAGAAATTAAAGGCATTTTTCTACACCGAAAATGAAACATCAGAAATAGAAATCAGGAAAAAAAAAATCCCATTTGATATAGCAACAAGAAAAATAAAGTATCTAGGAATAAACCTAACCAAGGAGGTAAAAGAACTGTACTCAGAAAACTACACAACACTGAAGAAAGAAATTTAGGAAGACATAAACAAATGGAAGCATGTACCATGCTCATGGATTGGAAGAATTAACATCATCAAAATGGCCATACTACCCAAAGCAATTTATAGATTCAATGCAATCCCTATTAGAGTACCCATGACACATTTCACAGATATAGAACGAACATTTCACAAATTTATATGGAACCATAAATGACCCAGAATAGCTGCAGCAATTTTGAGGAGGAAGAACAAAGCAGGAGGGATCACAAAACCTGATATCAAAGTGTATTACAAGGCCACTGTAATCAAAACAGCCTGATACTAGCATAAAAACAGACACATAGACCAATGGAACAGAACAGAGAGCCCAGAAACAAACTCAAATCTTTACGGTCAATTAATATTTGACAAAGGAGGCAGGAGCATAAAATGGAGCAAAAACAGCCTCTTCAACTGATGGTGTTGGGAGATCTGGACAGCTACGTGCAAAAAAATGAAACTCGATCACCAACTTACGCCATACACAAAAATAAACTCAAGATGGATAAAAGACTTAAATATAAGTCGTAACACCATACAAGTCCTCGAGGAAAACCTTGGCAGGAAAATCTCAGACATTCCACGCAGCAACATCCTCACAGACATGTCCCCTAAAGCAAGGGACATAAAGGAAAGAATAAACAAATGAGACCTCATCAAAATAAAAAGCTTCTGCAAGGCTAAAGAAAACAGCACCAAATTACAAAGAGAACCAACAGTATGGGAAAACATATTTGCCAATGATACCTCAGACAAGGGCCTGATCTCCAAAATATATAAAGAACTCACACGACTCCACTCCAGGAAGACAAACAACCCAATTAAAAAATGGGCAAAGGACTTGAACAGACTTCTCCAAGGAAGACATACAGAGGGCCCAGAGATATAGGAAAAGATGCTCAGCATCACTAGCCATCAGAGAGATGCAACTTAAAACCACATTGAGGTACCACCTCACACCAGTCAGAGTGGCCAACATGAACAAATCAACAAACAAATGTTGGAGAGGACGCAGAGTAAAGGGAACCCTAGTACAGTGTTATTGGGAATGCAGACTTGTGACGCCACTGTGGAAAACAGTATGGAATTTCCTCAGAAAAGTAAAAATGGAACTGCCCTTTGACCCAGCAATTCCGCTGCTGGGATTATACCCTAAGAACCCTGAAACACCAATCCAAAAGAACCTGTGCACCCCAATATTCACAGCAGCACAATTTACAATAACCAAGTACTGGAAGCAACCTAAGTGCCCATCAGCTAAGGAGTGCATCCGAAAACTATGGTATATTTATACAATGGAATTCTATGTAGCAGAGAGAAAGAAGGAGCTTATACCCTTTACAACAGCATGGATGGAACTGGAGAGCATTATGCCAAGTGAAATAAGGCAGGCAGTGAGGGACAAATACCATATGATCTCACCTTTAACTGGAACATAATCAACAGAAGAAAAAAATGAACAAAATATAACCAGAGACATTGAAGTTAAGAATAATCTAACAATAGCCACGGGCCAGTGGGGAGGGGACAGTGGGGAAAGGGGATTACAGGAACTACTATGAAGGACACATGGACAAAATCAAGGGCGAGGGTGGAGGTGGGGAAGGGAGGTGCGTTTGGCTGGGGTGGGTGGAGGGATGGGGAGAAAAGGCATACAACTGTAACTGAATAACAATAAAAATTAAAAAAATGTATTGTTTTATTTCCATATATTTGTGGATTTTGCAGCTTTCCTTTTGCTATTTATTTCTGGTTTCCTTGCTTTTTGTGTATTTATTTATTTATTATTGTTTTTAAGGTATTTTTATTGATTATGCTGTTACACTTTTCCCAATTTATCCCCCCTCCACCCTGCCCCCCAACCATCCATCATTGTCTCCCACTTAATTCATGTCCATGGGTTGTACATATAAGTTCTCTGAGTCCTGTGTTTCCTATACCATTTTTCATCTCTCCCCAACTATTTAATGCCTACTAATTATGCTTCTTCTTCCATGTACCTTTCCCTGCCATTCCTCCCTTCCCATTCCCCACTGAAATCCCTCCATATGATCTCCATTTCTCTAATTCTGTTCCTTTTCTAGTTGTTTGGTTAGTTTTTGTTTTCATTGCTTGTCTTTTCTTGTAGGTTCATTTACTGATAGTTGTGAGTTTGTTGTCATTTTACTGTTCATATTTTTTATCTTCTTTTTCTTAGATAAGTCCCTTTAACATTTTATATAATAATGGCTTGGTGATGATGAACTCCTTTAACTTGACCTTATCTGGGAAGCACTTTATCTGCCCTTCCATTCTAAATGATAGCTTTGTTGCATAGAGTAATCTTGGATGTAGGTCCTTGCCTTTCATGACTTCAAATACTTCTTTCCAGACCCTTCTTGCCTGCAAGGTTTCTTTGGAGAGATCAGTTGATAGCCTTATGGGCACTCCGTTGTAGCTAACTCTCTCCTTTTCTCTTGCTGCTTTTAGGATTTTCTCTTTATCTTTAATCTTGGGTAACTTAATGATGATTTGCCTTGGTGGGTTCCTCTTTGGGTCCAGCTTCTTTGGGATGCTCTGGGCTTCCTGAACTTCCTGGAAATCTATTTTCTTCTCCAGATTGAGGAAGTTTTCTTTCATTATTTGTTCAACTAAGTTTTCAATTTCTTGTTATTGTTCTTCTCCTTCTGGCACTCCTGTAATTTGGATATTGGAACATTTCAGTTTGTCCCAGAGGTTTGTAAGACTCACTTCACTTTTTTTAATTCTTGTTTCTTCATTCTGTTCCAGTTTGATTTTTATTTCTTCCTCTTGTTCCAAATTGTTGGTTCTCTGAATATTTTGATTTATTTCATTTTGGGTATCTTTCATTTTTTTTTTTCATTTTTCAACCAAGCTCAATCAGATTTGTGAGCATTTTGATTACCAGGGCTTTAAATTCTCCATCAGATAGGTTGGCTTATCTCCTCATTGCTTAGCTCTCTTTCTGAGGTTTTGCTCTGTTCTTTCATTTGGGCCATATTTCTTTGTCTTTGTGCACCTGCTAAGTTGTAAGGGGGTGCCGCCTTAAGTGTTCCCCCTGAGAAGAGCAACCCTCTTTGCTGCAGCGCACCTCTGCCTGTGGAGGAGGGGCCAGAGAGGGAATAATGCAGCTCGCCTGCAATCCCTAGCACACTTTCCAGTGGATTCTCATGTGAGACTGGGATTTTCTCCCCCTGGGGCAACTGCCGTAGTCAACTGTCAACTCTGAGTCTCAGTTTCATCTTAAGTCAGCCTCTCCCATGCAGTCCACCACCTCGCCACAGACTACCCCCCCCCCCATCTGCTGCCCTACCGGTCTGGTTGTTCTGATTGATTTTTTCTTTAATTCCTTGGTTTTTGGAGTTCCATGCAGTTTAGTTTTCTGGCACTTCTGGTTGTTTATTGGTTTTAGATCAGTTTTTATCTTCCTTTTGGTTGTGTGAGGAAGTGAAGGGTTTCTACCTACACTTCCATCTTGGCCGGAACTCAATTTTATTACTTTTTGATTAGAAAAACTTACTGTGAATGGTTTAAATCTTCTTATTAACACTAGCTTTGTGGCCTAACATGTGTTCTGTCCTGGAGAGTGTTCCATGAGAAGAAAGTATATCATGCTGTTCGTTGGTGAAGTTTTCTGTGTATGTCTATTGGTCCAATTAGTCTATGGTAGTATTCAAGTCCTCTCTTTCCTTGTTCATTTTCTGTCTGTCACCCATTTTTATAGTGGGGTATTGAAATATACTTTTATAGTGTTTCTCTGTATGTCTGCCTCCAAGTCTGTCAAAATTTATTTCATACGTGTAGGAACTGTAAGTTAGCTGCATAAGTATTTACAATTACTGTATCTTCTTGGTAAATTGATACTTTTATAATTATACAATTTCCTTCTTTGTCTTTTGTGAGAGTTTTTGACTTAAAGTCTGTTTTGTCTGACATTAATATAGCTATCCTTGCTTTCTTTTGTTTACCATGTGCAACAAAATCCTTACTTTAGCCTCCTACATAATACTGTCTCCCTCCTGCCCTTTGGTACGTCCCCCTTATGGAGTAAGAGGGGGTGTCTTGAGTTCTTGTTAGAATTTAAGTATGTATTATCAAGATATTTTATTATTTTTCTGTAAATTCAGTGAACTAATGAACAAGTGCTATGGCCACCCAGGAGTGTGTCTGGCACCCTCAGAGAAAGAGATGTACAGAAAATCAGAGAATCTTGCCTGTAAGATTCATAAGGCCACTTTTCTGAAACCTCTCCCTGTTCGTATGTAACCACTCTGACCAATGAGATAGTGCTTCAACAACTTAAGTCCTCTTTTAAGGGTCTCTGATATTGCTCACCACTGAAATGGAATGGAGCTTAATGGATTATCAATGTTTTAAGCCTCCTTCATCTCATCTTTTTCCAAGAGTGCTCTGTCACCTTAAAATCCAGAGTTGGCTGTAGTCAACACTGGTGGAGATCTTTGAACTCTTTTCTGTGAAGCTAGTAAAAGGAAGGTATGAAATAAAGATTCTTGCTAGATCTGTAATCAACTTCTCTGAAAATAAGGTCCTGTGAACTAATATAACACTCTGCTTTTAGGATGAATCTTGTTGCTTATACTTGAGTGCTTGTGTTCCATGGATGCTGAGCCACTTCAATGTAATCTCTGAGAACACTGCCTGTAGGGAAGACCACTCAAAAGCCAGGGCAGTGCCATAAATCTCACTTCAGCAATTATTATTCTACCAGTGACATGGATTCCCACTTTCATCTCCCCACTAAAACCAGCTTCAGTTCTCACTGACTTCCACGTTTTCCAGAACAGCATCCTCCTATAAATGCAGATATTCAGGTTGACCATAGATGGCTTTGTTCTTGTGGCTCTTTGATAAAAATAAGGCTAATAAGAGAGATTTGTGTGGAAAATAGAGAGCTGACTGACATCAAATAATCATGAGGCATCCTGCTGATTAATGGGCCAATTGTCCTGAAGGTCATCTAGTCTAAGCTTGGCTAGAAATCATTAAAATGTGGGTTGTTATTCAAAGCAGCTGCTGCCCTTTCAGGGCTTCCATTTTAGCCCAGAATAAAAGATGACAATCACATTTTTGACTCACAGATGGAATGTGTCTTTAACTGAGGCTTGCATCAGCTTTTCTTCATGTTTCCAAAAGGGCAGCTGATCCTTGTGAATATAACCTGATTTTCCCCTTTGTGGGATTCCCAAATGTTCAGTCTCCAGGTGCTCTTTTTCTTTCTCCAAGTCTTTTTCTATGAAAATGGACCTTTCAATATATACATCAAAGTAAAAAAGTGTAGAATTTATAGAAAATATAGTGTTTATTGTGTTTATAAGCTCCTTGCTAGCTTCTTATTGTCATTTTGTATTTTGTTTTCTTCCTTTGGGCAGGGGTAGGGAATGCTTGCCAATGTTTCCCATTGGGAATAAAGGAAAACATTGTATCACTTAAAATAAATGATTGGTATGCTTGCCACAAGAGACAAACACAAAAACAAATGACATTATCAGGAAATAAAAACATCTTTGGTAGGTTTAAATGTGGTAGCACCCATTTTAATGAGTTTTTAGTGGTGTGCAGTGTTTCTTTGTTAAATTACTTTATTTTCCTTTTGTAGTGAGAGGAAGCTATTATTTATTTTTTTAATAGATGATGACTACTGCCCTGGCTAGTATGGCTCAGTGGATTGAGTGCCAGCCTGTGAACCTAAGGGTAGCCAGTTGGATTCCCACTCAGGGCACATGCCTGGGTTGGAGGCCAGGTCCCCAGTAGGGAGCCCTCGAGAAGCAACCACACATTGATGTTTCTCTCCCTCTGTTTCTCCCTCCCTTCTCTTCTCTCTAAAAATAAATAAATAAAATATTTTTAAAAAATAGATGATGACTACTTCAGCTTTGCTGAAGCAAGCCTTCAGGACAGATCAGAAAGTTAAGAGAATTCCTTACCACTTACTGACAATTCTAGGACAGCTGCTCCTACTGTCCTTGGTTCTAGCCAATGGACACTCTAACAGGTAGTTGAACTTCCCAGGAGACCTTCTGTGTCTTGAGTTTTGCCAGCTTCTTGGCTAACTTCTTCAATACCCCCCAATCACACCATAATCAGTATTCTGAGAGACTCTTCAAGCCTTACCATGTTAGACAGTCAATCCATAATCTTTTCTCATACAAGTCCGGGCATCACACAAGGAAGTGGTAGACTTCATGAGTCTTCCCTGGCATCAATACTTTCTGTTGCAACTTTATATAGTTTTGAAAATGTTTGTTTTCTTCTTTTATTCAAAAAAAAATCTGTGTTTTATCAACCAAGTTAAAACCCTATTGGTCCTAAAACCTAAAGACTTTCTAATCAGTGTCTACCTGTTCTTTAATTTTTAAATAGTAGTACCTTCTATTCCCTGGGTCAGGCCAAAGGGCTCTCCTTTGGGAAGATTTGGAACTCTTGTGCTTTGCAATTTAGAATATATACAACTAGGAGGGCTCAATATGGTAGACTCTTCTTTTTAATTTTTCCCTTTTTGGGGGAAAGGGTCAGATTTCTTATCTTTAAAATAGAGAATGGTACCATGTGGTTAGCTATAACAAGTGTACAGCATGCATTAGAGAGATTTCCTCATGAAAGCCTAGACATTTTCTCATGGATGACTGCATATTCTGCAGCCAAAAGTGTTTTAATCTGAGCATTCTGCTCTCTCTTGAAACCTAACTTCAAGCCTAGCCAAGGGACTCTCTAAACAAGGAATCTGCATTTCCAAGAGGCTCTCTGGGCTCTCTGCATTTTGGATTTTTTTTATTGATTGGAAGCCAGGCCTTTGGCAGACCTCTTCCTGCATCAACACACACAAAAAATAGTATTCTCACTCATTATCCACTTAAATCATATAGTCTTATTTTAAGTATCCTGGCACCATACAAAAGAATGGTGGCTTTCAGCTGTTTTCCCATGAAGGGATACAAATAGTTACTATATTTTTAAGGTTATACACTTTTTAAAACTTCTGTTTCAGTAGCAGACTTCAGTAATGTGGTTACTCAAGGTGAAAACCAATTTGTCATAAAAGTTTCTACCTCATAAATATCTATTTATCCTGTTATTTTTAAAAAGACAATGCATTGCTGCTTCCTAGGTCAAGCTTTCTGACTGTTTCTGGACAATTCTCCCCTCTGGGCACACATGTAACTGAATACACAAGTCCTAGGCACTGTACAAGGAGCCATGGCCACAGCTTCTCAGCTGAGATGCTGAGAAGAGGCATGCCTGAAGCCTAGGCTGCAGTGAGACTGCGTTGGAGGCCAAGATCAGTTTAAACAGTGAAGAGGTGTTTGTGTAATTCAGTAGTATTTTCTACTGGCTTTCCTCACTTTTCCACCAGCCCAAGATCTCAACGGGAACCCCTAACCTCCATCAGAACAGAGAAAAACAGATCCCTCACATTGAGCATAGTCCAGGAGAACCTGAGAGGGAGACCTTAAGGTTGCTAGGACAATACTGATGGGTAATGAAATTATCACCTCTTTGGTGGGGAAGTGACAAGGTTCCAAGTTGCTGGAAGAATGTGTCATGAGGGAGGTCAGTCAGGATAACTGAGTTGATATAGAGAGTAGGAAAGGACAATGAGGCTCATGACTTTTTTGCATTGAAAAAAAAAGAGAATGAGACAGCCAGCAGAGATGTCCCATGGACCTATAGGAGTAAACTCCACCATTTTCTCCATTTACACCTCTGATTGAGGGACATGGGCAAGAAGTACATAGAAATACTCTTGATTTTAGTCAAACAAATCAGGCCTGAATTTTTATTTTAATATATGTAATGGATGTACATAATTTTTTAGTTTTTATATCTTTATTTTGTCTTCTTTTATTGTTTTTTGCTCTTTTTTAATTTTATTTTTTATTTTTATTCAGTTACAATTGTCTGTGTTTTCTCCCCATCCCTCCACCCCACCCAAGCCAATCCCACCTCCGTCCCCCAACTCTACCCTCCCCCTTGATTTTGTCCTTGTGTACTTTATAGTAGCTCCTATAGACCCCTCTCCCCACTATCACCTCCCCACTCCCCTGTGGCTATTGTTACATTGTTCTTAACTTCAATGTCTCTGGTTATATTTTGTTCACTTTTTTCTTCTGTTGATTATGTTCCAGTTAAAGGTGAGATCATCTGGTATTTGTCCCTCACCGTCTACCTTATTTCACTTAGCATAATGCTCTCCAGTTCCATCCATGCTGTTGTAAAGGGTATAAGCTCCTTCATTCTCTCTGCTACATAGAATTCCATTGTATAAATATACCATAGTTTTCGGATGCACTCCTTTGCTGATGGGCACTTAGGTTGCTTCCAGTACTTGGTTATTGTGAATTGTGCTGCTGTGAATATTGGGGTGCATAGGTTCTTTTGGATTGGTGTTTCAGGGTTCTTAGGGTATAATCCCAGCAGCGCAATTGCTGGGTCAAAGGGTAATTCCATTTTTAGTTTTCTGAGGAAATTCCATACTGTTTTCCACAGTGGCCTCACCAGTCTGCATTCCCACCAACACTGTACTAGAGTTCCCTTTTCTCTGCATCCTCTCCAACATTTGTTTGTTGATTTGTTTATTTTGGCCACTCTGAGTGGAGTGAGATGGTACCTCATTGTGGTTTTAATTTGCATCTCTCTGATGGCTAGGGATGCTGAGCATCTTTTCGTATGTCTGGGCACTCTGTATGTCTTCCTTGGAGAAGTGTCTGTTCAAGTCCTTTGCCCATTTTTTAATTGGGTTGTTTGTCTTCCTAGAGTGGAGTCGTGTGAGTTTTTTATATATTTTGGAGATCAGGCCCTTGTCTGAGGTATCATTGGCAAATATGTTTTCCCATACTGTTGGTTCTCTTTGTATTTTAATGCTGTTTTCCTTAGCCATGCAGAAGCTTTTTATTTTGATGAGGTCGATTTTGTTTCCTTTAAGTCCCTTACTTTAGGGGACATGTCTGTGAGAATGTTGTGCGTGGAATGTCTGAGATCTTCCTGCCAGGGTTTTCCTCGAGGACTTGTATGGTGTTACGACTTATATTTAAGTCTTTTATCCATCTTGAGTTTATTTTTGTGTATGGCGTAAGTTGGTGATCGAGTTTCATTTTTTTGCACGTAGCTGTCCAGATCTCCCAACACCATCTGCTGAAGAGGCTGTTTTTTCTCCATTTTATGCTCCTGCCTCCTCTGTCAAATATTAATTGACTTTAAAGACGCGGGTTTATTTCTGGGCTCTCTGTTCTGTTCCATTGGTCTATGTGCCTATTTTTATGCCAGTACCAGGCTGTTTTGATTACAGTGGCCTTGTAATACAGTTTGATATCAGGTGTTGTGATCCCTCCTGCTTTGTTTTTCTTTCTCAAAATTGCTGCAGCTATCCGGGGTCATTTATGGTTCCATATGAATTTCTGCAATGTTTGTTCCATATCTGTGAAATATGTCATGGGTACTCTAATAGGGATTGCATTGAATCTATAACTTGCTTTGGGTAGTATGGCCATTTTGGTGATGTTAATTCTTCCAATCCATGAGCATGGTACATGCTTCCATTTGTTTGTGTCTTCCTTAATTTGTTTCTTCAGTTGTAGTGTAGTATTCAGAGGACAGGTCTTTTACCTCCTTGGTTAGGCTGACTCCTAGGTACTTTATTTTTCTTGTTGCTATGTCAAATGGGAGTTTTTTCCTGATTTCTGTTTCTGCTGTTTCATTTTTGGTGTACAGGAATGCCTTTGATTTCTGAGTATTGACTTTGTATCCAGCTGTTTTGCCAAATTCATTTACTAGGTCCAGTAGTGTTTTGATGGAATCTATCAGATTTTCCATGTACACTATCATGTCATCTGCAAACAGTGACAGTTTCATTTCCTCCTTTCCAATTTGGATGCCTTTTATTGCTTTTTCTTGTCTGATTGCTGTGGCTAGAACTTCCAATACTATGTTGAATAGGAGTGGTGAGAGAGGGCATCCTTGGCTTGTTCCCGATCTTAGTGGGGAAGCTCTAAGTTTTTTTCCATTGAGTATGATGTTGGCTGTAGGTGTCTCATATACGGCCTTTATTATGTTGAGGAATGCTCCCTGTATTCCCACTGTGTTGAGGGTTTTTATCATAAATGGGTGCTGGACTTTATCAAATGCTTTTTCTCCATCTATTGATATGATCAAGTTTTTTTTTGTCTTTGCTTTTGTTTCTGTGGTGTATTATGTTAGGCCTACCTGATCTGGCAGACTCCATTGTAAACCTATGAGAAGGAATTATAACTGGAATGTATAGAAGAAGACAATCCTCAGGGTAGTGGATATCCCTAGGCAACAAGAAGAGGCAGTATACATCATGCTAGGAGATAACATGTGCTCCCTATCTGCTTGGTGTGGGGAACATAGTGGTGTTAACTGACGCCTTATTCCAAGGCCTCCAAAATAACTTCAGCCATAAAAGCATCCTCTGGAACCATAGCATACACAAGACTGGTGAGCTTCATGTGTTCTCACCTTTGAAAATTATGTCTACTATTTTCTAGAGTCTTTCTCGAATTTTTTAAAGTATATTTTAGATGTTTTCTTCTTTTTATGCTTTGTGTTTTTTAATATTTGTTTCTGTTGTTTGTTTGTTTGTTTTTCACTTGGGAGTTGAGGGAATGTGCCCCTGAAGTGATGAGGTTGTTCAGCATGTACCTCATTGAACAAGCCAACTTTACTGTAGGCGGCCTTCTCCCTTTTGGTCTTACCTATTGCCAGACCTTTACCCTGAGTGTTGCCCCTTCTAAACAACAATTTAACATCCAGAAATTAAAATAGTCAGATTAAAGAATCAATTACTGACAGTTTGGGGTATGGAAGTCTCCTATTTTTCCTTGACTTGCATTTCTGTTTTATCTTCCTTTGTTGTTCAGAGGCAATACTTTTTATCTTTTATTGGAGGAGAACCCCTTGTAGTTAGCTAAAGAAAACATGAGTACATATTCTACCCATTTTATAATCAGATCCCACTGCTTCCCTGACCTTGATTCTAGCCAATGGATGCCCAAAGGATGCCCAAAGGATTCCCTTTTACCTTCCCAAAAGGCCCTTTGCCTTCATCTTTATGATTTGCTAAAAGCCAGTTTCTTGATTGACCTTTCTTACACTTTACCCACTGCTGCAGGAAACTGTTTCCTTGATGAACCCACAAGGCCTTTTTCCCTGAACCACTTAAACCAAAAAAATGTTCTATTAAATATCCTGGCACAAAAGGAAAATGTGGTGGTTCTCAAGTGTTATCCATTAAAAGGATACTTTCTGGTTGTCTTCACTTTTGGAAATTTATGTTTGTTTTCTCCTATTTAGACAAGAACCTCTAAGTCTTGGAGTCAGCCAAGGTAAAAACCTGGTAGGTCATCACAGCAGCTTGGAGACTCCCTGTCCAATGTCTCAAAGTTCTGTTATTAATTAACATTGATTTGCTGTTCTCAGAGTGAGCCCCTAACCAACAGCCTTCCCTCATTGTTCATTCTTCTTTCTCTTGCAACTTTTGCTGTCCACTTAGATCCCACTTCTAGCCTTGTCCCAAATAAAACACACACATACAGTGTCCTCAGAATTTTGTAAGTTTCTCATATGCATATTAGGCATATAAAATTGAATAGACTTTATATGACAGCTCTTTGGAGTGTTTTTCCTTGTGTGTGAGACTGTGGTATGTAAGTGGGGAGTTAATTGTTTCTTTTTTTCTGCATCTTTAGAAATGTCCTCATTGATATCACAATTTTTTTTTTATAATCCTAAAACAGCAGCACATTCTGTCCTTTTCAGTCTGGTAAAACTGACCTTCCTCTGCCTCAACACCCTCTTACTCTTTCTCTTCTCAGTATCAAGCTTTTTCAAGCATTTCCCAAAAAATGTAAAAAAAATAAAAGTTTGTCTTTAAAAAACAAAAAATTATTAAGTTTGAGTGTCATAACCTCCAACCATCCCCTCCTTTCTATTTTTTTTCTTTTAAAATAAAAGACTGATTTTTTTCTAGCTTGTATCTCTAGAAAAACCCTCAAACAGAAAGATATGTTGATCCTCTGGATGAGGCAATGGTGACCCTTCTTTAACAGGTATAAATGACTAGAAAGGTTACCTATAGCAGTACCCCCATATTAAAAAAAAATCTTCCTTTAATAGTAAAAGGAAAGAATTCCCATCTTATAAAAAGAATATAAATTTGCAGTTAACTAGAGACAATAGGAAGCATCAATTTTTTTCAGGTGGTTTTAAATTTTACAGCCATAAATATTTTAATCTGAGGACAATGGCTCTCAAGCCATGAGTCAAACCTCTGGACTCTTCTAACTGGAAGTGTGCCTTTGCAAGAGTCCATTGGCATTTTGGCTCTATTCACAAAACAGTGTGCTTTTTGCCTTACCCATTTTTTGTCACACCCACTTACTATGGTTTCTTGAAGCCACTTGAACTGTAAATCTTTTGTTACATGTTCTAGAACCACACACAAGAGTGGTAGCCTTCCTGAGTTATTTATTACCCACAGAAGAGACACTTTCTTTTGATCCTTTAAAGGTTTTTTTTTTCCTATTTTTGAGTTTTGGAATTTGCTTTTGTTTTCTTCTTTTATTTAAACAATAGCTCCTAAGTTATGTGGTCAGCCAAGGTGAACCCATGTGGGTCTTGAAAGTTACAGATGTCTTCAGCAACATCTACCTATTAAATTATAGTATTTAAATAAATTCTTTAAATTTTAGATTTTTAATGCATTTTTGTTTTTTTTCCTAGTTCATCAATAACCCATTAAATCATGTGGTCTGCCAAGTGATGTGCTGTGGGTTCTGAAGGCTCAGAGGTGCACTCACAAACATTGGCCTTTTATATCTTCTTTATATAACAGTGCACCCCACTCCTGGGTCAAGACACCTGAGCCTCCCCTACACAACATTTATACCCCTAGGCTTCCTACTTGTGGGGCACCTGCCATAGAGTAAATAAAAATATTTCTTCAGCAATCTTTCTATCTAAATGTATTGCAATGAGCTATAAATGTATGAAAGGACTCAATGTGTGGTAGCCAATAATTTTATTTATTTCCTTCTCTACTTCATTGACAGGAAGGTATTGGTTTCTCTTAACAAAGCATAGCCTGTAGTAGTTTATAGTGCAAGCATGACATGTATTTATGAGTTTTT
Organism: Desmodus rotundus; assembly: GCF_022682495.2. Lineage (NCBI taxonomy): Eukaryota > Metazoa > Chordata > Mammalia > Chiroptera > Phyllostomidae > Desmodus > Desmodus rotundus. The sequence goes on from NC_071400.1 coordinate 51,006,245, forward strand.
AGATTTCCTTACTGATCACTATATATTGTCTAGCCATAAAAATTTAGTCCTAGTAACTTTGACTCCCCAAATTTGATTTTAGCCAATAAGCCAAAGAACAGTAATCTAGCATTCCCAAGCTTTTTTCATTTTTTTGCATTAAAAATCAGTATTGTTCTTATCCTTCCCTTTCCATACATCCCACCCACTACTACAGGAATCACTACTCCCAACTGACCCCACAGGCCTCCTTCTATGAGCCACTTCGATATAGGGTCCAGCATTAACTATCTGGGTACCAAAGAAAATTATAGTGGGTTTCATGCATTATCCTTCTAAGAAAGCATTGGCCTGTAAAAATTCAATGACCAAAAAAAAAAAAAAAAATGTAAACCACATACTTAATTTTAAAATTTTCAGCTCCCATATTTTAAAAGGTGAACTTATTTTTAATAATGTATTTTATTTAAAACAATGCATCCAAATATTATTTCACCATGTAATCAAATATTAAAATTTACTGATGACTTAGTTTACCTAATTTGAAATTAGATATGTATGCCACACTTACAGTACATCACAATTCAGATGAGACACATTTCAGGTGCTTATTAGTTATATGTCACTAGTGGCTTCTGTATTGGATAGCCCATCTTTAAGTGATAACTATTGTTGGTCTCTAAAATTTTTAGAGATATAATTCATATACAACAAAATCTATCATTTTAAAGTGTACAATTCAGCAATTTTTAGTATACTCATGAGATTATGCAAAAACCTCAACAATTTAACTTCAGAGCATTTTCATCTACACAAGAAGAAACCCTGTACCCATTAGCACTTAGCACCCCTCCTTGTTCAAATCCCGGGTTACCAGTATTCTACACTCTCTATGAATTTGCTACTCTGAACATTTCATATATATAAAATACAATATGTGTCCTTTTGTGTCTGGCTTCTGTCATTAGCATAATGTTTTCAAGGTTTATCTATGTAGTAGCTTTTCTCAGAAGTCAATTTCCTTTTAATGACTGAATAATATTCCATTGTATGGATGTACTACATTTTGTTGTACCTATTTATCAGTTGATGGACACTTAGGTTGTTTCCACTGTTTGGGTATTATGAATAATGCTACTCTAAACAATTGTGTACAAGATTTTGTGTGGGCATATATTTTCATTTGTCTTGTGTATATATTTAGGAGTAAAATTTCTGAGCCAATATGATAACTACATGTTTAACACTCTGAGGAACTACCAGACTGTTTTTTTTTAATATCTTTTTATACACTTATTGGCCATTTATATGTCTTTTTCCAGATTTTTTCCTTTTTATTGAATTTGGTCAGGGGGATTCATGGAGGGATTGAGCAGAAAGAGAAAAAAGTCATGGACAAGGACAACAGTGTGGTAATTGTGTGGGAGAGGGGCGGAAGAAGTAGGAGAAAATATGGGGGGGGAAGTGTGATGAAGAGATTTTCTGGCTTTTTAATTGAGTGTGTCTTTTTGTTATTGAGCTGTAAGTGTTCTGTCTTTTCTGGATAAGGCAACCTTAACAAATTCATGATTTGCAAATATTTTCCTCCATTCTGTACATTGACTTTTCATTTTCTTGATGATGTGATGTGGATCCTGGCCCACTGGATCTGTGTGCTGTGGCAGCAATAGACAAATTCACACAGACTACAGAGATCCTGTGGAGAAAAAGGGATTGCATGGCCACTCTCTAAGTGAGAAAGGGAGTGAGGGCCAGAGAGAGCCCAAGAGAGAGCCTGACCCCTGCCTGGACAGGATTTTATTGCTTTTCTGGGCACATTACATCGAGGATGGTCCTCATTTACTATGCACAGCTTCACTGTAGGTGATTACCTTTTACAGATAACAAAGGACAGAATTCTGCTAATTACTTCAAAGAGAAGGATGTTACAGCTCAAGGGGGAAAGTGGTTGAACTGGTTATACTCCATACTTGGGTGGTTGAGCACAGACTTTAGGAAGTTAAAGATACTCAGTAAACATTTGCTGCCTTAATTCAGGGTGAGGGAGTTTTAGCACGAGTGAGTCTCATAGCAGCCTAGGTACAATACAGGCCTGATTCCCCATGGAAGAACCTGTCCATGGGCGTGGGTCCTGCCTGCCGGACCTCACTCCCACTGGCTTTTCTGAGTGGGAGCTGGGCTTCATTTCCCACACATGGAACAGTTCCCTATAACGATGTCCTTTGAAACAAAATGTTTTTAATTCTTTTAAATCTCACCTGAGGACATTTTTTTTGTCATTGCTTTTAGAGAGAGAGAAAGTGGGGGTGGAGGGAGAGAGAGAAACATCACTGTGAGAGAGAAGCATCAATTGGTTGCCTCCCAAATGTGCCCGGACTGGAGATGGTACAAGCCCAAACCAGGGATCCTACATACCCAGACCAGAGATTGAACCTGCAACCTATGTATGTGCCCTGTCCAGGAATCAAACCTGCAACTTTTCTGTTACAGGACCACCTGAGCCACACTGGCTTGGGTTGAAATGTTTTTAATTTTTATAAAGTCCCATTCATATGTTCTTTCTTTCCTTTGCCATTTTTGCATTTGGTGTCATATGCAAGAAACCATTGCCTAATTCAAGGTCATGAGATTTACATCGAAATTTTCTTCTAAGAGTGTTACAGTTTTACCTCTTACATTTTGGTCTTTCTGTGAATGCCTTAGGAATTTTTGTATACAAGATTATGTCATCTGCAAAGAGAGATTATTTTATTTATATTTTTCTAACCTGTATATCTTTTTTTTTTTTTCATAATGGCTCCAACTTGAACCTACAGTACAATTAAGAATAGAGGTGTTGAGAGTAAATATCCTTGTCTTGTTCCTCACCTTAGGGGAAAGTTTCAGTCCTTCACTATTAAACAGGATACTCACTATGACTTTTATATGTAAGCCTTTTATCAAATAGAAGAAGTTTTCTTCTATTTCTGCTTGGTTGGTTGCTTTTTATTAATAAAAGATTTTGGATTTTGCCAAATGCTTTTTCTTTACCTATTGGAATGATCATGTATTTTCCCCCTTACTCTATAAATATTATACTATTATAAAAACTATTATGAAAACTTATTATATTATGAAAACTATTATATTGAATAGTTTTCATTTGCTGAACCAACCTTGCTTTCTTGGGATAAAACATACCTGGTCATGAAGTATAATCTTTTTTTTAAGATTTAATTTACTTATTTTTAGAGAGATGACAAGAGATAGAAAAAAAGAGAGGGAGAGAAACATTGATATGTGAGAGAAACATTCATCAGTTGCCTTTCACATGCCCCCCACTGGGGACCTGGCCCACAACCCAGGCATGTGCCCTGACAGGGAATCAAACTCGTGACCTTTCCACTTGTGGGATGATGCCCAAGCAACTAAGCCACATATGACAGTGTGAAGTATAAAATTTTTTATATGTTGCTGGATTCAGTTTGTATTTTGCTTAGAATTTTTGTTTTCTTATTCATAAAGGTTATTTATTTTTAGTTTTCTTCTAATGTCTTTGTCTGGTTTTAGTGTCAATGTAATCCTGGCCTCACAAAATGAATTGGGAGGTGTTCTCCCTCTTTTACTTTTTGAAAGTATTTTTTAATAGATATTACTACTTCTTTTTTAAATGTTTGGTAGAATTCATCAGGGGAACTATAAAGCCTAAATTTATTTTTTGTATTGCTAATTCTATTTTTTTTACTATTTACAGCTCTATTTTGATTTTTTTGTATTTTCTTGAGACAGCCTTCGTAGTTCGTGTCTTGCTAGGAATTTGTCCTTTTCAATGAGGTAATCTAACTTGTTGGCATGCAATTGTTTATAGTTTATTCTCCTTTGTATTTCTATAAGGATGTTAACAACGTCCTCTTTTTTTTTCAGATGAATTTTTTATTGATGTTCAATTACAGTTGTCCCCATTTAATTCCTGATTTAGTAATTTGAGTTCTTTTCCTTTTTTCTTAGTCAGTCAAGCTAAAGTTTTGTGAATTTGTAAATCTTATCAAAGAAATAATTTTGGTTTTGTTTATTTTTCTTGTTTTTTTTAGTCTCTACTTATTTATTTTTACTCTAATATTTATTACCCCTTTGCTCTGCTTCCTTTGGATTTAGTTTGCTTTCTTTTTTTTTTTTTTAGTTTCTTAGGGTGAAAAGTTTTGTTATTGATTTGAATTTTTTCTTATTTTTTAATATATTTATTTTTAACTATAAATTTACCTTCAAGGACTATAATTATGGCATTCTATAAGTATTGGTGTGTTGTATTTTAATTTTTATTCATCTTATAGTATCTTCTATTTTTTTCTGATGACTGATTTTCTCTTTGACCCTTTAGTTATTAGGAGTCTGTTGTTTAATTTCTACATATTTGTAATTTGTCCATTTTCTTCTTTTATTAATTTCTGATTGCATTCCACTATGGTCAGGGTACATATGTAGCATGCTTTTAATCTTAAATTTATTAAGACTTGTATTATAGCGTAACATATAGTTTATTATGAAAAATGTTCCATATAGTCTTAAAAAAATGCATTAAGCCATTCGTCAGGTGGAGTGTTCTATAGATGTCTGTTAGGTGTTTTTGTTTTATACTGTTCTTCAAATCTTCTGTTTTCTTGTTCATCATCTGTCCAGTGTTTCTATCCATTGTTGAAAACAAGATATTAAGTGGCCCACAACCATTATTTAATTGTCTATTTCTTTCTTCAATTCTAAAAATGCAGCTTCATGTATTTCCAGACTCCTTTATAGGGCATATATATTTATCATAGTTACATCCTTTTTATGGACTGACTCTTTCTGTCATTAGAATCATCATTTTTGTCTCTAGTAACATTTTTGGTCTTCAAGTTTATTTTCTTTGTAATTACTATAGTCCCTTCAGTTCTATTTTGATTAATAGGTGTATGATATATTTCAAATTTAGATTTTAATTTTTTTACTGCTTACTGAATTTGTTGGGGTCACATTGGTTAATAAAAGTATATAGGTTTCAGATATACAATTCTATAGTACATAATTTGTATATTGTATTATGTGTTCATCACCCCAAGTCAAATCTCCTTCCAACACCATTTATCCCCCCCATTCCTTTTCTACCTCCCCTCACTCCCTTTCCTCTGATAATCTGTGTCTCAGATTTTTTTTATTGTTTAATCCTTTCACCTTTTCACCAAGTCCCTCAATCCCCTTCCCCTCTGACAACCGTCACTCTGTTCTCCATCTATGAGTCTGTTTATGTTTCATTCGTTAGTTTATTTTGTTCATTCGATTCCATATATGAGTGAAATCACATGGTACTCGTCTTTCTCTGACTGGCTTACTTTACCTAGCATAATGTTTTCCAGGTCCAGCCATGCTGTCACCATGGGTAAAATTTCCCTCTTTTTAATGGCTGAGCACTATTCTATTGTGTAAACATACCGCTGCATTTGTATCCACTCATCTACTAGTGAGCACATGGGCTACTTCTACAACTTGGCTATTGTAAATAACGTTGCAATAGGGGTTCATGTATTCTTTTGAATCAGTATTTCAGTTCCTTTGGATACATTTCCAGAAGTAGAATTGCTGTGTAATAATGGAGTTTCATTATTAATTTTTTGAAATATTTCCATACTGCTTTCCACAGTGACTCCACCAGACTGCATTCTCATCAACAGTGCATGAGGGTTCATTTTTCTTTGCATCTTCACCAACAGTTGTTTATCGATCTATTGATGATAGCCATTCTGACAGATTCAAGATGATATTTCACTGTGGTTTGAATTTACAGCTCTCTGATTAGTGACGTTGAGCAAGTCTTCATATGCCTACTGGCCATCTGTATGTCCTTTTTCAAGAAGAGTCTCTACAGGTCCTTTGCCAATTTTTTAAATGAATTTGTGTATGTGTTGAGTTGTATAAGTTCCTTATAAATTTTGGATATTAACCCCTTATCAGAAGTATCATTACCAAATATGTTCTCCAATTCAGTAGGCTGTCTTTTCATTTTGTTGATGGTTTCATTTGCTGTGCAAAACTTTTTAGTTTGAAGTACGCCCATTGGTTTACTTTTTCTTTTGTTGCCTTTACGCAAGGCAATATATTGAAAAAAATATGGCTAAGAGAAATGTCTTGCTTATGTTTTTTTCCAGGACTCTTATGGTTTTGAGTCTTACATTTAAGTCTTTAATCTATTTAGACTTTATTCTTGTGTTATTATGTTATAAGAAGGTGATCTAGCTTAATTTTTCGCACATGTCTGTACAATTTTCCCAACATCATTTATTGAATAGACTATCTTTACCCCATTGTAAGTTTTTGTCTCCTTTGTCAAATATTAATTGACCATAAGGTGGAGGTTTATTTCTTGGCTCTGTATTCTGTTCCATTGATCTATATGTATGCTTTGATGCCAGTACTATGCAATTTTGTTTATTATGGCTTTGTTGTATAATTTGATATTAGGTGGCATGTTTCCTCCAACTTTGTCCTTTCTCAAGATCACTGTTGCTATTTGGGGTCTCCTGTGGCTCCATATAAATTTTTGAAATATTTATTCTAGTTCTGTGAAATATACCATTGGTATCTTGATAAAAATTGAGTTGAATTTATAGATTGTTTTAGTTAGCATGGGCATTTTAATAATATAATTCTTCCTATCCATTATTAACATGTATGTGCTTCCATTTATTTGTATCTTCTTCAATCTTTTTCTTCAGTGTCTTAAAATTTTCAGAGTGCAGATATTTATATCCTTGATTAAATGTATTCTTAAGTATTTTATTTATTTGAAATTGTGAATGGGATTGTTTTATTAGTTTCTCCTTCCAATAGTGCATTATTGGTGTATAAAAATGCAACTGATTTCTGGATATTTATTTTGTAATCTCTTACTTTACTGAATTTACTTATCAGTTCTAGTAGTTCTAGTGTGGAATCTTTATGTCCTCTGTATACAGTGTCATGTCATCTGCAAATAATGACAGTTTTATTTCTTCCTTTCCAATTTGGATGCCTTTTATCTCTTTTTGTCTGAATGCTGTGACTAGGACTTCTAGTAGTAATACAATAAGAGTGGTGCAAGCAGACATCCCTGTCTTCTCCCTGATCTTAAGGGAAATGTTTGTAGTTTCTGCCCATTGAGTATGATGTTGGCTGTGGGTTTGTCAATAATCACCTTTATTACATTGAGGTATGTTCCCTCTATTACAACTTTTCTGAGAGTTTTTATTATAAATGGGTACTAGATTTTATCAAAGTATCTTTTTACATCTATTGATGTGCTCATGTGGTTTTTATCCTTAATTTTGTTAATGTGGTGTATCATGCTTATTGATTTGCAGATATTGTACCAACCTTGCATTCCTGGAATAAATCCCACTTGATTATGGTGTATGATGTTTTTAATTTATTGCTTGATCTGGTTTGCTAAAGTTTTGCTGAGGGTTTTAGCAGCTCTGTTCATCAGGGTATTGTCCGATACTTTCTTTTTCTTTTTTAAAATGATTTTATTTATTTATTTTTAGAGACAGGCGAAGGGAGGCAGAAAGAGAGGGAGAGAAACATCAATGTGTGGTTGCTTCTCACATGCCCCCCACTGGGGAACCAGCCCACAACCCAGGCATGTGCCCTGACTGGGAATCAAACCAGAGACCCCTTGGTTTGTAGGCCAGCACGCAATCCACTGAGCCATACCAGCCAGGGCTAATTTTCTTTTTTTGTAATATCTTTAATTGGTTTTTGTATTAAGATAATGTTGTCCCCATAAAAGACTTGGGAGTCTATCCTCTTGAATTTTTTGTAATAGCTTGAGAATAGATATTAGTTCTTTGAATGTTTGGTAAAATTTATGTGTGAAGCTATCCAGTCCAAGACTTTAATTTGTCGGGAGTTTTTTGATAACTGCTTCAGTTTCATAGTTATAATCTGTCATTTCAGATTCTCTGATTCTTCCTGAATCAGTTTTGGAAGACTGTATGTTTGTAGGAATTTATCCATTGTGTCCAGATTGTCCATTTTATTGGCATATCACTGTTGATAATATTTTTTTTAATGTTTGTGTTACTTTGGTGTCAATTGTTTCTTCTCCTTTTTCATTTCTGATTTTATTTATTTGGGTCCTCTATTTTTTTCTTTATGACTCTGGTTAAAGGTTTACCAATCTTGTTTATTGTTCCCAATAAACACTTTTTGGTTTTACTGATTTTTTAAATAAATTTTTTAGACTCTATCCTTTATTCCTGCTCTGATCTTTATTATTTCTTTCCTTCTACTCCCTTTAGGCTTTGTTTATTGTTCTTTTTAAAAATTCTTCTAAGTATAAAGTTAGATTGGGCTCTTTTTTTAGATTTTTCTTGTTTCTTGAGATAGGCCTGTAAGTCTACAAATTTCTCTCTTAGGACTGCTTTCATTTTGTCCCAAAGTTTGGGATTGTTGTGTTCTCCTTTCCATTAATATCAGGGTATTTTTTATTTTTTCCTTGGTCTCATGGTAAACCCATTCATTATTTACTAACATGTTATTTAACGTTTATATCTTTGTGTGTTTTTCAGTTTTTTCTCTTGTTATTGATTTCTTGTTTCATACCATTATGGTAAGAGAAGATGCTTGATATGATTTCAATCTTCTTAAATTTATTGAGGCTTATTTTTGTCATAACATGTGGTCAATCCTAGAAAATGTTCCATGTGCACTAGAAAAAAATGTATGTGCTGGCTGCTTTGGGGTAAAATGCTCTGATTATTAAATTAAATCCTTTTGGTCCAGTGTGTCATTTGAGGACACCATTTTCTTGTTGATTTTCTGTCTGAAAGATCAATCCACTAATGTCAGTTTGGGGGTTAAAATCCCCTACTGTGTTTGTAGTACTGTCAGTCTCTACCTTTATATATCCATCAAGATTGGCTTTACTTATTTAAGCATTCCTATGTTGGGTGTACAAATGTTTACAAGGATTATATCCTCTTGTTCCTCTTGTTGCATTCTCCATTTATCATTATGTAGCATCTTTATTTGTCTCTTACTATAGCCTTTGCTTTAAAGTCTGTTTTTTTTTTTATATATAAGTATTGCTATCTCAGGGTTTCTGTTTTTGTTTTTTTTTTTCATTTGCATTGGTGTTAAGTATATTTTTTTTATCCTTTTAGTTTGTGCATATTTTTAACTCTGAGGTGAGTCTCTAGTAGACAGCATATTTATGAGTCTTCGTTCCTTATCTATTAAGGAACTCTATGTCTTTTTAAAAATTTTTAAAATAGATTTATTGATTATGCTATTACAGTTGTCGCATTATCCCCCCTCACTCCACTCCATCCTGCCCATCTCCTCCCTCCCACATTCCCCCACTATAGTTCAAGTCCATGGATCATACTTATAAGTTCTTTGGCTTCTACATTTCCTACACTATTGTTACTCTCCCCCTGTCTATTTTCCACCTATCATTTATGCCACTTACTCTCTGTACTTTTCCCCCCTCTCTCCCCCTCCCACGCCCCTGTTGATAACCTTCCATGTGAGCTCCACTTCTGTGGTTCTGTTCCTGTTCTAGTTGTTGCTTAGTTTGCTTTTGTTTTGGTTTTAGGTGTGGTTGTTAATAACTATGAGATTGCTGTCATTTTTACTGTTCATATATTTTTAAATTTTTATTGTTATTCAATTACAGTTGTATGCCTTTTCTCCCCTTCCCTACCCCCAGATGAACCCACCTCCCTCCCCCACCCCCACCATCCCCCCCAATTTTGTCCATGTGTCCTTTATAATAGTTCCTGCAATCCCCTCTTCCCACTGTCCCCACCCCACTCCCCCCTGGCCACTGCTAGACTGTTCCCAACCTCAATGTCTCTGGTTGTATTTTGTTTGCTTTTTTCTTTTGTTGATTATGGTCCAGTTAAAGGTGAGATCATATGGTATTTGTCCCTCACCGCCTGGCTTATTTCTACGCAGCAGAGAGAAAGAAGGAACTTATACCCTTTGCAACAGCATGGATGAAACTGGAGAGTATTATGCTAACTGTTCATATTTTTTATCTTCTTTTTCTTACATAAGTCACTTTAACATTTCATATAATAAGGGCTTGGTGATGATGAACTCCTTTAACTTGACCTTATCTGAGAAGCACTTTATCTGCCCTTCCATTCTAAATGATAGCTTTGCTGGATAGAGTAATCTTGGATGTAGGCCCTTGCCTTTCATGACTTGGAATACTTCTTTCCAGCCCCTTCTCCCCTGTAAGGTCTCCTTGGAGAAATCAGCGGACAGTCTTATGCGAAGTCCTTTGTAGGTAACTTTGTTCTTTTCTCTTGCTACTTCTAAGATTCTCTCCTTCTGCTTAAACTTAGGTAATGTAATTATGATGTGCCTTGGTGTATTCCTCCTTGGGTCCAGCTTCTTTGGGACTCTCTGAGCTTCCTGGACTTCCTGGAAGTCTATTTCCTTTGCCATATTAGGGAAGTTCTCCTTCATTATTTGTTCAAATAAGTTTTCAATTTTTTGTTCTTCCTCTTCTCCTTCTGGCACCCCTATAATTCGGATGTTGGAACGTTTCGAGATGTCCTGGAGGTTCCTAAGCCTCTCCTCATTTTTTTGAATTCTTGTTTCTTCATTCTTTTCTGGTTGGATGTTTCTTTCTTCCTTCTGGTCCACACCATTGATTTGAGTCCCACTTTCCTTCGCATCACTATTGATTCCCTGTACATTTTCCTTTGTTTCTTTTAGAATAGGCTTCATTTTTTCATCTGGTTTTCGAACAAATTCAACCAATTCTGTGAGTGTGTTGATAACCAATGTTTTGAACTGTGCATCCGATAGGTTGGCTATCCCTTCCTTGCTTAGTTATATTTTTTCTGGAGCTTTGAAGTGTTCTGTCATTTGGGCCATTTTTTTTTTTTTTGTCTTGGTGCATAAGTGACTTTAAGGGGCGGAGCCTTAGGTGTTTACCGGGGCGGAGTAACACTGTTCCCTGTGCTGTGATGCTGTACGTGGGGAGGGGCCAAGAGGAAGCAATGGCTCCCGCTACACTCTCCACAGGACTGCGCCACTCCGCTACCCACAATCAAACTGGGCCCCTGGGGAGCAGGCTCCGAGTGGGTGGGCTTGTGCACACTCTAGGCCCCTGTGGGTCTCTCCAACCACCTCTCCTGTGAGGCTGGGAGTTTCTCCTGCTGCCGCCCCAACCCCCACGGGCTCTTTCAATCAGAGGTTTGAGGCTTTATTTCCCTGCGCTGGAGCCCTGGATTACAGGGTCTGCTTTGCTCCTCGCCGTTCATCTCGGTTTATCTGTGCATGAATGTGGGGCCATGGGGTGCTACCCGCCACTCAGCCCGTCCCGTTCTCCGCCACTCTGGCCCTCTCGGTTTCTCTGTGCACGAATGTAGGGCCCCAGGGTCTGCTAGTGCTCGGACTGCCTGCACCGTTCATCCCACACTCCGCCAGTCTCAGTCCCACCACCGCCACGCGAGTCCTCTCCTCCCCCGGTGCCCATCTCCACCCCTCCTACCAGTCTGGATGAATGTTTATTTTTTATTTCCTTGGTGTTGGACTTCCTTGCCATTTGATTTCCCATCAGATATGGTTGTGCGAGGAAGCTCAGTGTGTCTCCCTAAGCAGCCATTTTAGTTCTACCCGGAACCATAAGTCTTGATTGGAGCATTTAAGCCTTTTACATTTACAATGATTATTAACATTTTACTATTATATTTATTAATTTTAATTTTTTACTGTTATTCAGTTATAGTTGTGTGCCTTTTCTCCCCATCCCTACACCGCACCCCAGCTGAACCCCCTTCCTTCCCCCACCTACATCCTCCCCATTGATTTTGTCCATGTGTCCTTTATTATAGTTCCTGTAATTCCTTCTCCTCACTGTCCCCCCCCTACTCCCCCCTGACCATTGTTAGATTGTTCTTAACTTCAATGTCTCTGGTTATATTTTGTTTCCATTTTTCTTCTATTTATTATGTTCCAGTTAAAGGTGAGATCATATGGTATTTATCCCTCACTGTCTGCCTTATTTCACTGAGCATAATGCTCTCCAGTTCCATCCACGCTGTTACAAAGACTATGAGCTCCTTCTTTCTCTCTGCTGCATAGAATTCTATTGTGTAAATATACCATAGTTTTTGGATCCACTAGTCTGATGATGGACGCTTAGGTTGTTTCCAGTACTTGGCTATTGTAAATTCTGTGGTATCAGTTGGAATATCTCTTCTTTCATTTCTAATTGTGTTTATTTGGATCCTGTCTCTTTTTTCCTTGATCAGCCTACTGAAAGGCTTGTCGATTTTGTTTATCTTTTCAAAGAACCAGCTCCTGGATTCTTTGATCCTTACAATTGTGCTCTTAGTCTCTATGTCATTTAACTCTGGTCTGATCTGGGTTATTTCCTTCTTTCTGCTTGCTCTCGGCTTTCTTTGTTCTTGTTCCTCCAGTTCTTGTAGGCGTCGCATTAGGTGTTTGTTTGAAATTATTTCTATCTTTTTAAGGTAGACCTGTATTGCTATGAACTTTCCTCTCAGGACTGCCTTTGCTGTGTCCCATAGGTTTTGGGTTGTTGTGAGTTCATTTCCATTTGTTTCCAGAAAGCTTTTGATTTCTTCCCTAATCTCGTTCTTGACACATTCATTGTTTAATAGCATGCTATTCAGTCTCCATCATTTTGAGGATTTTGAGTTTTTTCCTTTGGGGTTGGTTTCTAGTTTCAGTCCCTTGTGTTCAGAGAACGTGCTTGATATTATGTCAATTTTCTTGAATTTGTTGAGGCTTGTTTTGTGTCCTATCATGTGGTCTATCTTTGAAAAAAGTTCCATGTACACTTGAAAAGAATGTGTAGTTTGCTTCTTTGGGATGAAAAGCTCTCTATATATCAGTTAAGTCCATTTCCTCTAGGGTATTGTTAAGTGACACAATATCCTTCTTGATATTTTGTTTGGAAGACCTGTCCATTTTTGACATTGGGGTGTTAAAGTCCCCTACTATAATTGTGTTGCTGCCAAGATCTTTCTTGAAGTCCTCCAAGATTTTCTTTATGTATCTGGGTACTCCTATGTTGGGTGCATATATATTTACAATGTTTATGTCTTCCTGGTGGATTCTTCCTTTGAGTATTATGAAGTGACCTTCTGGGTCTCTCTTTATGGCCCTTCTTTTGAAGTCTATTTTGTCTGATACGAGTATTGCTACCACGGATTTTTTTTTCCTGTCCGTTTACTTGGAAAATTTGTTTCTAGCCCTTCACTTTCAGTCTGTGTAGGTCTTCTGTCATAAGGTGAGTCTCTTGTAGGCAGCATATGTGTAAGTCATGTTTTCTTATCCATTCAGCTATTCTATGTCTTTTGATTGGAGTTTTTAATCCATTTATGTTTAAGGTTATTATCGATAGGTACATATTCATTGCCTTTTTTTCCTACCTGTGTTCCTCTGTCTTTCTCTTTTCCTTCCTTTCCTTAAAGCTGTCCCTTTAGCATCTCTTGCAGAGCTGGTTTGGTGGAAGTGTATTCTTTTAGACTTCTTTTGTCTGGGAAACTCTTTATTTGGCCTTCTATCTTGATTGAGAACCTTGCTGTGTATAGTAGTCTTGGTTGCAGGCCTCTGGTTCTCATTACTTGGAATATTTTTTTGCCATTTTCTTCTGGCTTGGAGCATTTCCATTGAGAAGTCAGTTGCTAACCTTATTGGGGCTCCCTTGTATGTTTACTTCCTGTTTCTCCCTTGCTGCCTTTATGATCCTCTCTTTGTCTTGGAATTTTGCCATTTTAATTATGATGTGTCTTGGAGTGGGCCTCTTTGGGTTCCTCTTGCTTGGGACTCTCTGTGTTTCCTGGATTTGGGTGACTTTTTCTCTCATCAGATTAGGGAAATTTTCCATCATTACTCTTTCAAACAGGTTTTCTGTCCCTTGCTCTTCATCTTCTCCTTTTGCTATTCCTATTATACGGGTATTGTTACGTTTCATGTTGTCCTGCATTTCCCTTAATCCCTCTTCATTTTTTCTGAGCCTCCTTTCCTTTTCTTGCTCTTTCTGGGTGTTTTTTTCTACTTTGTCCTCCAGCTCGGTAATCTGGTCCTCTGCTTCATCAAGTCTGCTTCTCATTCCTTCTACTGTGTTCTTCAGTTCAGAAATTGTATTCTTCATTTCCTCTTGGCCCTTGTTGATAGTTTCTGTTTCCTTTTTCATGTTAATATAGTTTGCAGTGATTTCATTGTAGTTTCCCTGTAGTTTCTGGTAGTTCTCTGTGAGCTCAGTGAGCTTCCTGATAACCATTGCTTTGAACTCAGTATCTGATAGTTGACTTGCCTCTTTTTCAGTTAGCATTGTTTCTGAGGCTTCCTCCTTTCCTTTCATTTTCGGATTGTTTCTTTGTCTTCCCATTGTTTGTGAGACTCTTCTTGTTAGCCTCTGCTTCTTAAATTGATCTATTCTTACTCCCTGGGTTTATGGTATGAACTTCTATGGTAGAATGCCAATGGGATTCAGTGGTGCCGTCTCCTTAATCTCCTGTGCTCACTGGTCTTGGGTTGATGTTTATGGGTGTAACAAGGTGTAACTCTGGTCTTTTCAGTACTCCAGGTTTTATTGTCTCTCCTGTGGGAAAAAGAGAAACAGGGGAAAAAAGAAAAAAAAAAGGAGAAGGGAAGGAGGAAAAAAGGGAATAGAAAAGTAAAGGAAAGAGGGTAGAAGGAATAAAGAAAGATCGGAGGCAAGATAAGAGGGAATTTTAACAAAAATTAAAACAAAAGAATTAATAAAAGAAGGCAGGAAGAAGGAATAAAAAAGGTAAAGGATGGGAGGAAGAAGGAATAAATAAAGAAAGAAGGACAAAAAGGAAGAAGGAATTCAGGGGGAAATGTGGAAAGAAAAACCAAAAAAATGTCTTCTGCTGGCTTTAAACCGGTCAGGTTAGTTCTGCTGGTCCTGTCTGTGGAATGGCAGGGGTTGCTTGGAAGGATTGGTTTCACTTTTCTCCCCTCCTGAGCCACTCTCTTTGGTGCTGCTCAGCCTCCAGTCCGGTTCCTCAGGGTCCTTATGCTCCCCACTAGGCCTTTAGTTCACCAGTTGTGCTGTCCTTGAGTTGCACCAGTTAGGGGCAACTCACACTCCCCCTTCTTGCTCTTTGCTGTCTTAGATGCTAGGGACTCTGGGTGCTGCTATGGGGTTGTTCAGGCCCCTACTGTGTTGAGTCTTTCCGGGGAATGTAGTCTCCCCTAGCCCAGCAGCTCCCCTCTGCTGGGTGTTCTGCCTTAGTCCTAGAGAGCCAGTAGGCCCTGCAGGGCTCTGTGGGCAGGGGCGAGTTAGGAGTTGTTCAGAACCGGTGCTTTTAGGTGTGTTCCCTCACAGTCAGCCAGTCCGTTGATCACCCGATCTGCTGCTTTGGGCCTGCGTCGCATGTGGCTAGCTGGTCAAGCCGCTTTGGACTTCAGTTGCGTGACCCTGTGGTCAGCTGCTTTGGGCCTGAATCGTGTGGCCCTCAGGTATGCTACTTTAGGCCTTAGTCATGTGCAGCTAGCCTCTGCTCACGGTGCACACCCACCCGGTGTTTCAGGTGTGGGTCCCCATTCCGCTAATCTGGGTGCGCACAATCGGGCTTCAGGTGAGCACTGGAGCTGCTTATCCCGAGTTCACAGTCCAGGGGCTGAGGGGGGAGAGGCTCCAGAGGCCACAGCTGCTGGGGAGAGTTCTCTAACTAGCGGTTGAATGCCTCTATTTTCTTTTTCTTTTTGAGAAATTCTTCCTATTCAAGCCCCCCTGGTCCAAACAAGCACCTGTCTGCTCACACAGCCCAGACTGACTCTCTCCCAAGAATCCTGCAGCGGACCCTACGCCCGCGTCGGGGCTTTAGCCGCCCTCGTTCCCACACTGGTCCCCAGGGACCTTATTGTCCTTAAGCACTCTTCTTACCGTCAGATCTTTCAATGTCCTCTATGTTTGGTCTCCAATCTTCATATATACTGGAATACCATTGGCTGTTCGCTCTGCTCCTCAGATCAGCTAGGTGTTTCACTGGTGTTGACGGGAAGAGACTGCGCTGCCACCTATCTCCCCGCCATCTTCCCAAAGCTATAGTTTCTTAAAATTCCCAAATACTCTATATAAGTATATATTTTTTCATAAAATAATTGAAACAAATGTTAACATTAATTAGGTTTAAGTGATTCTGACTGAAAGTAACTTGTTCCTTATGATCACTATTTCCCATCTAATTACTAACAAACCACCTTTTAAATAATCAAGTGTAACATATACTCATCTGGAATTCATCTTTATAACTTTACCATAACATAGCCTATTAACAGTTCTCCTTTTCACTTGTTTCTCAGTTATTCTCAGCAAAGGTCCCATGACTATACCAATGCAAGGTGACTTGACTACACTTTTGCCTACTTGGCTCTTATCCTTCAAAACTCATGTCAGGTATTGACATCCTCCATGGAATTTACCAATGGAATAAAAGGTGTGCTACTTTCCCTATGCTCTAATAACACTTGGTACACAATATAGCTCCAATATTTATCACATTGCTCAAATAATTTGAAACTCAGCCTGCCATTTTAGTGTATGACCTCTAAAGTACAGATACTATGTTTTATTAATCTACATATCTCCGTCACTTAGACAAGAGTATTCAAATTTTAAAGTTTAGTTGAATCAATGAATAAAAGAAACAAAAAGAACATTTCCTATAATTGAACCTGGTCATTGTTTTTAAGATCGCTTCCAAAAAATTGAACCTAATTCTAATCACAGCTCCATCACTGATGTTGAGGACTCCTGCCTCTCTCTATGATTAGTTCCCTTTTCTATTTTGATCATCCCCTCCATAAACAAAGAAGATAGTGTATAGGCAACACCAAAGAAGACTATTTTAAAAGAGCTCTTTAATAGTATTCTCTGCCCTCAACTTATCCTATTACAAATTTGCCCTGCATTGGGAGTTGAGATTGAAAGACTTGAATTTTAAAGTCCTCACAGCCTCAAAGATACATTCCACAGGCAAATCTCCATCATCTTCCTCTTTCTCTTTTTCTGGCTTACTGGTGGAGATAGATGTCCAGGTCACATCCTCATCCACAATGTGCATTCTAAATGTGAAAAAAAAGATAAGAAAGGATTAACATTCTTATTTTTTTTAAGACTTTATATATTTTTAGAGAGGGAGAAGGGAGGTAGGAAGAGAGGGGGAGAAACATTGATGTGTGAGAGAGACATCAATCAGTTGTCTCTCATATGCCCCCAACTGGGGAGCTGGCCCACAACCCAAGCATGTGCCCTGACTGGGAGTTGAACTGGTGACCTTTCAGTTCACAGGTAGGTGCCCAATCCACTGAGCCACACCAGCCAGAGCAACATTCTTAGATAGTAGGCTATGAACATTTATCTATTGGTTTTAGGATAAAGCTCAAAATCCTTCAAGATCCTGCACGTTCTACCACATCTGTTTTCACATACTCAGCTCCTTCCCTCTGCCTAATTTACTCTTATTCTCTACTGGGAAACTCTTACTCATTCTTAAGATCCTAGCATAATCTTATATTTAACTTCCATGAGCATATCTTCCTAACTACTCTTCCTTAACTCCCCCATCTAAGAACCCCTGTTGCACATTCTTGGAATACTTTCATTGCACATACCACAAAAGACATGAATCAATTAGTTGCATAATTAGTTGTTTAAAGCTTGTTTCCTCATTAAAATATAAGCTCCATCAGAATAAGCACTATGACTTCCTCATTCAGAGTGGTATTCTCAACACCCTGCAGTAACTGGCATAAGAAGCATTCAATAAATGTTTGTTACATAGATAAACTATGAATGCTTGCAAATAACAATAACTGTCATTATGTGAACAATTATTATCTGAAAAACCAAGATCACTTTATATATCTCTAATCACAACAACCACCATTTAATATAAGTGACATCACTCAGTATTATTCTCTTTTTAAAGAAAACTAACGTTTAGACAGATAAAATATCTTGCCCACATGGATCATAAAGTGGCACAGCTAGGACTCAAAAAAGAAATAAATTTGAAGGAGAAATAAAGAGCTTTCCAGACAAGAAAAACTAAAGTTGTTACTGACACCAAATTACTATTATAAGAATTTTTAAGAAGCTGTCCTTAAGGAGAATGAAAGTTAAAAAAGAATAACATAAAGAACAAAATGGGCTCTAGCTGGTATAGCTCAGAGGATTGAGTGTGGGCCTATGAACCAAAGGGTCTCTGGTTCGATTCCCAGTCAGGGCACATGCCTGGGTTGCAGGCCAGGTCCCCAGTAGGCAACCACATGTTGATGTTTCTCTCCCTGTCTTTCTCCTTCCCTTCCTCTCTCTCTAAAAATATATAAAATATTTAAAAAGTAAAAAAAATGACAATAAATATGTACATAACAATAATCACTTTAAATGTAAATGGTTTAATTGCTCCAGTCTAGAGATCAGAGCATGGAAAGATACAGTAGCTACATGGATAAGAAAAGAAGATCTATATATATATGTAGTCTACAAGACATTCAACTCAGAATGAAAGACTGAAAGTAAACAGATGGAGAAAGATATTTCAAGACAATGGAAATGAAAAATAAAGCAGGGTTAGCAATAATTACAGTAGACAAAATAAGCATTAAAACAAAAGCTATAATAAGAGACAAAGGACACCACATAATGATAAAGGTATCAAACCAACAAAGGGATATAACCCTTGTAAATATTTATGCACTCAAAATAGAAGCACTGAAATATATAAAGCAAATCTTGATGAACATAAGGGGAGAGACTGACATAAATACAGTCATAGTTGGGGATTTTAACACCCCATTGAAATCAATGGATAGATCTCCCAGACAAAATATCAACAACGAAACAGCAGCCTTAAATGGCACACTAGATAAAGTGGATTTAATTGATGCCTTCAAAGCATTACACACCAAAGCAGCAGAATATAATTCTTTTCAGATACACATAGAACATTTTCTAGGACAGATAACATGTTAGGACACAAAACAAATCTCAGTACTTTAAAAATATTTGAACTCATATCAAGCATCTTCTCTGACCACAATGGTATAAAAGTAGAAAAAAATCAAAAGAAAAAAACTAAACAGCACACAAACATATATATGGAGGCTAAATCACATGTTACTATACAATGAATGGGTTAACAACAAGATGAAAGAAGAAATCAAAAGGTACCTTGAAACAAATAAAAATAAGAACAGAACACCCCCAAATCTATGGGACACTAAGAAAGAAATCCTAAGAGAGAAATTCATGGCATTACAGGTCTAGCTCAAGAAACAAAAAGAAAATATCTTAAGTAAGCTAACTGTACACTTAAAGTAACTAGAAAAAGAACAAAAAACAAATCTCAAAGTGACTAGAAGAAAGGAAATAATAAAGATCAGATCGGAAATAAACAAAATACCTGGCTGGTGTAGCTCAATGGATTGAGTGCAAACCTGCAAACCAAAGGGTTGCCGGTTTCATCCCACTCAGGGCACATGCCTGCGTTGTGGGCTGAGTCCCCAGTGAGGGGTGGGTGAGAGACAGACACACATTGATGTTTCTCTCCCTGTCTTTCTCCCTCCCTTTCCCTCTCTCTAAAAGTAAATAAATAAAATATTTTTAAAAAGTAATAAACAAAATAAAGTTTAAAGAACCAATACAAATACAATGAAACTGAGATCTGGTTATTTGGAAAGATAACCATGACTTTTAAACTTTTACCTAGAATCATCAAGAAAAAAAGAAATGAAAATAAAGAAGCAAAAAGTGACAACTCAGAAATATTGTATAAAGTATTATAAGAAAGTAGTACAAATAACTATATGTCAACAAATTGGACTGTTTGGGAGATATGGATAAATTCCTTGAAACATACAATGTCCCAAAACTGAAGAAACATAAAATCCGAAAAGACCCATTACAACTAATGAAATAGAAGCAGTAATCAAAACATTTCCAACAAACTAAAGTGCTCACTAGTTCACTTCACAGGGGAATTTTATCAAACATTCAAAGAAGAACCAACACCTGTCCTTCTCAGACTGTTCAAAAAAATTCAAGAGGACAGAAGATTCTCAAGCTTCTTTTGCAAGGCCAGCATTATTCTAATTCCAAAGCCCGATGAAAACACTACACAGAAAATCATTATAAGCTAATATTCTTGATGAACATAGATGCAAAACCCTTAACAATATATTAGCCAATCAAGCAATATGAACAATACATGGAAAAGCTCATACTCCATGATCAAGTGGGATTTATCAAATGGGATACAAGGGTGGTACAAATATCTGTAAATCAATTAATGTGATATACCACATAAAGAAAATGATCTATAAAAATCATAATCATATCAATAAATGCAGAAAATACTTCTGAAAAAATCCAGCACTCATTGTGATAATAACTCTCAAGAAAACTGGAATGCAGGTAACATATCTTAACATAATAAAGGCCATATATGACAAACTTACAACTAACCATACTCAATTGGAAAAAAAAAAGCTAAAAGTGTTTCCCACATGATCAGAAACAAGACAGTGTTGTTCACTTTCACCACTCTTATTCAACATAGTACTAAGAGTCCTAGCCACAGCAATGAGACAAGAAGAAGAAATAAAAGTCATCTAAACTGGAAAAAAAAGAATTTAAACTGTCATTATTTCCAGATGATATGATACTGCATGTAGAAAATGGTAAAGATTCCATCAAAAACCTACTGGAACTGATAAATAAATTCATTAAAGTAGCAGGATACAAAATAAATATCAAGACATGAGTTGCATTTTTATACACCAATAATGAATAATCAGAAATGGAAACTAAGAAAACAATCCCATTTGCAATTGCATAAAATACAAAATAAAATACCTAGCAACAAATTTAACCAAGGAGGTAAAAGACCTACACTTGGAAAATTATAAGACACTGAAGAAAGAAATTGAAGAAAACACAAATAATGGAAGCATATACTATGCTCATGGGTAAGTATTAACATCATTAAAATGTCCGTACTACTCAAAGCATGCTACAGATTCAATGCAATTCCTTTCAAGATACCAATGTGTATTTCACAGAACTAGAACAAATATTTCAAAAATTTATATGGAACCGCACAAGACTCTGAATAGCCACAGCAGTCTTGAGAAACAACGACAAACTTGGAGGAATCATGCTACCTGACATCAAGCTATACTACAAGGCCATAGTAATCAAAATTGCATGATACTGGAATAACAACAGACATATAAATCAATGCAACAGAAGTGAGCCCAGAAGTTAACCCACACCTATATAGTGAATTAATATTTGAAAAAGGAGGCCAGGACACACAATAGGGTAAAAACAGTTTATTCGGTAAATGGTGTTGGGAACATTGGATGGGTACACACAAAAAATGAAACTAGACCACCTTACTACACCATATACAAGAATAAACTCAAAATAGATTAATGCTTAAATGTTTGGCTTGATACCATAAGAATTCTAGAAGAAAACATAAGCAGTGAAATTTTGGATGTTTTGCTTAGTGGTATTTTTTCTGATACATCTCTTCAGACATGAAAATAAAAGATAAACAAATGGGACTACATCACACTAAAAAGCTTTTGCACAGGAAAGGAAACCATCAACAAAATTAAAAGGTAACCTACTGAATTATAGAACATATTTGCCAATGAAACATCTAATACAGGGTTAATATCCAAACTTTATTAAAAAAAAAAAAAAACTAATACAACTCAACAGCAAAAAATCCAATTAAAAAATGGTCAAAGGACCTAAATTGATACTTTCCAAAAAGGACATACACACGAACAACAGACATATGAAGGGAGGCTCAAAGTCACTAAACATCAGAGAAATGTTAATTAAAACCACAATGAGATATCACCTCACAACTGTGCACTGTTGGTGGGAATGTAGATTTGTGCAGCCACTATGAAAAAGAGTATAGAGGTCCCTCAAAAAATTAAAAATAGAATTGGCTTATGACCCAGCAATTACATTTCCGGGTATATATCCAAAGGAACCTAAAACACTAATTAAAAGAGTATGTGCATCCCTATGTTTACTGCAGTATTATGTATAATGTCAAAGCTATGTAAGCAACCCAAGTGCTCATCAAAGGACAAATGAATAAAGAAGGTGCTATATATAGATATACAGATACAGATACAGATATAGATATACACAATAGAATATTACTGAGCCATTCAAAAGTAAGAAATCTTATGATTTTCAATAGCATAAGTCAGACAGAAAGACAAATACCATATGATTTCCCTTACATGTGGGATCTAAAAAACAATATAAACAAACAAACAGCTGCACAAAATGGAGGTGTATGTAGATACACTGTGCTTCATCAAAAAACTAAAGAATGACAACAATTTAAAAACAAAAAACAACAAGAACTGCCAGAAAATCGAATGTATGGAAGTCCAACAACCAAGGAGTTAAAGAAGAAATATTCATCAAGACTGGTAGGATGGGAGGAGATGGATAGCCAGGGCAGAGAGGACTTGTGGCAAGGCGACAGCTGGAGGACTTGAGCAAGCAAGGTGGCAGAAGGTGGAGCAGGCAGTCCCACATTTGTATGCAGATAAACTGGGAGGAACAACTGGGGAGCAAGACACTGGGTTCCAGTGCAGGGAATAAAGCCTCAAAACCTCTAACTGAAAAAACCTGTGAGGATTAAGATGGCAGGAGAAACTTTTTGCTTCACAGGGAGTTCATTGGAGAGACCCTGAGGGTCCTAACACATACACAAACCCATCCTCCTGGGAATCAGCACCATAAGGGCCCAATTTGCTTGTGGTGAGCAGAGGAAGTGATTGAAACCCCACAAAGAGCAGAGCAAGCAGCATTGTTCCCCCTCAGACCCCTCCCCCACATACAGCACTGCAACACAGTGATGTGGGTTGCCCTGCCCTGGAGAATACCTAAGGCTCTGCCCCTTGCTACATAACAGGCTGGCCAAGGGCGGGGGGGGGAGGCCTAAATGAAAGAACAGATCAAAGTTCCAGAAAAAATACAACTAAGCAATAAAAAGATAGCCAACCTATCAGATGCACAGTTCAAAACACTGGTAATCAGGGTGCTCAGAGAAATGGTTGAGTATGGTCAAAAAATGGAGGAAAAAGTGAAGGTTATGAAAAGTGAAGTAAAGGAAAATGTACAGAGAACCAACAGTGATGGGAAGGGAACTGGGACTCAAATCAACGGTTTGGACCAGAAGGAAGAAATAAACGTTCAACCAAAACAGAATGAAGAAACAAGAATTCAAACAATTGAGGAAAGGCTTAGGAACCTCCAGGACAAGTTTAAACATTCCCACATCAGAATCATAAGGGTTCCAGAAGGAGAAGAGGACAAGCAAGAAATGGAAAACTTATTTGAAAACATAATGGAAAACTTCCCCATCTGACAAAGGAAATAAACTTCCCAGAAGCTCTGAGAGTTCCAAAGAAGTTGGACCCACAGAAGCACACACCAAGGCACATAATAATTACATTACCCAAGATTACAAATAAGGAGAGAATCTCAAAAGCAGCAAGAGAAAAAGAGAGACTTACCTACAAAGGAGTTCCCATAAGACTATCAGCTGATTTCTCAAAAGAAACCTTACAGGCAAGAAGGGGCTGGAAAGAAGTATTAAAAGTCATGAAAGGCAAGAACCTACATCCAAGATTACTCTATCCAGCAAAGCTATATTTAGAATGGAAGAGCAGATAAAATGTTTCCCAGATAAGGGCAAGTTAAAGGAGTTCACCAAGCCCTTATTATAGGAAATGTTAAAGGGACGTTTCTAAGAAAAAAAAAAAATAAGATAAAAAACTATGAATAGTAAAATGACAACAAACTCGCAACTTTCAACAACTGAACAAAAAAAATAAAGCAAACTATAACAGGAAGAAAATCGCAGAAATGAAGATCACATGGAGGATTACCAGTGGGGATGGGGAGGGGGAAGAATGGGGGATAAAGTACAGGGAATAAGAAGCATAAATGGTAGGTACAAAATAGACAGGGGGAGGTTAAGAATAGTATAGGAAATGGAGATATCAAAGAACTTATATGTATGACCCATGGACATGAACAAAGGGGGGGGGGGGGAATGCAGGTAGGAGTGGTGGTGCAGGGTGGAGGGGAAACAAATGGTGAAAATGGGACAACTGTAATAACATAATCAATAAAATATATTCAAAAATAAATAAAATAAAATATGATTAGTATTGTTATTTCCAGGAAAGCACTGAATGTAAAAACGAATCCTAATAGGAAAAAAATCCCTGTATTGAAAAATGCATAGTAACCATTCATTGGTATTAGTGTTCCCATTCCATCTGACCACCATGAGAAAAGCCTAGAGCATCGTATGACTGAGCACACTCTGAATACTTCCTTTAGTTCATTGCAACTGCCTTCTCAAGGGAGCATACTACTCAGAACAATGAAATGGTTCCTATCTCATCCAAATACTCACTAAATCATTATAATAATGAATTTAACCTACTTTTTGTTGCCTTACCTCTCTGGAGAAAAGCTTTGGCTTTCAACTCAGATTTTGCTCCTTTAATTGTTATTCTCAACTAGTAATGGTGTGGATGGTTCCACAACTCACTGGCACTTCTCTCAAAAGTCCAACAGTCCAGGCTTCAAGATCTCTGCCTCTATGTTGCTGACCTTGCATATCATGGTTGGCTGACCACTATCTGCACGCAATTCTGTCCACCTGAATACCTGATCAGTGATTCCTGGCTATCTGGACTCCTCTGCCCTCTCCTATTTACCAAGGTCCCTTTCAACTGTAAGATTTCTGGATTTCTGGCTGCTCATCCACAGTCCTTATTCTTGGCTGTGCAGTTGCCACTTTCCTTTCCATTAAAAAAGCAGATTTACTTTCTGTTGTAGTTGGAATTTCTTGTCCCCTGACAGATTTCTCATGTGCTACCATTGTAGCTAGTTTCCTGCACACTTTAGCTGTCCACATCTTCTCCATTGTGACCTAGAATAACTCATTGCCACTGTTCTAGAGTTTCCTAACTACTTTGAGACAACACTTTTACCACTTTTGTGTATGATGACTTGCCTGTACCACACCCCACTATTTTCATCACACTAGGAGACTCTCTCTTGCTCCTACACATTTTCTTCACCAAAATGGTACTTTGGGACAAAAACCAACGCCAGCCACAACCACATGGTCTTTTCAACAAACAAGTGGCATATAATGCAGCTTACCTGGCCATGTATTTGGTGGTGACTTTTGTCCCTCTCTTTCTTTGGGTAAGCATTTACTTATACAAATCAGGCAACACTAATAACTAGTCTAGAAACAAACATCACTGTGATTAATTTGGGATGACAATTTTCTCCCTCTTCCTTCAAATCAGCATTCACTTACATTGTTCAGGCTCCATCACCACCTTGCCTGGGATCCTGTATCACTGGAATGAATTTGGTATGAGTGCTTGTATCTTTCCTCTTTCAGATAAGCACTTACTTTCAAGTATCAGACAAGACACATAACTAATCTAGAAACAATGTTTCATGTACTTTGGGAGTGGCATTTCTCCTTCTCCCTCTTGAGAGGAAGTTTCTTATATGAAGGAACTCCTACCCTTCACAATAGCATGGATGGAACTAGAGAGTAATATACTAAGTGAAGTAAGTCAGGCAGGGAAAGACAAATAACATATGATCTCACCTATAAGTGGAACCTAATCAACAAAACAAACAAATGGCAAAACAGAACCAGAGACGTGGAAGTAAAGAACAAACTGACAGTGACCAGAGGGAAAGGGGGAGGGGATAATAGGAGAAAGAAGAGGAAGGGACAAGCAAAGGAAGATTAATAGAAGACTCATGGGTATGGACAAAGGGGTGGGGAGTCAGGGGGAACGGGGTAGGGGTGAGCAATGGGGAAAAGGCGAGAAAACTGTAACAGAGCAACAATACATAAAAAAGAAATAGTGTATGTTCATAGCAGCACAATTTACAACAGCCAAGTGCTGGAAACAACCGAAGCACCCATCAGTAAATGAATGGATCAAAAAACTATGGTACATTTACACAATGGAATTCTATTCAGCAGAATGAAAGAAGGAGCTCCTAGCCTTTGTGACAGCATGGATGGAACTGAAGAGCATAATACTAAGTGAAATAAGCCAGGTGGTGAGATACAAATAACATATGATCTCACCTTTAACAGGAACCTAATCAACAAAATGAACAAGCAAGCAAAATATAACCAAAGACACTGAAATTGAGAACAGGCTGACAGTGACCAGAAGGGAGATGGGAAGGGATTACAGGGGGAAAGGTTGAAGGGTTTGCAGGAACTATTATAAAAGACACATGGACAATAACAAGGGAGAGTGCAAACAGGGGAGGGAGGTGGGGAGGCTTCAGGTGGTGTAGAGGGGTGGGGGGGAAAGGCAGAAAACTGTATTGAATGACAATAAAAAATGTTTGTAAAAAAGAAATAGTGTAAAGAGAAATAAATAAATAAAATATTTTTTTAAAAAAGAGGAAGCTACTTACATGAATTAGACCTATAACTAATTCATCCAGAGTCCAATATCACTCGGATTAATTTTCATGGTAACATTTCCCCCCTTCCTCTTTCAAATAAGCATTTACTTCTAGTAGACAAGTAGATAAACAAACATTGCTGGATATAATTTTGGCAATAACTTCTTATTTTGCATTTTTATTCTATTTTTTTCCGTTACCGTTTACCTAACCCTCTTCCACCTCCACCCACCCCCTTCCCACAACAATCACCACAATGCTGTCCATATCCATGAATCCTTTTTCTTTTTTGTTCAATCCCTCTACCCCTAAACTCCTCCCAGAGCTGTCAATGACTTCTTAATCCCCTCTTCTTTCAGATAAGCATTTAAGTATATTCACTAGAACCCACAGCTATTCATCCAGTTTCAAAGATCACTGAAATTAATTTCTTTGTTCACCTAGAGCCTAAGCCTTCCCCTGAGCTTTGGGGTTTTGTCCATTTCCTTGCCCAGTCCAAATCACATTTTCTTTTTTCTAGTATAATTCTTAATCTTTTCACTCTATTTAGTACTCAATTTCTCTTCTCTTCCCCACAACAATACAAGATTCTTCAACTTTGCATCTATAAATTTATTGAATATCTGGTTTAAAGATTGTCTGTGGCTGACACACTCTAGCCTTGTAATTGCATGTAAAGGGTCCATATTTTAAAATATAAAGAGAAAAAGGAGAAGCAGAAGGAAAACAATATAGCACAAATAAATTTGTCCCATAATGTGGCTTACAATCAGAAATAGCTAAGGAATGCTTGCTTTAATCATAGGAAAGAAAATCCATGTAATAAAAGCAGTTAGTTTGCTATTTGGAACTTTGAGAATCACAACCATATATGATAATGTCTCTCTATCCAGAAACAGCCTCTCTGATAAGCTCTGCCTTTTATCACATAACTGTTTTCCAAAAAGTTTTGTCCTCAGTTTTGTACCTTTAGAGAAACACCCAGAGGAAGGAGTTTAGTTCAGCTATCCTTCAACCAAACACATCTGACCTTGCACCCCACCACCTGCTTCTTTCAGAATATTCTGTCCTCCTGCTTTTTCCCTTGCAGAAATTCCTGGGGAAGGGAGTTCTAATCAATTTTCCTTCAGCAAGTCAGGTCTATGCCTGCTCTCCATAGCCCTCACAAGCACTCCTGCTGAGACTTCTCCTTGTACCATAAGCCAAGTTGTCTGGCCTCTCTTTCAGTGCCCTGGTTCCAGGCAAGGCCCTGAGGGAAACCTGCTCAGGGGCTGTAGCAATGACAACAAGAGGCTGTGTTTGGAGCAAGGGTTTAGTGGATACTGCCTGCCCTGTATCCAACAGGCAGCTTTCCTCTCAGGACACACATATGGTTAGACATGCATGTCCTCTGTAGTAGGTCATGGGCACAGCTCCTCAGAGGAAGAGCTGCTGAGTAGAGGCATGCCTGAAGCCTGAGCTCTAGTGGCTTCTGGTTTCCCTCACATCTCCATCAGTCCAGCTTAAGAGCTCTTCCCATCCATGCAGATCATACAACAGTTCCCCAAACTAATACCTTAATGAAATGTATTGTGTAAATAATGATGAATTGTTTTATTTTTCCAGCAAAATAGTCTCATTCCTAGTGTTTGCAGTGATGGTATCTTCATGAACCACAGAGCAGGGCATATTTTTTAGCATAAGGATTTGAAACCAGACAGAGATTTTGGAATTGAGGCTACCTTGGGAAATCCAGGGCTTTCAGTTTCCAGGGAGTATGTTTAGGGTCATTTTTTGGAGAAAGGTGAAGTCCAGTTCAGTAAAATGATTATAAATTAGTTAGCTGACTTTATAAGGTTCTCATGTGCTCAAGAATGTGCACATTTATATTAGATATTTCATCATCTTGTGTGGGGATCCATTCCAAGTGTGGGAAATGTGGCTCAGCCCCCACTTGGGGAAAAGCCAGTGGGGAGTGAGGTTGGTGGACCCACATCCATGGATAAGTTCTCCAGTGGGAAATCAGGCCTGCATTGTACCTTGACTGCTATGAGACTTGCTCTTGCTAAAACTCCCTCACCCTGAGGCAGCAAATGTTTACTGAGTATCTTTATCTTCCTAAAATCTGAGCTAGACCTTCCAAGTATGGAACATAGCCGTTTTGACCATTTCTCCTTTTACATTGCAAACATCCTTCTTTGATGTATTCAGTGACATCCTCTCCTTTGTCTGTAAAAGATAACCACCCAAAACAAACCTTTGCATAGTAAAGGAGGACCATCTTTGATGTAAGGGGCCTAGAAAAACAATAAAAGCCAAGGCAAGGCAAGGCAAGCATTCTCCTCTTGAGAGAGTGGCTGCGCCATCCCTTTTCTTCCACAGGATTTCTGTAGTCCGTGTGTATTTGTATATTGCGGCCACAACAGCAGATCCTGTGGGCCAGGATCTGCGTCACCTGGCGCATCCGTGTTGATCTTGTATCAAGGTGCAGCCAAGAGGGGGCCCCAAATAGGGATTCGAAATGGGATCCAGAACTCAGGGTGTCCAGGAAATATTAGAAAAAATATATATATAGGATGTCCTCACCCCCACAAGCCTGAGCTGAGGGAAGGGACACATGGAGCAGGGCCATTCGGAGCTATTTTGTATAGCAACAGCTTTGGAGCTAACCCCTGGTATGGTTATTTAACATATCTATAACCTTTAACTGGTTTCATGGATGTGTTAAATAGCTGTGGACATGCTTTGAGCCAGGGGGATGGGAGTGACTTCCACCCAAGATGTAACTGGGAGGCAACTCCCCCTGGTTACAGAGCCTGCCTGAGAGCTTGGAGAGGATTGGCTCCATGCCATGGGGCCACACCTGCCCAGACTTACTATGGCAGCCCAGTAAAGCTGGAAGAAAAGGGAATGCTGGCAGGTGTAATGCATGACTGTAGAAGGAGTCAGAAATGGGGCTACAGAGGAAGACTGGTGCTGGGATTTAAACCCAGGTGCAGCAGCCATGGGAAGGGGGGGACCCTGCAGCTTGGACAGGAGTTATGACCATGTGGCTTTGGGGTGCTCCCTTTGCCACATGGCTTAGGAAGCAGGAGAGACTTTGCCTGGAAGAAAAGGGGAGAAAGGACTCTTGCTGGTGGGTCATGAGAAGGTGCCACAATCTTTGGATTAACTGGAGATCATGGTGGTGACACAGCTGATGGTGCTGGGAGCCTGAACCACAGACTTCTACTTCTTTTCCTGAGATATGGTACCCCAGACTGCGCAGAGGGAGCAGGAAAGACTGTGTGAATCTGTGGGTATTCTAAAGGACTTTAGTATTTTAATGAAGACATTAAGTCATTACTCTAAGTCTGTATAACTTTTAAATAAATAATTCCTTTCCTTTTCACCAATCTCTGGCATTGAGAGACATCTCTCCCTGACAGCAGGCAAGGTAAACCTAGTAGGTAGGAGAGACCCCCAGAGAAAAATGGGGAGTCCTTTTGGTAATAGTATATCATTTAGCCACCGCGCCCCAGGTCTGTTCTGTAACAATCTCTTTCCACAAGAGAATTACAGAGATTGTTCTAGCTCTAATTGTAAAAGACATAGAGTTCTCCTTAGATGGGAATATGTGTCAGAGCTGATCATACAGAGATTCTGATGACCAAACAGTGTGCACACCAAGTAAAGATGCTGAAAGTGATTGTTTATAAGATGTAAGTTTGTTCATGTGCCACTGACTGACAAGAAATACATATTGCAAGTATTTCCAAATAATGCCTTGTACAGGTACACTGATGGGCACAAGAGCTACAAACTGGTTATCAAGAACCCCAGGCATTACCATTCATCATGTGTTACCTTAAACCAATATAATTTGCTTGAAGCAGGTTATCTAACAATCTTTGCCAGTTCCACAACAGATCAGCACCTGGACATTTGCAGTTTTCAGGATCCAACAGAATGGAGAATAGTAACAATTTGAAACAGTAAATTCTTTCTTGGCTCTATCAGCTCTCTTAGGGTCTCAGTATATCTGGAAATATAGCAAAGGAGGAATAACTGCTCTTGCTCTTTAGCTAAGGAAGATGCTATGGTCTATACTGCTATCTTTTACTCAAATACAAACGACCACTTCATTCAACAGAATAAAGAACAAGATTCAGGTGTTTCTCTCTTTCATCCAGTACCAGACGTATGCTGGTATATGTTAAACACCTGGTTTTCCAAACAGAAAGGGGGCGTTGATTTGTAGTGTGTGTGTGTGTGTGTGTACACTATCTCCACAGTGTAAAAATCTCCCACTATGGCCAATTTCAAGCCACCAAAGTGATGTCACTGAATGGAGATGCACAGAATTAGCTCTCATGAGATGATGTGAGCTGACTTCAACTCTGAGGCTAGAAATGTAATTCATCCAGAAGAGAAAAGGATAAAAAGTGGTAGCTTTCCATTGTGAAGGACTATCATAAAAGATGATGTTTACTCATTCTTTAGTATGATGGTGCACAAAACAAGTGAAACAGTCTACTGCAGGAAGATGAGCTATGGGTATAGAACACAGAAAGTACAGCCAATTTGTATCTAGCCTGGTTCTGTCATTACCAACTTGGTCACTTAATCTTATGGAGCTTTACAATACTTATCTAGAATGATTTAATATGGTAGTACATGCTGAATTCTAAGAATAACATATGACACACCCAATGTTAAATTATTTTTCTCCTTCTCCTCCTCCTACTTCATCACCCCTAATATATGCAGAATTGGTATAAAAATAAGCTTACTTTCCTCATGAAGTTTTTATAAGCAGAAATATTGTATGCAAAAATAATTTGTAATCTACAAACACTATTCCAATCTGAGATATTATTTCCATGTTCAGTTGCTGACCTCAGAGATGTTAGAAAACAAAAGACATTCTTAAGGAAAATGTATGCTTACTCTAGGAAGCTCTGAAAATAAGAGAGTGCCTGATTGTCTATAAACAATACTGTCATAGTTATAGTCACAGGGAATTTTTTGGCTTTAGATTTCATACAATCCAACACTTTCATTGTACAGATGTGAGAGTGGTTGTTGAAATTTTAAGTAACTTAGGAGATTAGTAGTGGAGTAATAATTAGCATCTAGATTATTCAACTTATAGTATTCTTACCACCAAGGGCACATCAATATTGGATCCCAAAATCAGTTGCAGATCCTGCTATCTAGCCAGCCAAAAAGGGTAATAAAAGGAAAAAAAAATTCTTAAACAATATCCTGAGATCAGAAACTAGTGTGAGTTTTGGTACAGGTTATATGTTTAATTTAGTATCAGGATTTTGGATTCACTCTGATGATATTTTCTTACAAGGTGGAGAAACTGAAGGATATGGATTAATTTATATACTCCTAGTTACACTACTACTCTGAGGTCACTTTTTACAGGTTTTTTTTTTCAAGGGCAAAAGAAAATGTCCTGGTCCACTGGGATCCAAAGTGTGATCTCATTCCAAAAGTCCAATCACTTCTCTAAGATTTAGTTTCTTCACATGTAAAGCTAAGTGGTTTAATTAGATGATTCAATCTTCAGTTTGGAAAATAATTGAGTACCTGTTATGGGGCAAATTTTGTGCTAGACAGAAGATACCAGAAGGAAGCAAACAAGGCCCTATCCCTGTTGAGTTTAAGAGTCAAATGGAGAATACAGGCACATAAATTAAGCCACAATTGGAACCTATTTTTATTCTGTCTAAACACATTTAAGAAAAGTGGATTCTCAGTGAGATAATACTGGCACCATATAATGATTGAAAAATATATATAGCCCAAGAGCATTGGCATTGATACAGGGGACTTAAACACAAAATAGTGTAAATGTACTACAATTTGTGGAATAATAGCAATATGTACATGATACCATAGAGGAGAAAATGACCCCTGGAAATGAGGAAGCTTCCAACAACAGGTGATATTTAAGCTAAGTCTTGAAGGATGAATAGGAGTTTAATAGGTGAAGAACTTAAGATAGAGCATTCCAGGCAGGAAAAACAGAATTCACAAAGATAGAGAAGCATCAAAATACCTGGATGGTTTTGGTTACATCTAGAAATTTGGAATGACCAGAATTGAGTGTCTAATAATAGTAGCAGCTAAAATTCACTGAGAACTTCATATGAGCCAGGAGGTGTTCTGGAATCAATATTTGAAAATCTGATATGTATTTTATATCTACTCTACATCTCAATTCAAGCCATTTCATATGCTCCATAGCCACTTGTGACTAGTGACTGCTACACTAGACAACCCATTTCTAAGTGATACTTGTTGTTGTACTCTAGTGTTGAGAGGGTTTATTGTTGTTTTGCTCGTTTTTTCTACTAATTCAACAATATCAGAGTTCATATAGTCATCCAAGGTTATCCACTGCGGACCTCGAGAACTCAGAAACTTGCTAACCAACCTGTTCTGTGGTCTTTAAATGTCCTATCCCTTGGATCAGTCCAACTGATCTTCCTTTGGGTAGGAATATAAAATTCCTTGAGTTGCCCAGGAGCTAAGGAAATATGTATATCTGAACCTCAGCATAGACCTGAGGATATATGTGTGATAACTTATTAATCAACACGTAATGGGAGTTAAAACCATGAGAATGGGTGAGGTCAGCCAAGGAAAGTGTATATATATTGCAGAATGAAAAGACAAAAAGGCTGAGGGGTTTAGGAAAGCACCCACACAGAAGGGGAGAACAAAGGAAAAGAAATGCTCAAAAATTTGTGAAGAGAGCCAGGGACATAGTACAAGGTGTGTCTGGAAAATGTCCAGCCATTGTTAATATAATGAAAATGGTTTGTGTGACTTTGATGTAACCTGGTAGCCAAGGAGAGTGGACTGGAATGTGCATGTGTGAAGAATGACAACTTCACTGTACTAGTCAGTAGGGGCAATAGACCCCGTTCAGAGAGCATGTGTACTGTATGGCCATTGCATTCAAAATGACTGAGCAAGTAGAGCAACATATCTACATCAAATTTTGCATTAAGCTTGAACATTCCTTTTCA
The DNA here is from genome assembly GCF_022682495.2 of Desmodus rotundus. Taxonomy (NCBI): domain Eukaryota; kingdom Metazoa; phylum Chordata; class Mammalia; order Chiroptera; family Phyllostomidae; genus Desmodus; species Desmodus rotundus. The sequence goes on from NC_071400.1 coordinate 51,039,770, forward strand.
GATGACTCAAAAGGCCACAGCTATGGGCACCTGGTGATTGGCAGCTTTATCACAACACATCTGCTCATGCATCACATCTCGTGCAGAGTTTTTTGGAGAAATATCAAATTACCCAAGTGACTCAGTTCCACTACAGCCCAGATGTAGTGCCCTGTGACTTCTGGCTTTTCACCAAACTAAAATCACTTTTGAAAGGGAAGAGATTTCAGACCATTGATGAGATTCAGGAAAATACAACAGGGCAGCTAAAAGTGATTGGGAGAACTGTCTGAGGTCGAACATGCCTACTTTGAAGTGGACTGAGACATCATTGTCCTATGTACAATGTTTCTTGTATCTTGTATCTTCTTCAACAAATGTCTCTATTCTTCATATTGCATGGCTGGGTACCTTCTGAGTGGACCTCGTATTGTCTCAGGAGCCAAGGATGACAAACCTTTAAAGAATAGAAGCAACCACATAACCCCCTTGGGAGAGGTCATAAAAATTAAGGAGCCTGTCAGCTTTATCATTATACAATTCCATGATCAGTTAACTAATACATTTTCAAAGATAACAAAGTTAAATGTTTTAATGAAAAGAAAATAATATGGTAGAGCACATATATAACTGCCTTTTTCATTTTAGCTAAAAGCTCCATCTTGTGTCCAGAGTGGGGATTTCCTTGACAGCTGGCAAAAAAGGTTTTAAAAACATCATGTTGATTTACACAATATTTTCCCAATATTCTTCTATAATATTCATTTGCTAGTAAATATGTATTGTTTTGAACCAACAGAAACATTATGATAAAAAGAAAAAAAATTCAGATGATGTTTTTTCCTCTATAGATATAGGGCTGCATTGGGAGGAAAGTCATTGTGTAAATACAAAAAATTCCATTGAGTGTTATAATTTTCTCAAAAGGGCAAATAAAGTTCATCGAGACTCAGTAACAGCTGGGGGACAGTGACAATAAGCTCAGGTGATTCAGATCATTTTGGAGTTTGAAAACCATTACATCTGAACTAAAATGAGAAGGGGAAAAAAAAAAAAAAACTTCCCTTTGAGGGACCCAAGAGATCTGTAAGGCTCACTGTGTAGATATTGGGAATAGAGTAGCAGTGGAAGGTGCCAGAAGCAGAGAGCTTAGCCTGGTGAGTGTCACTGGTGGAGATGCTGAGAAATTCAGAAAAGAACCCTGTCCTAGGAATCTGGAGACCTACCACCTAGCATCTCATATCTGCCTCTGAATGTGTGTGTGTGTGACTTTGGACAAGGACCTTCCTTTTTTTCACCTCATATTTTCCTTTGATGGGATTCTTCCATTCCATGATCTAAATGTACACCCCAAAGGAATAGTAACTTTAAAGAGGTTTCCTACCCTCTCATCTTACCTGTTTTCAGGGCTATTATCCCCATTAGAACCCAAGGTCTAATGGCTCCCACCATAAACTACTGAGGGCCCTCTACTTCAGCATCTGGTACTAACGAGGGGCAACTTGGACCAATTTCCTCTTTATGGTAAAGTTACCTGTCAGATAAGAATAATTAACAGTTGTTCAGTGGCTCCATTTGCAAGAGAAACTGAGGGTTGTTGTGCAAAAAGGAATAGATACTTTATTATATACATTTTGTTGGGTTTGGATTGTTTACCACACATACATTGTCTATATACAAGTGTGTCCATATGTGTGTTATGCAACAACATACTTTGCTGTCAATTAGAATTCATTCCCCACATTGCTAAACACATTTGAGAAAAGTGGATTCTCAGTGAGATAGTACAGGCACAACAAAATGATAGAAATTATATACAGCCCAGAAATCAATATTAGCTTTGCTACAGGAGACTCAAACACAAACTGCTTCAGAAAGGGAGTTTGTCTGAGTCAGACACTGCTATGTCCTAGAATTAGAATCTATGGTGTCTGATTCCAATGTCTGGCCTTTTTCCATATCATATACTTTCATTCATCCCACAGTAGGGAATGGAAAGGCTGTGGCTCAAAGAAATATCATTTGTTCAATGAATTCCCGAGTAGAGAAAAAGGGACAGGTACATGAGCTAGGAGGAGAGCCTGGGGATAATTGTTGTGGGTTTTCATTTTTTAATTTCATGTTTCTCTCCTTTTTTTTCCTGTTATTTCCTTTCTTTATTTCCCTTACTCTCATCTCCTAGAGACAGAGATCATCGAGCAGTAACATCAACAGGGACTTGGTGGTGATGAAGGTTGACATGTTTGTGTGTTAGCTATAGCCTGGCAAGGGAATAACAAGCTCACCTCAACTGATCAATGAGGTCAGGCCTTGAAAGAGAGCACAGCTTACTTGTGGAACAGCAGTTTTGTAAACAAAAGCAAGGAGGAATATGTTATAAGGACATTGACTACAGTTGTTTATTTTTTAACTCAACACTGTACTAACAAAAATCTATGTAGGGCCCTGGCTGGTGTAGCTCAGTGGACTTAGTGCAGGCTGCAAACCAGGGGGTTGCTGATTCGATTCCCAGTTGGGGCGCATACCTGGGTTGCCGGTTGGGTCCCTAGTGGGGGCCACATAAGAGTCGACCACACATTCATGTTTCTCTCTCTCTCTTTCTCCCTCCCTTCCCTTCTCTCTAAAAATAAATAAACAAAATCTTTAAAAAATGTATGTAGGAAACAAAGGACTCTATTCTCTCCTCTCGAAAAAAATCAAGGGTCATATTTGGATTGGACTGTTACTACTTGCCATTGGGAAAGTAATAGCTTCATGAGATTTAAGACACATCTGGGTATTAATCATCACAAATACAAAGCACAGGAGAGTAATGCTTGTCAGTGGCAATGCATATACTCTCCACTCTTTCTCTCTCACTCTCTCCACTTCCTTCTCCTCCTACTCCTCTTTGCTTTTCCTTTTTCTTCACTCTCTCCTCTTTTTATTCTCTCTCATTTTTCTCCTCTTCCTCTCTCTCCTCTCTGAGGTAATCCAACCAGAGAGTCTATTCAGAGATTTATTACAATTAAGTTGAAATAAAGCACAATAGTTTGGTTCTCTCCTATAAAACCTCATACACAGATGGCAGCTCAGCACTCACCAGAGAATTCTCTAACTTCCCTTCTCTCAGGAGGGAGAGGATGTAAGCAGCTAGTCAGGCCCTCCTGCTGAATGGAGACCAAGTGTCCGGGAAATGACTGACTGCTACTTTTGCACTGTTGAATGGAGTTTGCCTTAAGAACCAAACCCACTAACATATAGTGTCTGGAAGCTATCAGACAAGAAATCTGATGCATGTATGTTTTTACCCACAGTCATCCATCAGCAAAGATTTTTGCATTTGAGGTGTATTGTAGAGGGGCAAGCTGCTGTATATCAACTGTGATCAGTTTTTAACATGCTGTAATAATCTAAAAGGAAACAGTCCCTGGAATCTACATACCAGTTTTTTTTCTTTTTTCTTTTTTGAATTTGCCCTTCAATGCCAGAAAATTAAAACATAAACCTGAAAGGCAAGATTTAAATGGAGCTATCACTATTTTAGAAACACCTGACTTGTGTGTGCCTGTAGCTACAGGATAGAGTGTGCATATTAAAGTAAATACAATGAATTCAGGCAATCCATTTCAATTGTGTTGTTCAACTTCTATGGTCCTAAGCACTGTGCTTGGGGCTTAGTGCTTTACCTATGTTCAAACTAAGAGAAAGAAACTCTTGCAGTGTCAACAGGGATGTGATATTTCAAAAGCATTTGGAGTAAATGGGACAAAGAAAATAAATACAATTTTCTGCTTAAATAGGATTTCAGTTAAAGAACTCAGAAAACTTTCTTATGAGCATTATTTCTTTTATAATTTTAATTTTTTATTGTTATTCAATTACAGTTGTGTGCCTTTTCTCCCCATCCTTCCACTCCACCCCAGCTGAACCCCACTCCCTCCCCAACTCCACCCTCCCCCTTGATTTTCTCCATGTGTAATTTATAGTAGTTCCTCTAATCCCCTCTCCTCACTATCCCCTCCCCACTCCCCCCTGCCTATTGTTAGATTGCTCTTAACTTCAATGTCTCTGCTTATATATTGTTTCCTTTTCTCTTCTATTTATTATGTTCCAGTTAAAGGTGAGATCATATGGTATTTGTCCCTCACTGCCTGCCTTATTTCACTTAGCATAATGCTCTCCAGTTCTATCCATGCTGTTGCAAAGGGTAGAAGCTCCTTCTTTCTCTCTGCTGCATAGAATTCCATTGTGTAAATATACCATAGTTTTTGGATCCACTCCTTTGCTGATGGGCACGTGGGTTGCTTCCAGTACTTGGCTATTGTAAATTGTGCTGCTATGAACATTGGGGTGCACAGGTTCTTTGGATTGGTGTTTCAGGGTTCTTAGGGTATAATCCCAGTAGCAGAATTGCTGGGTCAAAGGGCAGTTCCATTTTTAGTTCTCTGAGGAAATTCCATACTGTTTTCCACAGTGGCCTCACCAGTCTGCATTCCCACCAACAGTGCACTAGGGTTCCCTTTTCTCCGCATCCTCTCCAACATTTGTTTGTGGATTTGTTTATGTTGGCCACCCTGAATGGTGTGAGATGGTACCTCATTGTGGTTATAATTTGCATCTCTCTGATGGCTAGGGATGCTGAGCATCTTTTCATATGTCTCTAAGCCCTCTGTATGTCTTCCTTGGAGAAGTGTCTCTTCAACTCCTTTGCCCATTTTTTAATTGAATTGTTTGTCTTCCTGGAGTGGAGTCGTGTGAGTTCTTTATATATTTTGGAGATCAGGCCCTTGGCTGAGGTATCATTAGCAAACATGTTTTCCCATACTGTTGGTTCTCTTTGTAATTTGGTACTGTTTTCTTTAGCCATGCAGAACGTTTTTATTTTCATGAGGTCCCATTTGTTTATTTTATCCTTTATGTCCCTTGCTTTAGGAGACATGTCTGTGAGGATGTTGCTGCGTGGAATGTCTGAGATTTACCTGCAAATGTTTTCCTCTACGACTTTTATGCTATTAAGACTTATATTTAAGTCTTTTATCCATTTTGAGTTTATTTTTGTATATGGCGTAAGTTGGTGATCAAGTTTCATTTTTTTTGCACGTAGCTGTCTAGATCTCCCAACACCATCAGTTGAAGAGGCTGTTTTGCTGCATTTTATGCTCCTGCCTCCTTTGTCAAATATTAATTCACTGTAAAGGCTTGAGTTTATTTCTGGGCTCTCTGTTCTGTTCCATTGGTCTATGTGCCTGTTTTTATGCCAGTACCAGGCTGTTTTGATTACAGTGGCCTTGTAATACAGTTGGATATCAGGTATTGTGATCCCTCCTGCTTTGTTCTTCTTTCTCAAAATTGCTGCCGCTATTTGGGGTCGTTTATGGTTCCATATGAATTTCTGAAATGTTTGTTCTATATCTGTGAAATATGACATGGGTACTCTCATAGGGATTGCATTGAATCTATAAATTGCTTTGGGTAGTATGGCCATTTTGATGATGTTAATTCTTCCAATCCATGAGCATGGTACATGCTTCCATTTGTTTGTGTCTTCCTTAATTCCTTTCTTCAGTATTGCATAGTTTTCTGAGTACAGGTCTTCTACCTCCTTGGTTAGGTTTATTCCTAGGTACTTTATTTTTCTTGTTGCTATATCAAATGGGATTTTTTTTCCTGGTTTCTGTGTCTGCAGTTTCGTTGTTGGTATACAGGAATGTGTTTGATTTCTGAGTACTGACGTCGTATCCAGCTGTTTTGCCAAATTCATTTATTAGGTCAAGTAGTTTTTTGGTGGAGATGGCAGGATATTCCATGTACACTATCATGTCATCTGCAAACAGTAACAGTTTCATTTCCTCCTTTCCAATTTGGATGCCTTTTATTGCTTTTTCTTGTCTGATTGCTGTGGCTAGGACTTCCAATACTATCTTGAATAGGAGTGGTGAGAGAGGGCATCCTTGTCTTGTTCCTCATCTTAGTGGGAAAGCTCTAAGTTTTTGTCCATTCAGTATGATGTTGGCTGTAGGTCTCTCATATATGGCCTTTATTATGTTGAGCAATGCTCCCTTTATTCCCACTTTGCTGACTGTTTTTATCAGAAATGGGTGCTATATCTTATCAAATGCTTTTTCTGCATCTATTAATATGATCATGTGATTTTCGTCTTTGCTCTTGTTTATGTGATGTATTATGTTTTTTGATTTGCGAATATTGTACCATCCTTGCATCCCTGGGATGAATCCCACTTGGTCATGGTGGATGATCTTTTTAATGTGTTGCTGGATGTGGTTTGCCAATATTTTGTTGAGAATTTTAGCGTCTATGTTCATCAGCGATATTGGCCTGAAGTTTTCTTTCTTCATTGTGTCTTTATCTGGTTTTGGGATTAGGATGATGCTGGCTTCATAAAAAGAGTTTGGGAGTCTTCCATCAGTTTGGATTTTTTCAAATAGTCTGTGAAGGATAGGGGTAAGCTCTTCCTTAAATGCTTTGAAGAATTCTCCTGTGAAACCATCTGGTGCAGGGCTTTTGTATGTTGGGACTTTTTTGATGACTGCTTCCATTTTTTCTGCTGTTATTGGTCTGTTCAGGCTTTCTGCTTCTCCTTCATTCAATTTTGGAAGATTATATTTTTCTAGAAATGAGTCCATTTCACCTAGGTTTTCAAATTTCTTGGCATACAGTTCTTTGTAGTAATTTTTTACAATTCTTTGTATTCTTTCTGTGGTATCAGCTGTAATCTCTCCTCTTTTATTTCTAATTGTGTTTATTTGGATGCTCTGTCTTTTTTTCTTGATGAGCTTACTTACAGGCTTCTTAATTTTGTATATCTTTTCAAAGAACCAACTCCTTGATTCATTGATCCTTAGGATTGTGCTTTTGGTCTCTGTGTCATTTAGTTCTGCTCTGATCTTGGTTATTTCCTTCCTTCTGCTTGCTCTGGGCTGTCTTCCTTGTTGTTCCTCGAGTGCTTGTAGGTGTAGTGTTAGGTTGTTTGTTTGAAATGTTTCTATCTTCTTAAGGTAGGCCTGTATTGCTATGAACTTCCCTCTAAAGACTGCCTTTGCTGTGGCCCATAGGTTTTGGGTTGTTGTGAGTTCATTTTCATTTGTTTCCAGAAAGTTTTTGATTTCTTCCCTGATCTTGTTCTTGACCCATTCATTGTTTAATAACAAGCTATTCAGTCTCCATGATTTTGAGGGTTTTGGGTTTTGTCCTTTGGTTGGTTTCTAGTTTCAGTCCCTTGTGGTCAGAGAAAATGCTTATATGATGTCAATTTTCTTGAATTTGTTGAGGCTTGCTTTGTGTCCTATCATGTGGTCTATCTTTGAACATGTTCCATGTACACCTGAAAAGAATGTGTATTTTGCTTCTTTGGGATGAAAAGCTCTCTATATATCGGTTAAGTCCATTTCATCTAGGGTATTGTTAAGTGACACAATATCCTTCTTGATATTTTGTTTGGAAGACCTGTCCATTTTTGACATTGCGGTGTTAAAGTCCCCTACTATTGTGTTGCTGTCAATATCTTTCTTGAAGTCCTCCAAGATTTTCTTTATGTCTTTGGGTGCTCCTATTTTGGGTGCATATATATTTACAATGTTTATGTCTTCTTGGTGGATTCTTCCTTTGAGTATTATGAAGTGACCTTCTGGTTCTCTCTTTATGGCCCTTCTTTGGAAGGCTATTTTGTATGTTATGAGTATTGTTTCCCCTGCTTTTTTTCCTGTCCATTTCCTCGGATAATTTGTTTCCAGCCCTTTACTTTCGGTCTGTGTAGGTCTTCTTTCCTCAGGTCGGTCTCTTGTAGGCAGCATATGTGTGGGTCATGTTTTCTTATCCATTCAGCTATTCTATGTCTTTTGATTGGAGCATTTAATCCATTTACGTTTAAGGTTATTATTGATAGGTTAATAGTTATTCATTGCCCATTTTTCCTACCTTTGTTCCTCTCTCTTTCTCTTTCTCTTCCTTTCCTTAAAGCAGTCCCTTTAGCATCTCCTGCAGACCTGGTTTGGTAGAAGTGTATTCTTTTAGACTTCTTTTGTCTGGGAAACTCTTTATTTGGCCTTCTATCTTGATTGAGAGCCTTGCTGGGTAAAGTAGTCTTGGTTGCAGGCCTCTGGTTCTCATTACTTAGAATGCTTTTTGCCATTTTCTTCTAGCTTGGAGCGTTTCCATTGAGAAGTCAGTTGCTAACCTTATTGCGGCTCCCTTGTATGTTCCATCCTGTTTCTCCCTTGCTGCCTTTAAGATCCTGTCTTTGTCTTGGAATTTTGCCATTTTAATTATGATGTATCTTGCAGTGTGTCTCTTAGGGTTCCTCTTGCTTGGGACTCTCTGTGTTCCCTGGATTTGGGTGGCTTTTTCTCTCCTCACATTAGTGAAATATTCCATCATTACTTTTTCAAACAGGTTTTCTATCCCTTGCTCTTCATCTTCTCCTTCTTCTATTCCTATTATACGGATATTGTTACATTTCATGTTTCCTGCATTTCCCTTATTGCCTCTTCATTCTTTCTGAGCCTCTTTCCCTTCTCTTGCTCTTTCTGGGTGTTTTTTTCTACTTTGTCCTCCACCTCGCTGATGCGATCCTCTGCTTCATCAAGTCTGCTCTTGATTCCTTCTAGTGTGTTCTTCAATTCAGAAATTGTATTCTTCATTTCCTCTTGGCCCTTGTTGATAGTTTCTGTTTCCTTTTTCATGTTAATATAGTTTGCAGTGATTTCATTGTAGTTTCCCTGTAGTTTCCCTGTAGTTTCTGGTAGTTCTCTGTGAGCTCAGTGAGCTTCCTGATAACCATTGCTTTGAACTCATTATCTGATAGTTGACTTGCCTCTTTTTCAGTTAGCATTGTTTCTGAGGCTTCCTCCTTTCCTTTCATTTTCGGATTGTTTCTTTGTCTTCCCATTGTTTGTGAGACTCTTCGTGTTAGCCTCTGCTTCTTAAATTGATCTATTCTGACTCCCTGAGTTTATGGTATGAACTTCTATAGTAGAATGCCAATGGGATTCACTGGTGCCTTCTCCTTAATCTGCTGTACTTACTGGTCTTGAGTTGACTTTAATGGGTGTAACATGGTCTAACTCTTGTCTTTTCAGCACTCCAGATTTTATTGTCTCACCAGTGTGAAAAAGAGAAAGGCGAGGACAAAAAAAAGAAGGGAAGGAGGGAAAAAGGGAATAGAAAATGAAAGGAAGGAAGGAAGAAGCAATAAAGAAAGATCAGAGGGAAGATAGGAAGGAGTTTTAACAAAAATTAAAACCAAAGAATAAATACAAGAAGGCAGGAAGAAGGAATAAAAAAGGTAAAGGATGGAAGGAAGAAGGAATAAAAAAAGAAAGAAGGACAGAAAGTAAGAAGGAATTCAGGGGGAAAGGAGGAAAGAAAGATAAAAAAAGTCTTCTGCTGGCTTTAAACCCGTCAGTTTAGTTCTGCTGGTCTTCCTGTCAGTGCAAAGGTTCGGGGTGTTTGGAAAGATTGGTTTCACTTTTCTCCCTTCCTGAGCCACACTCTTCGCTGTTGTTCAGCCTGCAGTCCAGTTCCTCAGGGTCCTTCTGCTCCCCACTAGGCCTTTAGTTAACCAGTTGTGCTGTCCTTGAGTTGCACCAATTAGGGGCAACTCACACTCCCCCTTCTTGCTCTTTGCTGTCTTAGATGCTAGCGGCTCTTGATGCTTCTATGGGGTAGTTCAGCCCCCTACTGGGTCGAGTCTTTCCGGGGAATGCGGCCTCCCCTATCCCTGCATCTCCCCTCTGCTGGGTGTTCTGCCTTAGTCCTAGGGAGCCAGTAGTCCCTGCAGGCGTCTGTTCGCAGGGGCGAGGTAGGAGTTGTTCAGAACCGATGCTTTTAGTTTTGGTCCCTCGCAGACAGCCAGGCCATTGATCAGCTGATCTGTTGCTTTAGGCCTGTGTCGTGTGGGCTGGTCCGCAGCTGTGGGCCTGAGTCGCATGGCCGGCGGGTCTGCAGCCTTGGGCATGTGCGTGGAGCACCTAGCCTCTGCTCCCGGTGCGCACCCACTCAAGGTTTTAGGTTTGGGTGTCCCGCCTGGGTTTCAGGTGTGGGCCCCAGTCCACTAATATGGGTGCGCGCAACTGGGCTTCAGGTGAGCCCTGGGGCTGCTTATCCCGTGTTCACAGTCCAGGGGCTGAGGAGGGAGGGGTGCCGGAGGCCGAGGCTGCTGTGGTGAGTTCTTTAACTAGCCGCTGAGTGCCTCTATTTTCTTTTTCTTTGGGTGAAATTCTTCCTATTCAAGCCCCCCTGGTCCAAACAAGCACCTGGCTGCTCACACAGCCTAGCCTGGCTCTCTCCCAAGAATCCTGCAGCAGACCCTGAACCCAGGCCGAGACTTCAGCCTCCCTGGTTCCTGCACTGGTCCCAGGGACCTTATTGTCCTTAAGCACTCTTCTTACCGTCAAATCTTTCAATGTCCTCTATCATTTGTATCCGATCTTCATATATGCTGGAATACTGCTGGCTGTTCGCTCTGCTCCTCAGATCAGCTATGTGTTTCACTGGTGTTGAGGGGAAGTGGACTCCGCTCCCACCTATCTCGCCGCCATCTTCCCCACCGTGATGAGCATTGTTTCAAAGCAGTTGAACAATAGTGAGAAAAGGTACTATAAGTTGGAAAATATGCAATCCTAAAAATGTTAATATCCTCAATTATGTATGTCATAAAATAGTTTTAGAAAGTCCAAGAAGGAAAAACTGGGGCTACTATGTTTGGTCTCTCATCCAATCCCACAGTTCCTAAAATATATATTCCAGGGCAAGTATATTTCCCAGATCTTCTCCTCTGTCTGACCCTTGAATACTGACTGATAGTCCTCCAAGTTTTTAACTTCGGCCCGCCTCTATACTCACTATACATCTCCTATCCAGGTGATTTCATCCCTCTAAGGATTTTTACTGTCATCCATACGCTAATGCTTTCCAAATTTTAATCTCACACCTTGACATCTCCCTAGAGCTCTAGACTCATATATCAGAAAAATTCCAGTGGACACCTCCACTTGGATGCCTCATAACTATCTGGTACTCAAGATATCCAAAACTGAACTTGTCATCTTTCATCCAGTATCTGTTCTCCATTCTTTATCAGGGTTTGTAAAACCAAAATTCACTCATAATTAAGGCCAAAAACCTAGGAGTCCTCCTCAACTCTTTTCCTTCAACCATCATATCAATCAAGTCACTAAGTTTTGCCACATTTAATCTCCCCAATCACTCCTCTCCTCTTTATCATCTTTGCCTTGCTTTAGTTGAGTTACTCATCATCTGTAGTATAAACCATTACAATAATTTTCTACTAATTTTTTTCTGATTCTCATCTTGCCTATTCTAATCTCGTTCCCTGCAATCCCACTCTCCACACTACTATTAGTCTAATAGATGCTTCAGTGCATCTGGTAGACCCTTAATTAAATTATTTCAGTGGCTCCCCTTCACCTACTAGATTAAGTCTAACCTCTGTGGCATGACATAAATAATCCCCCTAAACTCATCCCCTGCCTTTATTCCTAGCTTTATCTCCTACCACTCTCCTGCCCTTATCCTTAATGCACTTTCTGCTCCATCAATACTAACATACTTGTGGTTCTTCTTCATACCATGTTGTTGTTACATACCATGTTGTTACATATCTCTGCACCTTTGCTCATATTATGCCTACTACAGGAATGGCAACCCTATCCCTACCTTTTGTTTGCATGACTTTTTATCCCTCAAGACTTAGTTCCAGGAATCGGAAGATGGCAGCTAAGTAGGTAGAAGCTGAATCCAATTGCTCTTGCCCCCAACTCGGATTTTCAGCTGATCTTCTGACAGGTAACCTGAGCAATCAATGGAATGTTTGCTGATAAGATTTGAAACCAAGCAGCACAGATGTAGCTTCACACCATCTGGTAGGGAGATTTTCTAAGTTGAAAGGGAAATACGCAATGTGTGGTGCCTGCAGCAGCAGAAAGACCAGGTAGAAATTGCATTGTTGTAGCTCCCTCCCCTATTGGGGCCAGGGGGCCCTAGTCCTGGACAGAGACCCTCACCTTAATTGGGAGTAGCTCAGGGGGATATATGGAGTCTGGGAGATCCAGGCTACACACAAACAGTGAACAACATAACCATAGGTGCAGCACAAACCAGCAGAGTGCCAGAGAAGGACTCGAGCTCCTAAAACAATCAGGGGCTGCAATTGGGTCAGTTGGAGGTAACAGCAGGTTGCAGAAAGCCATGAACAAGAGGGACTTTTTGCTTTGGGGGGAAATGGAATGTGCAGAGAACCAGACAGTGACTCAGTATTGCAGTGTATGTGCCACATGGAGACGCTTTAAAAGGAGAGCTGAAGTGGCTAGGTAGGGACCATGCACACAGCTGCTCTGCCAGCAGAGAGACCAAATTGAAAGAGCAGTTTGTTCCCACTGAGTCCAGCTGGGCAAGGAGTTCAGAAAGTTGCATGACAGAGGGATTTCTGGGCCCTGCCCAGCATAGCTAGCAAGCTGGGGACTGCACAGAATGGAGAGTTCAGGACTGTGTCTCCTGTGAGGTCAGAGAGCTGGGAGTTATACAGGCAAGAATTGAACAGCTGAGATTCTTTGGAGACAGGCAGAGCCCCCACCTCCTGCAGAGTAAAAACATCAGGGAAGGGAAGGGTGGGGCCAACCATCCCCACAGTATTGTAAGCACCACATCCAGTGAGGAAGCTCTGTGAACACTCAGGCCAGGTTCAAAGAATCCCCCTGCTGTGTGCATATCCCCAGGAGAAAGAGAAACTCCAAAAGGGCCCTTTCTGAACTTTTCTCAGGGCAACAAGCCACACTGGTTCCTCAGGCCCTATCCCACTGAGGCCAGCGAGGCAGAGAGATCATAAATTGGCACAGAAATGGGTATTCAGGACCCACGCAACCTTGGCTCTTGCACAGAGCCAAGCAAGAAAGAGCTGACCCTCTTACACAGGTTGGCCCTTTACATGAAATGGATAGCTAATTCATCAGAAACTATAAATTTTGGGAAATATCTGGAGCAGACCAAGATGTGTGGCTCAGGGGAAAGGGAACACACACACAACCTTCCCTGAAGATTGAACAGTGCCTCCCAGGGTAGTTCAAGGGGTACAACCCTCCCAATTGCACCAGAAGCCCCCTCTAGAGGAAGGTGGAGGTGGTACCTGTGGTACTGATGGATATTAGATGATTCACCCCTGGGCATTGAGCTGGTAAAAGCCAGCAGGGCAGAGTAGCAAGGACCAGCCTGTATGCAGCCAAGCCTGAAGGAGACAGCAATAGATGGTAGACCATTTATAGCCTCAAACAGGCTGCCTAGAACTAGATGGGGACATCATCTAACATTAACAGTCACATCCAGGATAAGACAGCAGGCAAACACCAAATTCTACTGAGACAAATTCCACCTTGATCTTTTTCAGTATTTGCATTATTTTTTCTGTCACATAGCTTTTTAACATTTTTTTTCTTTTTCTTCAATTTTTTCCTATAACTTCATTATTTATTTTACTTTATTTTTATTTCAAATCTTATAATTTTACTCTTCCCTTATCTTACTCCATTTGCCTTTTTCCTTCCATTTCTTACTCTCGTTTTAAATTTTATATTCTCCCTTTCTATGCCTTGTTTCTATTCATTACTCTTACAATTTCTCCTCCCACTGTCTTCTGAAAATAATTTTTCTTTCCTTTAGTCATCTCACATTCCTTTTGCCTTTCTTACAATATTCTTATTCTCTTTCAACCTTTATTAATCTTTGCTCCTTCCTCATGGACATTGTGGTTGTTGTTTTTCATCAATTTTAGCTTTAATTATTCACTATTTTTTCATTTTCAAATCTCATAGGTTACTCTTGCCCTGTCATACTCCATTTTCTGTTTCTGTTACCCTTTCTTATTTTCATTTCAAATTTTATTATGTCCATTTGCTTAGCCTGATATCTATTCCTTACTCTTATTATTTCTCCTCCTTCTACCCTCTCAAAATCATTGTTCTTTCCTTTACTCATCTCATATTATTTTTTACTTTCTTATAATATTTTTATTCTCCTTCCACTTTTATTAACCTTTTCTCATTTGTTCTTGATATTGGTGTGGTTGTTGAGGCTATTTTTGCTCATAAGGGTTTTGTTTTCTGGGTTGTTCTTTCTTGTTCAACCAGCACCTATACAACAGCATACAAGATATGGTGGGGGCTGTGACTCTCAGTCATCTGGAAAGGAGAAACCACCAACAAATGATCCAACAACAATCAAAACCCACTTACAGTAAGACAGCCCACATAAATTTCATAAAGGGCATCTTTAGAGTATCCAGCTCAGGAAATCAAAGAGATTGCACCACTGAGTCAAAAAGAAGGCCACCTCATAAAGACAGGGAGTCAAAGTAGATCAATCTAACACACAGAAACAAAAAACGATTTACCTAGTCCCCTGGCTGGTGTGGCTCAGTAGATTGAGTGCCAGCCTGTGCACCAAAGGTGCTTGTTAGGAATGGCCTGCCGCAAACAAGGGGAATTCACTCAAAAAGGCTCTCAGCCACTGTGTGAGGACTGCTCCCCTCCAGAAGCAGGGACAGTGAAGGGCAGGGGACATGATTTGCTCCCACTCAGTGCACCTCACAGACTAATCAAAGGGTTGCACAATGAGGTGGACCATAGGCACCAGCCTGGCACATATGCCCAGTGTACAGTGTGGGCCACACAACACTCCTAGGGCATGGAATGGAAACTGGACACCTATGAAAATTATAGCCCAGACTGAGAGAGGAAATTAAAAAAGACTGAGCCTATCCCTACTATGCCTGCAGCATCCTGGAAAATCAGCAAAACCCGCTTGCCACATTTAAAGTCAGCAGGAGGATTTTTTTTTCAAGTGTAGGACTATGAGGCTTGAATCTGTGAGAAAACTAAAGACATATCCAGAGGTCAGAAAGCTAATACCAACAGATGAGACAAATTTCAATTTGCTAGCCTTTAGAACTTGCATTTTTATTATTTTAATTATTATATTTTATTTCTTATTTTGTACTTTTATTTTTTTTTTCTGTGAAAATTCCAGGTATTTATGAACCAATTTATTATGATCAAATTGTGGCTTTTAAAAAGACCCTGAGAGAATAATCATGCTGAACCTTTTAACAAACCTCAATTTCACCTTTTTGATTAATGTTTCCTAATCTGGCAGCAACAGATATGATTGTTTCTCACTTTTAATCTCTTTATAGAATGCCTATTGTCACATAAAATCTTCATTGTGTTAGTTGATCTTTAGATATGAATATTTTACAAAGACTAGTGAAAGCATAGTACTAATCAATTATACATCTGATAATGTGGATAAAGATTACCCAAACTGTTTTTCTTATGATTTTTTTATATCTACTCTGACGCAAATATGACATTATTTGTTTTTAATGTTTTAAGTTATGAACGCTATGTATTATTATTATACAGTAGATATAAAAAGCATTTAGAAGAAATAAAAATTACTGGTAACTTACTGCTTAGGGTAACCACCTTATCATTTGAGTTGATAATTTTGTTTTTATCATTCAGCCCTTTTAAGATGCCACTGTGTTTTTGGCTTCCATTGTTACTAATTAAAAACCTGCCATCATTCTTGTTGTTCCCCTTAATGTAATGTGTATTTATCACTGTCTTTAACATTTTCTTTTTATTTAATTTCCCTGTCATTTCACTATGATGTGCCTGGATGTGCATTTCTTTCTATTTCTTCTGGTTGGGGTTTACTGAATTTCTTTTTTTTATTATTATTTTTCAAGTAAACTTGTCTGCATTTCCCCACCACCACTCCCCCCACCCCAGCCATCCCCAGCTCACTCCCCTGATCCAGACCCCACCTTGGTTTTGTCCATGTGTCCTTTATACTTGTTGCTGAAAACCCTTCACCATTTTGCGCCCATTAAACCCTCCCACCTCTCCTCTAATTACTGTCACATTGTACTCAATTTCAGCATTTCTGGTTATATTTTGCTTCCTTCTTTTTTAATTTTTTAAAATATATTTATTGATTATGCTATTACACTTGTCCCATTTCCCCCCCTCACTCCACTCCATCCTGCCCACCTCCTCCCTCCCACATTCCCCCCCTATAGTTCATGTCCATGGGTCATACTTATAAGTTCTTTGGCTCTACATTTCCTATACTATTGTTACCCTCCCCCTGTCTATTTTCTACCTACCATTTATGCTACTTATTCTCTGTACCTTTTCCCCCCTCTCTTCCCCTCCCACTCGCCTATTGATAACCCTCCATGTGATCTCCATTTCTGTGGTTCTGTTCCTGTTCTAGTTGTTGCTTAGTTTGCTTTTGTTTTTGTTTTAGGTGTGGTTGTTAATAACTGTGAGTTTGCTGTCATTTTTACTGTTCCTATTTTTTATCTTCTTTTTCTTAGATAAGTCACTTTAACATTTCATATAATAAGGGCTTGGTGATGATGAACTCCTTTAACTTGACCTTATCTGAGAAGCACTTTATCTGCCCTTTCATTCTAAGTGATAGCTTTGCTGGATACAGTAATCTTGGATGTAGGTCCTTGCCTTTCATGACATGGAATACTTCTTGACAGCCCTTTCTTGCCTGTAAGGTCTCTGGAGAAATCAGCTGACAGTCTTATGGGAACTCCCTTGTTGGTAACTGTGTCCTTTTCTCTTGCTGCTTCTAAGATTCTCTCCTTCTGCTTAACCTTAGGTAATGTAATTATGATGTGCCTTGGTGTGTTCCTCCTTGGGTCCAGCTTCTTTGGGACTCTCTGAGCTTCCTGGACTTCCTGGAAGTCTATTTCCTTTGCCAGATTAGGGAAGTTCTCCTTCATTATTTGTTCAAATAAGTTTTCAATTTTTTGTTCTCCCTCTTCTTCTGGTACCCCTATAATTTGGATGTTGGAACATTTAAAGATGTCCTGGAGGTTCCTAAAACTCTCCTCATGTTTCTGAATTCTTGTTTCTTCATTCTTTTCTGGTTGGATGTTTCTTTCTTCCTTCTGGTCCACACCATTGATTTGAGTCCCAGTTTCCTTCCCATCACTATTGGTTCCCTGTACATTTTCCTTTCTCTCTCTTACCATAGCCTTCATTTTTTCATCTAGTTTTCGACCAAATTCAACCAATTCTGTGAGCACCCTAATTACCACTGTTTTGAACTGTGCATCTGATAGGTTGGCTATCTGTTCACTGCTTAGTTGAATTATTCCTGGAGCTTTGAAGTGTTCTGTCATTTGGGCCTTTTTTTTTTTTTTCCCTTGGTGTTTCTGTTACTTAAAGGAGCGGAGTTTTAGGTGTTCCCCGGGGCAGGGTAAAGCTGGTCGCTGTGCTGTGACGCTGTACATGGGGGAGGGGCCCAGAGGGAGCAATGGCCCTTGCTCCACTCTCTGCCAAATTTCAGTCACTCCCTCTGCTACTCACAATTAAATTGGGCCCCACTGGTGCTGGTTCCCAAGTGGGTGGACTTGTGCACACTATAGGCCCTTGTGGGTCTCTCCAGTGACCTCTCCTGTGAGGCTGGTAGTTTCTCCTGCTGCTGCCCCAACCCCCACAGGTGTTTTCAATCAGAGGTTTGAGGCTTTATTTCCCTGCACTGGAGCCCTGGGTTATGCGGTCTGCTTCGCTCCCTGCCATTCATCCAGTTTTATCTTTGCACGAATGTGGGGCCGCAGGGTCTGCTAGTGGTCGCACTTCCTGCCCGGTTCTCCGCCACTCTGAGTCTGGCCCTCTCGTTTTATTTGTGTGCGAATGTAGGGATGCAGGGTCTGCTAGATGTCAGACTGCCTGCCCCATTCATCCCACACTCTGCCAGTCTTGGTCCCACCACGGCAACGTGAGTCCTCTCCACCCCGGCTGCCCATCTCCGCCCCTCCTATTGGTCTGGATGAAGGTTCAATTTTTTATCTCCTTGGTGTCGGACTTCCTTGCCGTTTGATTTTCTGTCAGTTCTGGTTGTGCGAGGAGGTGCAGTGTGTCTACCTAAACCTCCATCTTGGTTCTCTGATTCCTTCTTTTTTGTTGTTGATTAGGTTTCACTAAAAGGTGAGATTGTATGGTATTTGTCTTTCATTACCTGGATTATTTCACTTAGCATTATGCTCTCCAGTTTCATCCATGTTGTCGCAAAGGATAGTAGCTCCTTCTTTCTTTCTGCTGCATAGTATTGCATTGTGTAAATGTACTGGTTTTTCGATCCATTCATTTACTGATGGACACTTAGGTTACTTCCAGCACTTGGCTATTGTAAATTGTGCTGCTATGAACATTGGAGTGAATAGGTTCTTTTGGATTGGTTCTTCAGGGTCCTTAGGATATAATCCTAGCAGTGGAATTTTCAGTTCAAAATGCAATTCCACATTTAGTTTTCTGAGGAAATTCCATACCGTTTTTTACAATGGCTGCTCCAGGCTGCACTCCCACAAATAGGACACTAGGGTTCCCTTTTCTCCACAAACTTGCCAGCATTTGTTGCTTGTTGATTTGTTTATGGTGGCCACTCTGACTGGTGTGAGATGGTACCTCATTGTGGTTTTAATTTGCATCTCTCTGATGGCTAGTGATGCTGAGCATCTTTCCATATGTCTCTGGGCCCTCTGTATGTCCTCCTTGGAGAAGTGTCTGTTCAGGTCTTTTGACCATTTTTTAATTTGGTTGTTTGTCTTCCTGGAGTGGAGTCCTGTAAGTTCTTTACATATTTTGGAGATCAAACCCTTTTCTGCAGTATCATTGACAAATGCATTTTACCATACGGTTGGTTCCGTTTTAATTTTGCTGATGTCTTCTTTTGCTGTGCAAAAGCTTTTTATTTTGAAGACATCCCAATTGTTTATTATTTTCTTTATGTCCCTTGCTCTTGGGGACATATTGGTGAAAACATTGCTGCATGGAATATCTGAGATTTTCCTGCCTATCTTTTCCTCTAGGACTTTTATGGTGTCATGACTTATATTTAAATCTTTTATCCACCCTGAGTTTATTGTTGTGTATGGTGTAAGTTGGTGATCGAGTTTCATTATTTTGCATGTAGCTGTCCAGGTCTCCCAACACCATTTGTTGAAGAGGCTATTTTTACTCCATTTTATGCTTCTCTCCCCTTGTCAAATATTAATTGACCATAGAGACTTGAGTTTATTTCTGGACTATCTATTCTGTTCTATTGATCTATGTGTCTGTTCTTATGCCAGTACCAGGCTCTTTTGATTACAGTGGCCTTAAGTACAGTTTGATATCAGGTATTGTGGTCCCTCCAACTTTGTTCTTCTTTCTCAAAATTGCTGCAGTTATTCATGGTCATTTATGGCTCCATATAAATTTTTGAAATTTTTGTTCTATATCTGTGAAATATGACATGGGTACTCTCATAGGAATTGCATTGAATCTATAAATTGCTTTGGGTAAGATGCACATTCTGGTGATGTTAATTTTTCCAATCGATGAACATGGTACATGCTTCCATTTGTTTGTGTCTTCCTTAATATCTTTCTTCAGTGTTGTGTAGTTTTCTGCATACAGGTCTTTTACCTCCTTGGTTAGGTTTATTCCTAGGTACTTTATTTTTGTTGTTGCTATATCAAATGGGATTTTTTTCCTGATTTCTCTTTCTGGTATTTCATCGTTGTTGTACAAAAATGCCTTTGATTTCCCAACATTGACTTTGTATCCCACTATTTTTCCAAATTCACTTATTAGATCAGTTAGTTTTTTTGGTGGAGTCTATAGTATTTTCTATGTACACTATCATGTGATTTGCAAACAATGACAGTTTTGCTTCCTCCTTTCCATTTTGGATGCCTTCAATTCCCTTTCTTGTCTGATTGCTGTGGCTAGGACTCCCAATACTATGTTAAATAGGAGTGGCTAAAGCAGACATCATTGTCTTGTTCCTAACCTTAGTGGGAAATTTTTTGCCCATTGAGTATGATTTTGGCTATAGGTTTCTTGTATATGGCTTTTATTATGCTGAGAAGTGCTCCCTATATCCCCCCTTTGCTGAGAGTTTTTATCATAAATGAGTGCTGTACCTTATCAAATGCTTTTTCCACATCTATTGATATGATCATGTGATTTTTTTCTTTCCTTTTGTTTATGTGATTTATTACCTTTATTGATTTTCAAATATTGCACCATCCTTGCATCACTGGGATGAACCTCACTTGATAATAGTGTATGATCTTTTTAATGTATTGCTGGATGTGGTTTGCCAATATTTCCTTGAGTATTTTAGCTTCCATGTTCATCAGTGGTATTGGCTTGTAGTTTTCTTTCTTTGTCACGTTTTATCTGGTTTTGGGATTAGGATGATGCTGCTTTCATAAAAAGAATTTGGGAGTCTTCTATCTTCTTGGACTTTTTGGAATAGTCTGTAAAGAATGGGGTTAGTTCTTTCTTAAATGTTTTGTAAAATTTTCCTGAGAAATCATCCAGTCCAAGGATTTTGTGTCCTGGGAGTTTTTTGATTACTGCTTCGATTTCATCTGCTGCTTTTGGTCTATTAAGTTTTCCTGTTTCTTTTTCATTCATTTTTGGAAGATGATATTTTTCTAGAAATTTGTTCATTTCACCGAGGATTTTAAGTTTCCTGGCATATAGTTCTTCACAGTAATTTCTAACAATCTTTTGTATTTCTGTTTTATCAGTTTTAATCTCACTTCTTTCACTTCTGATTGAGTTTATTTGGGTCCTCTCCCCCCCCCCCCCTTTTTTTTTGATGAGTCTGCATATAGGCTTGTCAATATGTTTTATCTTTTCAAAGAACCAGCTCCTGGATTTATTGATACTTAAAATTGTTCTTTTACTCTCTATCCCATTTAATTCTGCTGTTATCTTGATTTCCTTCCTTCTACTTGCTCTGGGCTGTCTTCGTTGTTGTTTCTCCAGTTCTTGTAGATGTAGGGTTAGGTTGTTTACTTGAAATGTTTCTATCTTTTTAGATGCTTGTATTGCTGTACACTTCCTTCTCAGCACTGCCTTCACTGTGTCCCATAAGTTTTGGATTGTCGTGAGTTCATTTTAATTTATTTCCAGAAATGTTTTGATTTCTTCCTTAATCTCATTCTTAACACATTCATTTTTTAATAGTGTGCTACTCAGTCTCCATGAGTTTGGATATTTTCTCTATTTTTCCCTTGAGTTTGGTTTCTAGTTTCAGTCCCTTTTGGTTGGAGAAAATGCTTGATATAATTTCAATTTTCTAGAATCTGTTGAGGCTTGTTTTGTGTACTATCATGTGGTCTATCTTTGAAAATGTTCCATATACATTTGAAAAGAATGTTTACTTTGATTCTTTGGGATGAAAGGCTCTCTCTCTCTCTCTCTCTCTCTCTCTCTCTCTCTCTCTCTCTATATATATATATATATATATATATATATATATCAGTTAAGTCCATTTAATCTAGGACATTGTTTAATGCTGCAATAACTTTGTGATATTTTGTTTTGTTTGGAAGATCTATCCATTTTTGACAGTGGGGTGTTAAAATCCCCTACTATCATTGTATTGCTGTCAATATCTTTTTGAAGTCCTCCAAGGTTTTCTTTATGTATTTGGGTGCTCCTATGTTGGGTGCATATATATTTACAATATTTATGTCTTCTTGATGGATTCTTCTTGATGAAGTGATCTTCTGGGTCTCTTTTATGGCCCTCCTCTTCAACTCTTTTTTGTCTGATATGAGTATTGCTACCCTGGTTTTTTTTTTCCTGTCCTTTTTCTTGGAATGTTTGTTTCCAGCCCTTCACTTTCAGTCTGTGTAGGTCTTTCGTTCTCAGGTGGGTTTCTTGTAGGCATCATATCTGTGAGTCATGATTTCTTATCCATTCAGCTATTCTTTGTCTTTTGATTGGAGCATTTAATCCATTTACGTTTAAGGCTATTATTGATAGGTACTTATTCTTTGCAATTTTGCTTCCTTCATACCTGTGTTCTTCTGTCTCTCACTCACTTTCTTCCATTTCTGAAAGCAGTCCTTTTAGCATCTCTTGCAGGGCTGGTTTGGTGGAGGTGTATTCTTTGAAACTTTTTTTGTCTGAGAAACTCCTTATTTTGCTTTCCATTTTGATTGAGAGTCTTGTTGTATAGTCTTCATTGCAGGCCTTTTTTTTTTTTTTTTTTTTTTTTCATTACTTGTGATATTTCTTGTCATTCCCTTCTGGCTTTCAGCGTTTCCATTGAAAAGTCAGCTGCTACCCTTATTGGGATTCCCTTGTGCATTACTTCCTGTTTCTCCCTTGCTGTCTTTAAGATTCTCTCTTTGTCTTGGAATTTTGCCATTGTAATTCTGATGTGTCTTGGAGTGGGCCTCTTTGAGTTCCTCTTGATTGGGACTCTCTGTGTATCCTGGATTTGTGTGACTTTTTCTCATCAAATTGGGGATGTTTTCCATAATTACTTTGTCAAACAGATTTTATATACCTTGATCTTCTTCTTCTCCTTCTGGTATTCCTATTATATGAATATTATTAAATTTCATATTGTCCTCCAGTTTCCTTAACTCCTCTTTTTTCTGAGTCTGTTTTCCTTTTCTTACTCTTTCTGGGTGTTTTTTTCCACCTTGTCCTCCAGCTCACTGATTCAATCCTCTGCTTCATTGAACCTGCTTTTGATTCCTTCTACTGTGTTCTTCAATTCAGAGATTGTATTCTTCATTTTCCCTTGGCCCTTGTTGATAGTTTCTATTTCCTTTTTCATGTAGATATAGTTTACTGTGAGTTCATTGTAGTTTCCCTGTAGTTTTTGGAAATTCTCTGTTAGCTAATTGAGCTTCCTGATAACCATTGCTTTGAACTCAATATCTGATAGTTGACTTGCCTCTATTTCATTTAGCAATGTTTCTGAGATTTCCTACTTTCTTTTCATTTGGAGGTTTTTTTCTTCTTCACATTGTTTGAGAGAGTAATCTTGCTAGCCTCTGCTACTTTAATTGATCTGTTTAGACTCCCTGGCTTGTGGTGTGAACTTCTATGGTAGGACACTTGTGAGATTTAGTGATGCAGTCTCCTTGATCTCCTGAACTTGCTGCTCTTGGGCTGTAGTTTATGTTGGCTCTCTGGGTGTCTTTGGGTTTTGATTATTGTTGGGTCTTTCTTTGATGGGTCCTTCCCTCCAGCTGGTTAATAAGTGCCACTCCACCCACCACATCTCACATGCTGTTGTGCAGGTGCAGACAGGTTGTGTCTAAGCTAGTTCTTCTGTCTGTCTGAGGGTTTGAGACTTCTCTCTCACTATTGTTCAGTTGTTTGTTTGGGGTAATTTCTCCACAGTTCAGTTGTAATTCCAGATTTATCCTGGGTGTAGGTTAGTGTGGCTTCCACTCACTTCTCCACCCTGTTCCTTTATTATATGTTGGTGGTTCCTTTGTTGGTGGGTTCTCTCTTCCAGTAGGTTTATTGGTGTTCAGGCTCCCACCTACTCTTTTATGTGATCAGTTAGAGGGGGAAGGCAAAATGGATTAAGACAGCGGGATCATATTCTATGGGATTTAAATACCAACCCATAGAGCAGAAATAGGGGAATCCTTTGAGTAAGTATAATGTTAACCATGATATTTCAACCAACTAGCCACTTTTATAAAGGGTGGGAAAGAGATAAGACTCTTGTTAGAGGGTGGAAGGATTGTGATTTGAATTCAGAAAACACTGAGCTTGTGGGAGGTCAGATTATGAGATATAGTGAGAGTAAATGATAGAAAATATGTATAGGGTGTGAGAGAACAGAGTTAATCACAACAGTAATAAAGTAGTAGAAGACAGCCTAAGATCCAGGAGGGGTGCTGTGTTGTACTTACAATTGTATGGAAAAACAATTATTTACAATAATACTGGGACAACGATCATATGACAGAATCTATGTGATCTGAATAACGATAATAGGAAGTACACAACCTAGAATAGTGTACTATTGGAACACAAGGGAAGTGAAAGAAGGAAAATTAAAAATATACTATGAAAGAGTGAACAAGGAAAACCAGTCAAATGATGCAGTTAAAGAAAACAAAGAACTAAACAGAAAGAAGAGAAATAAAAAAAATACTAATAAAATAAAAGAAGTGAAAATAATGAAAAATAAATAATAATACAAATAAACAATAACAGGCAAGTTCTCTGGAATAGCAATTGAAATTTGTCTAAGTTTCTCAGTTGTTGGGATTAGCCTTGTGATCCCTCTTTGGGTCTGACTCTGGCCCTTTCACAGCTACAGATCTTACTGTCTCACTTGGGAAAAAAAAAAAGAAAGAAAGAAAGAAAGAAAAGCCTCCTGCTGACTTTAAACCAGCCAAGTAAATTCTACTGGTCTTCCTGGCTGTCGCAGGCTGAGGGGGGTTGGGTTTCACCTTTCTCCCTTCCTATGGTTTTGCCAGGATGGGGGCCAGGTCTGGGCCACACTCTTCACAGTTGCCCAGACTCTATCCCAGGTTCTCTGTTCACTGCCGGGCTCCCATTGCCCTTCTGCACCTGGCAGGTACCTTCAATCCACCAGTTGTTCCATTCTTGAGGTGCACTAATTAGGGGCAACTCACACACCACCTTCTCACTCTTTGCTGTCCTAGGTGCTAGGCACTCTCAAAGTCTCTTCAGGGTAGTTGAGCTCCTCCACTGAGTTAAGTCTTTCTGGGGACTGCTAACTCCCTGAGCCCTGCTGCTCTCATCTTCAGGGGGCACCTCCTCCTTCCTCTTAGCAAGCCACTCTGGCCAGGAGGAGCCAAGGTTGTGGCAGCAGGGCCAGGGGTGGGGGCATGGCCGAGGTTGTGGCTGCGGCAGCGGAGGCATGGCAGTGGTGGCAGCTGCTGTGGGACAGTTCCCCAAACAGCCACCCAGAGCCTCCTTCTGAACAAAATCCCTCTGCTCAAGCCCACTGCCCCCAACAAGCACCTGGCCTCTCATACAACAAAAACTTTACAGCAATACCAGAGACTTTCCAGGTCAGGTCCATCACGGACCAACTCTTCCCCCTTCTGCAGGCATCATCCGGCTCCCCAATTTCTCTGGTAATGACCTAGTCACCATCCACAGTCTTGGAGGGTGAACACCGCCCCTGTGCACCTCCCACTTCATCTTTATCCCCCCCAGTGACTTCAAGCATCCAGGTCCATCCTGGTGCCACTCTATCCTCCCTGTATGGCTGGGGAGGGAGCTGTTGATTTGGCTTTCATCCAAGGATTCTGAGGTAGGCACCAGTAGGTGCCAGGTGGGGGCCTGCAGCAGCCCTTGTCCCTGGGCTGGTCCCAGGGACCTCACCATCCCAAAGCAATCTCCTTACCATCTGTTTTGAGTGTTGATGTTGTTTTTGCTGTCTTGAGAAAGAGAGTAGTATATAATGTATACTTATTGCATTAAATGCATTAAATGAATGGCCAGTGGTAGCTGCAGAATTTCTATATGGGAAAGCTACCCTCCAGGCACCCCCTTCATATATTTTTTACTGTTTATATTCATATTCTATGTTTATGTGAAGGAACTTGGTGGGGCAGGTAAAGTTTAAGAGATTTGCATTGAAGGTGTATGTGTAGAGCAGCAAACACACTTTCTGTAAGCTTACTTGGGGTAACTTGAGGGTGACTAATACACCCTTCTTGAAGCCAAATGGCCCTGTCACTGAGAATGGCTAACAGTCACATAGTGAATCTTGGATAAAAGATAGATGAGAAGTTTCCACTTCTGTGCTCCAGTTGCTGAGTTACATAAAACTTTGTTCCACCATCCTTTCCAGACACTTACCAATTTAGGAGAAGGTGAAAACCTTTTGCTACTGAGAAATCCCAATTAAAAAAAATAAGAGAGTCAAGAAAAGGAGGGAATTGGGGGAAGAATGGGACAGGAGCTAGACAGAAAGAAATCACTCCCACAACAGTCAAGGCAAGGTTTGTATTTCCCACTAAGAAACCAGAAACTCAAAACAGGAAGAAACAGGTGAGGTAAAATCCAAAAATCACTCAGCTCACTGACATTTTATTTATTTTTACCTGGGAGAAAGGGCTGTGGGGAGGGGGTTTGGGCTACCAGGCTGACCCATCAGCTATAGCTGCTATAAGGAAGTGGGTCTTTGGGTGAGAGGGAGGGGACCATGGCCAGGGGCTGAAGCCTTGTTTCTTGCCCCCCAATAGAGGCCCAGAAAATCTGAAGGAAGGAACCTGAGACTGTGTGAAGCCCAAAAGAATAAGATATTTGCAAGCCCTGCAGAAAAGGAAACAGCTCTCCAAGGACACAGAATCTATTCCAGTCCAGACCTGGAAACCCAGGAGAAACCTTCCTGCCCCTACTGCTTTAGACTGCACTGTTCACCTGTGCCCTTTTAAGTGCAGATGAAGGCAATGAAGTTGCAAAGGGGATGGAGAGAAAGACATAAACCATGCCGATAAAAAGTACAAAATTAATTGAAAACAAGACTTTCCTGGGATTTTTCCCCCCTGGTCTTATAACGTCTGGTTTCATTTCTCCTCCCTAAAGAGATAAAAAGGAAAATAAAAGAAAAAAGAAAGTGGGTGGGAGTTGGAAAACAGCCCATATGTTTTCAATGGAGTCCTTCAAAAGATACACAGGCAGCTGGGTGCTGGAACCGTGAGGTGGAGCACTTGGCACCAGAGCCAACAACACCCTATTACAAGACTCTGAGTGGTTGTGAGTAAGTCACTTCACTCTCTGTCCTAGCTTCTGCCTCACGAAATGGGTCTCAACACTTCCAAAAGAAGTAACAGGAGAAAAATACAATGAAAACTATGACAATAATAGCAGTAACATTTTTCTAGAGTCTCTTATGTGCTTTACAATCATTTTCTCACTTAATTCCCACAAAACTTGATATGATCAGTATTAATTATCAATCCATTTTATAGATGAGAAAATTGGATAATAGAGGTTGGCTTGTTAAAGTCAATTAGTCAATAATTGAAAGAATTTGAGCCCAGCTTTGACTAAATCCAGAACTTATAACTCCTAGATTATATAAGGTAAGGCTGTTGATATTGTTACTAAATTGTTCACTTCATGGTTTTCACACTTTGTCAGAAGGAAGTGTTCAGATACAAATAAAATTTTCTTAACTGAGTTTGAGAGATGAAGACTGGGGTACTTCTATCTGGGAAATGTGCATTGAGAGAGGAATATATTTGATGCCATGACCAAAATAATGGGGCAAGTGATACCTTCCATTAGGCATTCTGGACTCAGTTACGTCAGCCTGAGCTATCAAGGAGTACTTTTACTAAGTACTCCAGTCTTCAACTTCTTTGTAATCCAATTTTCTCATCTATAAAATGGGGCAATATTAGTACTTGTCACATCAGATTTTGTGGGAATTACATGAAAAAATTCATGTAAAGCACAGGAATACTTTAAGAAAAAAAATAGTGTTATTGTTATATGTCTTGTGTTACTCAAGAGCACCATCCATAAGCTACTTCCAGCTATAGTTTCCTGAAATCCAGAGCATGGGGGAAGGATCATATCCACTGGATATGGAACAGTGGAAAGATCTCTAGAGCTAAAGATGGGATACCCAGAGTCTATAACTAGTTTTGCCTCTGTCTAGCAGTATGATTATGGACAAGTCACTTGAATGTCAGCATACAAAGTTAATTGTATATGCCTAGCCTACTTCATAGAGTTGTAGCCCAAAAGAGAGAGTAGTACAAATATAGTTTTATATTTGTATTTATATAGTTGAATATGCCTTGTGTAGGGTAAGTGGAAGCAGTTTGGCTTCCTCACCCAGGTGTCTGGGTAACTAAGGGAAGTAATATTCCCATAGCCTTGGAGAGGCCTGATAAGTAGTGTTCTCATAGCTTTGAGACTGTGCCCAATAAACTGTTCCCATAACATGAGGTGGGCTCGTATGCACAGAATATGTTATGTTATGTTATGTTATGTTATGTTATGGCAGTTTTTCTGCTTTGTCCCCTCTAGTACTTAAATAGGTGGGGACTCACTGCTGGGTGATGATGAGAGAGACATGTAAGGGGACAGGTGCCATGATGGAAGCCATGCTGGGGAGCAAGTGCTATGATGTGTGACATACAGGGAGACATGCAACTTGCAGTGTGCATGGCTCACTCACCCATGAATAAAGGCATGCCAGACATCTCAACGGCTCTATTAATATTATTCCTTCTGTGCGAATACCATGGACCTGCCTGGGTTTGAATGGTTGCAATACACCTTGTAATGTCATTGAAAAGACTGAAAAAAACATTCTGAGAAATTGAAAGCAGTATTTTAACTAAATGACCTTATTATTTTTATTTGGCATTTCACACTATTTTTCAATGGAGGGACTAGATTTCAGCTTTGTCCATACTGAACTCAAGTAGGCTCCCTTTATTTTCTTTGGGCCATGTTCCTTTGTCTCCTCATTTTGGCAGCCTCCCTGTGTTTGTTTCTATGTATTAGGTAGAGCTGCTTTGACTCCATGTCTTGGTAGCGTGGCCTAATGTAGTAGGTGTCCTATAAGGTTCAGTGGCACAGCCTCCCCTATCACCCAAGCTGTGTATTTGAGATGTGCCCTTTGTGTGAGCTGAGCACACCCTCCTTTTGTGGTTGAGCCTTGGTTGTTGTTAGCAGATCAATGGGAGGGATTTACCCAGGCCAGTCAGCTGCAAGGATTGTCTGTGACCACTTACGGAAAAACCTCTGCCCTCCGTGGAAGATCAGTTGTGCAGGGGCAGAGTGGTTGTGTTCTCAAGTGGCCTGTAGCTATGCACTGGGTGCACTGGCCCTGGGATTTCCCAGGTGGTGCAGGCCAAGGTCAGCTACCATCTATATTTTGCCCTGAGGCCACCCTTCCTGAGCTATAAAGCAATCTGAGAAGGCTGCTACTTATGCTGGGCTTGGAGATTCTCAGGCAAAGCCAAGCTATGAAACTGATCTGGCTGCTTCTAGTGCCCAGCCTGGACCTTGCTGAGGCCAGTTGTTGCTTGTTTAATAGGATTTAGGAAGTTGTGAAGCATGAGTCAAGATCAGCCCTTCATATGGAAAAGCAGCTTGTGTGGGCTCATAAGTTGGGTGGGGTGGTGTCTCTGGGGATCTCCAAGGTGGGTCAAACAGTGTTAGCCAGGTTGATGGAGTCTTAAATATGGCACCAGCCTGCTGGCTGTGTGGCTCTGTTGGGGGGGGGGGGTCTCAGGAAAGGACAATAGCCACTGCTCACCCTGATGCCAGACACTTCAGCCTCTCCCAGTTTGCCTCTGGTGCCCCTCAAGCTGCCACTCCAGCACTGGAGCTCAGAGGGAGTGAGACTGAGTAGGTGAGTCTGTGTGTATGTTCTTTAAGAGGAGCTGGTTGTGGCTCCAGAAGTTTCTTCCACTAACTCAATCCCTGCTGGGTTTTGTAGCCAGAAGTTGTGGAGACTTATCTTCCTGGCACTGGAAACCTGGGCTGGGTGATCTGGTGTGGAGTGAGACTCCTTGCTCCCAAGATATCCCTTCTGAATTTTTATCTACCACACCTGTGTGAGAGACCAGCCCATTCTGGCATCTGTACTCCTCCTACCAGTCTTGATGTATGTGGTTTCTTTAACTCTGTAGTCATCAGACTTCCATTCAACTTGATTTCTGATGGTTCTGAGTAATGGTTGTTCTATATTTTAGTTGTAATTTTGATGTGGTTGTGCAAAGAAGTAAGC
Source organism: Desmodus rotundus (assembly GCF_022682495.2). NCBI lineage: Eukaryota > Metazoa > Chordata > Mammalia > Chiroptera > Phyllostomidae > Desmodus > Desmodus rotundus. Next base: position 51,069,341 of record NC_071400.1, read on the forward strand.
CATGTCTGCCTATGCTGTCATCTTCCCCCTTCACTTTCTAAATCTTAAACCTATGTATGGGTGGCTGATGAGAGGCTATAGTGATCAGAGGCAGTCAGTAGAAGAAAACATGACCAGCTTGGAAATCACCCTGGAGAGTAAAAATAAAATGCTCTTTCCTGTCTATGGTTTAGCAAGTAAACATGAGAAACGAGTGAGAGAAGTGGGGGGGAAAAACATATAAAAGAACAGAGAGGCATGGGACAGAGCTGGGGTAATGAGGATAAAGGCAGGGTGAAGGAAAAGGAGTTGAAGAAATCCAGATGGGAGCCTTCATCTTTAACACATCCAGCAGATGCTTGACCCTGGAGCAGACATGGAAGGGTGTACAGATTTTCAATTTCCTCTGTGAAAAATACAAAATAAGCACTTGGCTCACATGAAGACAGCTTGCGATTTCTTTGGTCATCATTGCTTGCTTGAGTGCAGACAGCAAAGGGTGCTTCTCTGCTGTGAACTGACTATTTCTATTTCAAGTCTTTCTTATTCCCTAAGCTTTGGGCCTTACAGATAGTATTGGCAGTATTAGGAATTAGACCAGAGAAGAGGAGAGGGATTCAGGACAGAGGTGAGCTGGATGAGAAAGGAGTTCCTGGCCTCTACAATGGTTCCCTCAATTACCAACAATGCCAATAAAGCATAGTCATTATGAGGATGGGCATCAAAGTTAGCCAGACCCGGGCTTGAATCCTGATTCTGCCACTTATTAGATATGTATCCTTGAACTAGTTGCTTCTTCTTTCCATGCCTCATGTATAATGTAAATAATGTAAACATGAGTTTTCTCATGTATAATGTAAATAAAATAATAACTTCCATCTCCTAATGTTATTGTGAGGATTATATGAGTTAAGACAATTAAAAAACCTGGCATACAGCCCAACAGATAGTAGTAAGTACTCAATAAATGTTCAATATTGCCATTGTAATTTGGCACCAGAAAAAGCTTCCACCTGAGCCATATTTTACAGAAATGTTATGTTGACAGCAATTGCCAGAACTAGACTAGCTTGTAAGTTCCACACCTTTGCAAATGTTTTCTCAAAATACTGAAAATATTTTTCTTTTATCAGTTTCTCTACTGCCTTAGTGCCCTCTCAAGCTCTCTCATGCTCTCTTGTGCTCTCTGTCTCTCTCCCAACACCCTTCCTCCCCCTACCATCACCAAAGAAGCCCCCAATGCTCTAAATAGATATAAATATGGGGCAATAAACAGGCCCCACTTCATTTGAAACTGGGTAGACCTGTCCGACAGGGATGACAATATTGCTTTTGTTTCTCAAACCCTAGAATCTCTCACAAATCCTTAAGTGGACATTCCAGTGCCTCTTCAGCCCACTCCTAGCTACTTCAGCCTATGCTCTCAGGAATCCAACAGTGCCACCTTTAAGGCCTCACTCACAATTCTGGCACCTGCATCCTGTCTCCTATAGAAACTCATTCTTTCTTCTCAATGTATATGATGTTGAGAAAACTGCAGGATGAATGGGGACGGCATAATCATAATGTTAGTGGGACTTTAGACATGTAAAAGTATGTTCTGAGCATGGATGAGCTAAACAAAGTTGGTGTGAGGGGCAGGAATGGACAAATGCCATCAGAGTTCCAGATGTGTGATACTGGGAGGTGGGGACTGAGAAATAATGAAAGGAAACATAAGGATTATTTAGAAAAATGGGACATTTGAAGGACTAAGTGAGAGGTCAGTAAATTGATGGACTGCATAAGAAAGTAAGAGAAAGAAGTCTTAGTGTGTGCAAGGAGGATAGGTCAGAGAATTCTTCAAAGCCAGAGAATAGGAGGGAAGTAGCCTGGGCAGGAAACTGCCAGTAAGCTGGAGATTTTGTGCTCAAAGAGCTCCAGGACAGAAGTCAATGGGAACCTATCTGATCATGCTGCCAGGTAGACTGAGAGCATTTTTTTTTTTTACCTAGGACCAAAGGACCCTTGTAGGAATCAGGCCAAAGGATCTTCCTTCTCACTAGTGAGTTAAGCTAGACTGAATCTGGGCTTTTCATATCTGTGTAGCGTTTGGAACTTGAATTTCTTACCACTGTAATAAGGCATTTCAAACAACTAACTAAATCTCCTGGCAGAGTATCAGAGGAAACTGAGAGGATACAGGAAGGGCCCAGGTCTTGTGTCTAGCCTACATCAGTTTCTATGCATGACTGTATTGCTCTTCCCTTAAGGATGTTTTTAAAACTATCCTCTGAGAGAATATGTGTTCTATGAACAAAACCAGAGTATTCTGACACTAAAAATAAAATGAAAGAAAAGGAAATGATGGGGTTTTTTCCCCAAAATTTTCAAGGAAGAGCATTAAGTTAATGGTTAGAATGTGTTCCCATAAATGTTTCTCCTATTTCAGTTAGCATGGAATTATATTTGTAGATATTTTATGATTTAAATATGAATATTTCATGATACTCCACAAAGAGCTCTTGGTTTTTAGTGCTGTGTTACTAAAACAGATTTAGAAGCTCTAGTATTAAAGATGGGGACCATTACAGTTACTCTGCATGATAATTTTCTCCTTTTCATTTTTGCTCCTTTCCAACTAATTCTCCTCACAGTAGCAAGAATTATTTTTCTAACATGTCAATCAAATCACTTCATTTACCAGCTTTAACCTCTTTGTGGCTTCTTAGAGTCCGTCAACTAAAATGCTGTCTCCTGACCATTTCCTATTGTCTTTCTTACTCACAAAGTTCTAGCTACAGAACTTTTTTGTTTTTTCAGTTCCACAAATATGCCTACCTGGAGTCCATCTCAGGGAACTTGTTCATGCTGTTCCCTCTGCCTAGAATATCTTTTCTATCTGTGGTAATCAGAATTTTGGCCCCAATAACATTCATCTTCAGGTGCCACACTCATTATTTTGTTTAAATTACATGGCAAAATAAACTATTCAAGTGTACTTGTGGTTACTGATAAGCTGACCTTAAGATTCAAAGATTATCCTGGATGTGATTTCATGAGCCCTTAAAAGCAGAAAGTTGCAGAAAAGGAAGTCAGATTTTAACCCTGAGAAGGATTTGAGCCACTCTTTGCTGGCTTGAAGATAGAGGGAGCCACGTGGAAAACATGAAAAGGAAATGAGCTCAGAGATGGATTCTTCCCCAGAGTCTCCAGTAAGGAATGCAGCTGGCCTACACCTTGAATTTGCTTTCCTCCTAAGCTCCCATGTTTAAATTTATTGTGGTCCTTATCATACTTTTAGCTATTTTATTTTATTTGACTTAACAGAATCCTCATGAGAAGAGGGATTTTTGTTCACTGCTGTAACTCTCAGACATAGGAGAGTGAATAACAGAGTAGGAATTTAATAAAAATTTATTGAATGCATGAATGAACATGGAACACTTATTTTGCACCAGGAACTATGTTTTGCACTTGACCTGCCTTTTTTCATTGGATCCTTACAATTCTAACTCAAGTTAGGCACTGTTATATTTTTCTGTTTTCATACACAGATGATATTCAGAGTGGTCAAGTATATTGTTCAGGGTCACACAGCTAGTAAATGATAGAACCAGAATTCAAAGGCAGGTCAGAACCACATTGAATCTCAAGTATTAACACAACAGACTACATTCCAGCCTGATAAGAACTTTTAAATGGGTAAAAATGCACATATGCACATGAAATTTTGCATACAGTTTCAGGAAATTTAGAGAACCCATAAACCTCAGGTTAACTTCAACTATGCTACCTACATCAAAGGGAGGAGAGGGGATTACAGGAACTACTATAAAGGACACATGGACAAAATCAAGGGGGAGGGTGGAGGTGGGGGAGGGAGGGGGGTTTGGCTGGGGTGGGGTGGAGGGATGGGGAGAAAAGGCACACAACTGTAATTGAATAACAATAAAAAATTAAATTAAAAAAGATATTCACACTTTAATAGACATTAGCTGAGTTGGATCAGATGACTTTCAGTTGCCCTTCTTTTTTTATTCAGATGGCCTTCTAATTCTTAGATGGACATTCGTGAAGATTGGGGAAACACTTAAAGGTTCAAAGATATTAAATGTCAATGGTAAGATTACAGCTATAGGGACAACAGTATTTTAGGGACAAAGCTCTGTCTTATATCCCCTATGATGGAAAACCATATATGTATCCCACCCATAAGGTCTGTAGTTCTGTAGCAGTTCTTCTGGTGTAATGTAATATTCCAAATATCTGTGAAGTCACCAGAGATTTGAGAATGACCTGAGGCAAAGCGAGTAACAAAACTTGATTTCTAACCACTCCTGTGGTTCAAGGTCTGGGAGCTGTGACAGATTCCCTTTCTCCAAAAACCCTTACCTAGCCCTGAATCTCAGAAGTTTTCTAATCCTCCTCTGAGCACTATTACATTGAAACCAAGTATTTATGTTCCCTATCATCTTTGTGTAACACTTGAAATTGCTTCCAGATAAACAATAGAATTAGGGCCAATAAGAAGCCAAGAAAGAAGTGAGAGATAAGACCTCAAAGCTTGACTTATAAAGTGCAGTTTTTGAAAGCTGCTGTATCCCTCAGTGGGCCAGGCAGCCTCTGGCAGACTTGTATCTTCTAGCTTCACTGCCACCACCCCAGGGCTTGCCAAGGCTCTTCTGGTATCCACAGCCTTGCAATGCCCCTCTCCTTTTTCTCTTATCTCCTGTCCCCTTCCTCACAGTGAGTCATTGTGACAGCCACAGACTCTCAGGCTGGACTTCCTGAATGCAAATGAAACTACTCTAGGACAGAGAACAGGAAGAGCATAATTACACCCAGTTCACATCCAAGCCTTCTTCAACCTGTACAGATAGAGGCCACCCCAAAACCTTTGTTCTGTTAAGAGTCTTGACAGTTTCCAGCTAAATCCCCTTCACTTCTCTAAATGGCCTCCTTATTCCACATACCCTTCCCTGGGGTTTCTGCTTCCAATTTGCAAGGGGATAGCATAATGGTTAAGAGTCCAGACTTTGGAGCCACACTGTCTAGGTTCATATCCAGCTCTGCTACTGTTGGCTAGCTGAATTGTGTGGCTTTCAGCCAGCTATCCAACCTCTCTGAATCTCTTTCGTATACAGTAGAAGGAAATAGTGATAATAACCCTGAACTCTTGGTGTTATAAGATTCAACAAGTTCATACAAGTAAAACATTCAGAATATTGCTTGGCTTGTTAGTTAGCACTCAACAAATGTTAACTATTAATCTTTACCTCTTCCAGAAGGCAAGGAATCCTCTTGCATATACATAGCACAAATAGATACCTTAACTGTTGCTTTAAAATACAGTACTATGTATCATATATTACAAAGTATGATAATCTTAACTTGAGGCTATGTGATGCCCTCCTGTGAAAACAATAACAAATATGACTTATTGGGCACAGACATCACTTATTTCAAGTCCTGCCCTAAATACTTTACGTGCATTATTTTATTTAAATACTCAGTAGAAACCTAAGAGGTGGATGCTATTGTTATCCTCATATACCTCATCAAGGCAGAGAGATTAAATAACTATGTAATGTAAAATTTAAGTAAGCTAGTGCAAAGGGTAATTATCATGGGCTGGGGCAGAAAAAAAAAAGGAACGTTCTATAGAGGAGACAGAACTCTAATTTTGAATCACAAACTAGAATTTGGAAAAATGGAAAGGAAGAGAAGGAGGATTCCAAGTAGGGAAAACCACAGAAATAGAACGTGGAAATGAGCCTGGTATGTGTGGATTAAAGAGAATAGACTATCCTGACCGTTCCAGAGGCCAGTGATGGAGAAATGTAGGAACTCAGACTGATGGCATTATCCTTCCTACCTCACAGATTGAACAATTCAGCCTTTGTACTGGAACAGCACCGCTCAGCCACTCCAATCCAGAAGCAGCAATCTTTTGCTCTCCTGCCCTACTCTATTCGTTTTTAGATACTCACACTGTCTAAATCCCTCCTGGCTCCCCCCAAAATAGACTCCATGGCCACATGTATGCCCTCAGTTTCCAAGGCCACCATCTCTTCTCAGCACCCCATGAGATTTGGCAAGGTTCATAAACTAAGTCAGGAGAGTAACCCTTGTGAGGTCTGAACTAAAGTTGATCCATTCTCTACCTTAGGATCCCAAAGCAATGCAAATCCACACCAGAACCTTACCACACTCCCTATGTGTCCTCATTTAAACTTCTAGCTTCATTGCTAACTCTGACTTTGGGTTTTGGCAGAGATGACGAGAACCCTTTAAGAAATTTAACTTTTATTTTTGCTACAGAAGCCTGTGAATCTCTCAGCCTTGTCAGACTATTAGCCAAATTCTATTGCAGCCTATGGAATCAGAAGAGAGAAGTACAAAGAGATTTCTAAGGTAGGAGATGTAGCCAGAACAATTTTTTTCCAGGCCAGGAGGAGTTACTGGCAGCCCAGTGTTTTATATTACAACAAAATACCAATGGAAAGAAAAGCTCCTTACTTCTTCTCTCCCTTCCTTTCTTTCCATTTTTTACCTGCAGAAATGAAGACATTTTAAACAAGAAGAAGAGTGTCCACCTTCCCATCATCTCCACCCTTCCCAACCCCACACACACTTGACAGTTAGAGGCCCATTCTCTTTGGGTGATGAATCCCATCATGACAGGAATGGGAGGCTAGGCTTATGTGAGAATTCTGTCTTCTTCCTGGAGCCTGAAATGCATGACCAGATGTTGCCATGGTAACTCACTAGTACTCAACCTCCAATCTATACAACATGCTTCTCTCCTGACCAACAGATTCCATAGTTTTTATGTTTGCTTCACCTTTTCTGGACATCAATAACATGCTGGAGTCCTAGATCACAGGCTAGACTGGGAAACAAATGTACCACCAATAAACACAAGGGAAAAAACAGTAAGCTCTAACTGGTCTGTAAGGTAGAAAACTAGATTTCATTTGGAGCCCTTCAGTAGTGGGCTATGTAACATAGCAAGATGTTCCACCTCTCATGATCTCATATTCCCTTCTTACTATATGAGAGAGGTAAACTAGCTGATTTCCAAAGGCTTTTCTCTCCCCAATATGATTCCATACATATCTTTATCATGCGCATAAATGTCAGTGGTAAATTTCTAGAGCATCAGCTGGGGTCCTGAGAACTTTAAAAAAAAAAAGAAGCTATTTAGTGGAAGGCTTATGAAAAGAGTATGAGAAAGGAAATAAGTGGGGGGGGGCGAGGGGTTGAGGGTGACTAAGGGTAGTAGACAAACTGTAACTACATACCCTCCAGTTTGGTAGAAGAACACTCAGAGTCAAATATGTGTCATTTGAACCTTCTGGGTAGGTGGTATCTCTCTGCACTCAGACTCCCAAATTTTCAGATTACAGGAGATCATTCTCACTTTTTGGCTTTTATTTAGACCACTTTCCTCATCTGAACTCCCTATCATCTCTACCAACCAAATCCTACATATATATAAAATCTCGCCACCCCCATGATGGCTCTCTTTTGCCTTCTCTGGCTACAGGAATCACTCACACTTCTCAATGTTTGTGGCTGTTGGCATGTGCACCTGCTAATCCTTATCACAGAGAGCTCTCCCATTTTAGCTACCTTTATTTATATTGTTTTAAATTAAATTTTCTTTTTACAATTGAATTACATTCATATTTACTTTAAATATGGAGAGATACAAAGAAAAAACAAAAATGAACCATAATTTTCCCCTTTCTAACTCTAATTTTTATACAAAAACAATGCACATGTTTTTAAATGTTATAACATTTAAATTAAATCAACTATATAATTTTAAATGCAAGCCCATTTAATCATCTCCTTTCCTTTTAAGAAAATTAAACTCCTTAAAAAGTAAAAAAAAAGTAACAAACATGTAAAGGTTAGAAAATTCAATTATGGAAAGGTACCAAATGAAAAGTCAAGCCTCTCACCACTATCCCAATCCCTTTTTCAAAGATCACTGTAAAACATTTTGTATAGTATTGTTCAGAAAAGGAAAAATGACATATACTAACATAAATATGTGTATCTATATTATAAGGATAATCCCTTATCTGAAAGCCTTGAGGCCAAAAAAATGTTTGAATTCAATATTTTTAAGAATTTAACATATTGATATAGTGTCTATGACATTTAGTGCCACTCACTTAGCTAGATTTGGGACAGTAATTAGACAAATTCAATATTAAACACATTAAAATGTATGAAACAATGTGTTTGACTATGCACACTATTAAAGGTAAACAGAGACTACAGATAGTCATATGTCTGTTAATATCAAGTTTTTCCTCAAGTGAGTTTGTGCCGTGTTTAGGAAGAAAATGTTCTGTTTTAAAGAAAAATAAATAAAGGATTGTCTTTATATCCTTATTCTCTCTCTCTCCTTCCATCTCTCTTTCTCGTCTCCCTTCCTCTCTCCCTCCCTCCCATTTTCCCTTCCTCTCTCTTTCTCTCTCTTTCTTTGTTCTCCTCCTTCTTCTTCTCTTACCCCTCTTCCTGCCCCTCTTCTTCTCTCCTCTTCTCTCTCTCTCTCCTTCCTCTCTCTCTTCTTGTCCACTTGAAGTCCTCTAAGACCTGGGGAATATTCATGCCATTTGTGAAAAGGAAGAAAGCCAAAGAGATTAACAAAAGAATCTAATTGATTTGGGTCATTGTTTGGCATCAGCTTTCTTCTACCTGATCAGTTTTAGATGGGCGTCTTTTTCTGGGTTCTTTATTCTTGTCTTGTCTTTGGGACTTTCATAGAGAGTGGAGGCTGTTTACAAAGTCAGCTCTGTATAGGATCCCTCTATCCATCACTAATTGTGTCCTCAAGCCAGTCCTGCCTTTGTGATACCCATAACCATATTTTCCCAAATTATATGTATAATTACATGTCTTAACTGGGGGAAGGGTAGCTCTGATCTACATGCCACCTACCATGTTAAACATATCGATATATGGATTCTCTAAGCCAAGGGATGGCAAACTATAGCCTATGGATTAAATATGCTCACACAGCCTCTTTTCATGTGTCCTATAAGCTAAAAATGTTTTTTATATTGTCAATGTTCAAAAAATCAAAATAATATTACATGAGCATGAAAATTATATGAAATTTCTGTTATAGAGTCTCTGTATAAAGTTTCATTGGAACATAGCCACATCCATTAATTCAAAAATCTGTCTACGGCTGCTTTCACACTACAGTAGTACAGTTGAATAGTTGATACAGAGACTGCATAGCCTGAAAAGCCTATAATATTTACTATCTGGGGTTTTTTTTACAGAAAATATTTGCCAACCCTTGTTCTAGTGCATGCCAATCTGTTAACTGCCAGAGTTCTCCCAAGTTCTGTACTTGGGAAATGCCTGGCTATTGACATGAACTAGTGAGGCAGTCTGGATACAAAATAAAATAAAATAAGGAAGGAGGTGGCAAACTAAAGAGCACATGTCTGTCCAAAGTTGACAACCACAATTTGTGATCATTCATGGTGCCAGATCAGATTTGCCAAATCGAATTTTTCAAGAAAAGACAGAAATCCAGATTGTTATGGGAACTCCCCTGATTATTTTATGTTGGCAAACACTTCTCAGATCAAATAAACCAAGTCTGCCAACTCCTCCTCTATGGTTTCTAACATGGAAGGACCCAGCTCACATTGTAAATCAGATCCCCACATTCCTCCATCCTTACAAATCAGGTGTGCAAGCAAAGAACAATTGAACTCATTGATACCCTGTTTCACTGAAGATGCTATAGTGCTTGGGTGTGGAGATCAGAAAAGAAAACGAGGAGAGAAGTCCAACACTTCCCTCTGCTGCCTTACCTATGTGACTTCTCAGTGGCCTTTTATACTAGTGGCCACTTTCTTCTTGAACCTCTACCTTTTCTGGGAATTTCTTCTCCCTCTCTGGCCTCTTTTTCTTTCCCTGTCTCCTCTTCTGCTATCATCTATTTTCTCTCTTCCATTAAACTGGGGTACTCTCTCCTATTGCCATTCTTTCAGACATCTAAGTGGCTAATAGGGTCATGGAATTTGCCCTTGGCTGTGTTGTTCTTGTAGCCTCCTCCAGATTCTACCCAGAGAGTAATAAGTAACAGGTTTTAGAAGGAGATGGAAACCTTACTTAGGCCTCTAATCTACATCGTGTATGGAAACCCAGCTTTCCTACAGAACCATGCATTGTTTTCAGCTTTCCTATTAAAGTAATATTAGGTCCCCCATTTGGTTACTGTTCTTTCCAAACATTTCCCTAGGGATTCTCATGAGGAGTGGAAGCAAAGTATTCTAATAGTGGAGGTTTTGTATATCAAAGAGAAGGGAATATAGAAAGTGGTTAAGAAAAATATTTTGACTCCTAGCTCTACCTCTTGAAAACTGAATGATTTAACCTCTCTCTTTCTCAGCTTTTTCATCTATAAAATGGGATAATAATAGTATCTGTTTCTTAGGATTATTTTGAGGATGAAATGAATTAATAGATATAAAACATTTAGAATAGTGCCTGGTACTTAGTGAGTCCTACATGACTGTTGTGTTATGATAGCAAATGCATTTCTTTGAGGTCCTTGCCTGTTCTGCCCATGTGTATGTTCCACCCTATATGCAACCTTGTTTGAGTAACATCTGTGCCTGACTGCTTCTTTTTGTTGTTTTTTTTTCTCACTGAAGGATACATTTATTGATGAGAGAGAGAGAGAGAGAGAGAGAGAGAGAGAGAGAGATTGATCAGCTGCCTCCTACACACCCTGACCAGGGATTGAACCCATAACTTAACTATGTGCTCTGACCAGGCATAGAACCTGCAACTTTTTAGTGAATGGGACATTACTCCAACAACTGAGCCACCCGCGAAGGGCTGCTTCTTTTTTAAATCACTAGTGTCCTTAAAGGCATAGATTTGCCTTCTGAACCATATTCCCAAAGCTAGCATAATCTCTGGAATATTAGTCTGATGAATAAATGAATGAGTGGGTTTGAATCAAAACATGAATAAATAAACAAAAGAATAAAAAATGGGTTGAAGTTCAGGTAGGACTGATTTTTTTTTCTTTTTTACCAAATAGTAAAATGAAAAATTTATTTCTGCCCACTCGGGACTTATTGAATATTTAATAAATGGTACTTGAATGCGATGTGCAGGTGGCACATTCCATTTCATTTAGCTCAATGTGCTACCTCATAGTTCTTCATCTGAAAGCAAGCACAACAAATCATTCATTTCCCCTTACGTATCAAGCATCAGCATGAAATAGTTGCCTTTTTTCAAACCATCACAGCCTGGGGGTCTGGAACTGATCTAGCTAAAGAAAGCTGAGGTTGGCTGTGGTATACTTATGTTCACTTTGTAATTTTGGAGGCCTTTAAGGCAAGGATTTTCAATGGTGACTGTGCATCTGAATAATTTGTGAGTTTACTAGATGTGCAGATACCCACATCCCATAACAGACCTGCTCAATCATATCCTTTGGTAACAAAGTTTCAAAACTGTATTTTTAGACATCTGCCCAAATGTCTCCAAAGCAGTGCCTTAACGACAGTCAAGATTGGCCAGTAGATGTCACTGAATCCTTCCTAACTTAGATCACTCACCTGGCCTGTTGCCCTAACCTTTACACATTTATTGGAAAACTGTCTATAGCAAATAACTCTGACCATATCCCAGATGCATCCATAGCTCAGATCACACAGACTGTGAAAGAGAACTAAGGCCTTGTCATACATAGCATCTGGAAACCAAATGTTTTTCTGGGCGGTTTGGTGAAACCTATGCAGGAAGCAGTCCCCAAGCCTGTGTTTTTCATTCCAACTTGATGGACTGCTAAGGTGATATAGTCTAAAGGAGCCACTGTTCCTTTAGATGCCAGGAAATAGTTCAATTTCTAAGTCAACTTTGATTTTTAATTTACTTGTAGTACTAAAGAAGCAGGGAAAAACATAGCAAAGAAGATGCAGAAATAATACCATCTGCTACAGAAGGCCTCTTGACCATTAAAAAAAGAAACTGTTCCTTGCTGCAACAACTCAGCTTCTCATAGTTCAATCAAGTCGGGATTACCACAGAAAGATTCAGCATTTTGCTCAGATATGACGCTTGTTTTCAAACACAAACAACCCTCTGCTGGAAAACAGTTGTTGATTCCACCAACCCATCACTGAATTTCAGTGTTCCTTGTCTGGGGGTAAAGGCACAACTCATTCACACATCATACATCACTGCTCCCAAAACCCATATTGAGAGGCCTCAAATTCGGGTTGAGGGTTTTTTTTTAAATTTTTGGTATTATTTTATTTTTTAAGAAAATATTGCATTGTTGTTCTTTTACAGTTGTTCCAATTTTGCCCCATTTGTTCTCCTCTGCCCATCCCACCCTCCTGCTCCCACAGACAAGCCTCACCTTGTTGTCCATGACAATGGATCATTCATACATGTTTCTTTTTTTTTAAATTTTTATTGATATTTAATTACAATTGTATGCCTTTTCTCCCCTTCACTCTCCCCCACCCCAGCTGAAACCACCTCCCTCCCCCACACCCACCATCCCCCCCGATTTTCTCCATGTGTCCTTTATACTAGTTCCTGTAATCCCCTCTTCCCACTGTCCCCACCCCACTCCCCCCTGGCCACTGCTAGACTGTTCCCAATCTCAATATCTCTGGTTGTATTTTGTTTGCTTTTTTCTTCTATTGATTATGTTCCAGTTAAGGGTGAGATCATATGGTATTTGTCCCTCACCGCATGGCTTATTTCACTTAGCATAATGCTCTCCAGGTTCATCCATGCTGTTGCAAAGGGTATAAGCTACTTCTTTCTCTCTGCTGTGTAGAATTCCATTGTGTAAATATACCATAGTTTTTGGATCCACTCGTTTCCTAATGGTCACTTAGGTTGCTTCAAATACTTGGCTATTGTAAATTGTGCTGCTATGAATATTGGGGTGCACAGGTTCTTTTGGATAAGTCTTTCAGGGTTCTTAGAGTATAATCCCAGCAGTGGAATTGCTGGGTCAAAGGGCAGATCCATTTTTAGTTTTCTGAGGAAATTCCATACTGTTTTCCACAGTGGCCTCAACAGTCTGCATTCCCACCAACAGTGCACTAGGGATCCCTTTTCTCCACATCCTCTCCAACATTTGTTTGTGGATTTATTTATGTTGGCCACTCTGACTGGTATGAGATGGTACCTCATTGTGGTTTTAACTTGCATCTCTCTGATGGCTAGTGATGATGAGCATCTTTTCATATGTCTCTGGGCCCTCTGTATGTCTTCCTTGGAGAAGTGTCTGTTCAAGTACTTTGCCCATTTTTTAATTGGGTTGTTTGTCTTCCTGGAGTGGAGTCGTGTGAGTTCTTTATATATTTTGCAGATGAGGCCCTTGTCTGAGGTATCATTGGCAAATATGTTTTCCCATACTGTTGGTTCTCTTTGTAATTTGGTGCTGTTTTCTTTCGCCTTGCAGAAGCTTTTTATTTTGATGAGGTCCCATTTGTTTATTCTTTCCTTTATGTCCCTTGCTTTAGGGGACATGTCTGTGAGGATGTTGCTGCATGGAATGTCTGAGATTTTACTGCCAATGTTTTCCTCGAGGACTTTTGTGGTGTTACAACTTATATTTAAGTCTTTTATCCATCTTGAGTTTATTTTTGTGTGTGGCGTAAGTTGGTGATCAAGTTTCATTTTTTTGCACGTAGCTGTCCAGATCTCCCAACACCATCTGTTGAAGAGGCTGTTTTGCTCCATTTTATGCTCCTCCCTCCTTTGTCAAATATTAATTGACCGTAAAGACCTCAGTTTATTTCTGGGCTCCCTGTTCTGTTCCATTGGTCTATGGGCCTGTTTTTATGCCAGTATCAGGCTGTTTTGATTACAGTGGCCTTGTAATACAGTTTGATATCAGGTATGTGATCCCTCCTGCTTTGTTCTTCTTCCTCAAAATTTCTGCAGCTATTCGGGGTCGTTTATGGTTCCATATAAATTTCTGAAATACTCGTTCTATATCTGTGAAATCTGTCATGGGTACTTTAATAGGGATTGCATTGAATCTATCAATTGCTTTGGGTAGTATGGCCATTTTGATGATGTTAATTCCACCAATCCATGAGCATGGTACAGGCTTCCATTTGTTTGTGTCTTCCTTCATTTCTAACTTCAATGTTGTGTAGTTTTCCGAGTACAGGTCTTTTACCTATTTGGTTAGGTTTATTCCTAGGTACTTGATTTTTCCTGTTGCTATATCAAATGGGATTTTTTTCCTGATTTCTGTTTCTGCAGTTTCATTGTTGGTGTACAGGAATGGCTTTGATTTCTGAGTATTGACTTTGTATCCAGCTGTTTTGCCAAATTCATTTATTAGGTCGAGTAGTTTTTTTGGAGGAGTCTGTAGGATTTTCCATGTACACTATCATGTCATCTGCAAACAGTGACAGTTTCATTTCCTCCTTTCCAATTTGGATGCCTTTTATTGCTTTTTCTTGTTTGCTTGCTGTGGCTAGGACTTCCAATACTATGTTGAATAGAAGTGGTGAGAGAGGGCATCCTTGTCTTGTTCCAGATCTTAGTGGGAAAGCTCTAAGTTTTTGCCCATTGAGTATGATGTTGGCTGTAGGTCTCTCATATATGGCCTTTATTATGTTGAGGAATGCTTCCTTTATTCCCACTTCCCTGAGTGATTTTATCAGAAATGGGTGCTGTACCTTATCAAATGCTTTTTCTGCATCTATTGATATGATCATGTGATTTTGGTCTTTGCTGTTGTTGATGTGATGTATTATGTTTATTGATTTGCGAATATTGTACCATCCTTGCATCCCTGGGGTGAATCCCACTTGGTCATGGTGGAGGATCTTTTTAATGTATTGCTGGATGCGGTTTGCCAATATTTTGTTGAGAATTTTAGCGTCTATGTTCATCAGCGATATTGGTCTGAAGTTTTCTTTCTTCGTTGTGTCTTTGTCTGGTTTTGGGATTAGGATGATGCTGGATTCATAAAAAGAGTTTGGGAGTCTTCCATCAGTTTGGATTTTTTCGAATTGTCTGTGGAGAATAGGGGTTAGCTCTTCCTTAAATGCTTTGTAGAATTCTCCTGTGAAACTATCTGGTGCAGGGCTTTTGTGTGTTGGGAGTTTTTTGATGACTGCTTCCATTTTTTCTGCTGTTATTGGTCTGTTCAGGCTTTCTGCTTCTTCTTCATTCACTTTTGGAAGATTATATTTTTCTAGAAATGTGTCCATTTCACCTAGGTTTTCAAATTTCTTGGCATACAGTTTTTCATAGTAATTTCTTACAATCCTTTGTATTTCTGTGGTATCAGTTGGACTCTCTCCTCTTTCATTTCTAATTGTGTTTATTTGGATCCTCTCTCTTTTCTTCTTGATGAGCTTACTTAAAGGCTTGTCGATTTTGTTTATCTTTTCAAAGAACCAGCTCCTGGATTCATTGATCCTTAGAATTGTGCTTTTAGTCTCTATGTCATTTAGTTCTGCTCTGATCTTGGTTATTTCCTTCCTTCTGCTTGCTCTGGGCTGTCTTTGTTGTTGTTCCTCCATTTCTTGTAGGCGTAGGGTTAGGTTGTTTGTTTGAACTGTTTCTATCATCTTAAGGTAGGCCTGTATTGCTATGAACTTCCCTCTCAGGACTGCCTTTGCTGTGTCCCATAGGTTATAGGTTGTTGTGAGTTCATTTTCATTTGTTTTCAGAAAGTTTTTGATTTCTTCCCTAAACTCATTCTTGACCCATTCATTGTTTAATAGCATGCTATTCAGTCTCCATGATTTGAGTGTTTTGGGTTTTTTCCTTTGGGTTTGGTTTCTAGGTTCAGCCCCTTGTGGTCAGAGAAAATGCTTGATATGATTTCAATTTTCTTGAATTTGTTGAGGCTTGCTTTGTGTCCTATCATGTGGTCTACCTTTGAAAAAGTTCCATAGACACTTGAAAAGAACGTGTATTTTGCTTCTTTGGGATGAAAAGCTCTATATATGTCAGTTAAGTCCATTTCCTCTAGGGTATTGTTAAGTGACACAATATCTTTGTTGATATTTTGTCTTGAAGACCTGTCCATTTTTGATAGTGGGGTGTTAAAGTCCCCTAATATAATTGTGTTGCTGTCAATAGCTTTCTTGAAGTCCTCCAAGATTTTGTTAATGTATTTGTGTGCTCCTATTTTGGGTGCATATATATTTACAATGTTTATGTCTTCTTGGTGGATGCTTCCTTTGAGTATTATGAAGTGACCTTCTGGGTCTCTCTTTATGGCCCTTCTATGGAAGTCTATTTTGTCTGATATGAGTATTGCTACCCCTGTTTTTTTTCCTGTCCGTTTGCTTGGAAAATTTGTTTCCAGCCCTTCACTTTCAGTCTGTATAAGTCTTTTGTCCTGAGATGGGTCTCTTGCAGGCAGCATATGTGTGGGTCATGTTTTCTTATCCATTCAGCTATTCTATGTCTTTTGATTGGAGCATTTAATCCATTTACGTTTAAGGTTATTATCGATAGGAAGTTATTCATTGCCTTTATTCCTACCTGTGTTCCTCTGTCTTTCTCTTTTCCTTCCTTTCCTTAAAGCAGTCCCTTTAGCATCTCTTGCAGAGCTGGTTTGGTGGAAGTGTATTCTTTTAGACTTCTTTTGTCTGGGAAACTCTTTATTTGGCCTTCTATCTTGATTGAGAGCCTTGCTGGGTAAAGTAGCCTTGGTTGCAGGCCTCTGTCTCTCATTACTTGGAATATTTTTTGCCATTCTCTAATGGTTTGGAGCGTTTCCATTGAGAAATCAGTTGCTAACCTTATTGGGGCTCCCTTCTACATTACTTCCTTTTTCTCCCTTGCTGCCTTTAAGATCCTCTCTTTGTCTTGGAATGTTGCCATTTTAATTGTGATGTGTCTTGCAGTGGGCCTCTTTGGGTTCCCCTTGCTTGGGACTCTCTGTGTTTCCTGGATTTGGGTGACTTTTTCTCTCCTCAGATTAGGGAAATTTTCCATCATTACTTTTGCAAACAGGTTTTGTATCCCTTGCTCTTCTTCTTCTCCTTCTGGTATTCCTATTATACAGATATTGTTACGTTTCATGTTGTCCTGCATTTCCCTTATTGCCTCTTCATTCTTTCTGAGCCTCTTTCCCTTTTCTTTCTCTTTCTGGGTGTTTTTTTCTACTTTGTCCTCCAGCTCGCTGATCCGATCTTCTTCATCAAGTCTGCTTTTCATTCCTTCTACTGTGTTCTTCAATTCAGAAATTGTATTCTTCATTTCCTCTTGGTTCTTGTTGATAGTTTCTATTTCCTTTTTCATGTTGATATAGTTTGCAGTGAGTTCATTGTAGTTTCCCTGTAGTTTCTGGTAGTTCTCTTTGAGCTCAGAGAGCTCAGTGAGCTTCCTGATAACCATTGCTTTGAACTCAGTATCTGATAGTTGACTTGCCTCTTTTTCAGTTAGCATTCTTTCTGAGACTTCCTCCTTTCCTTTCATTTGGGAATTGTTTCTTTGTCTTCCCATTGTTTTTGAGATTCTTCTTGTTAGCCTCTGCTTCTTAAATTGATCTACTCTGACTCCCTGGGTTTATGGTATGAACTTCTATGGTAGAATGCCAATGGGATTCAGTGGTGCTGTCTCCTTAATCTCCTGTGCTCACTGGTCTTGAGCTGACTTTTATGGGTGTAACACAGTCTAACTCTAGTCTTTTCAGCACTCCAGGTTTTATTGTCTCACCTGTGGGAAAAAGAGAAGGGCGGGGGGAAAGAAGGGAAGGGGGAAAAAGTCAATAGAAAAGGAAAGGAAGGTTATAAGAGGGAATAAAGGAAGATCAGAGGCAAGATAAGAAGGAATTTTAACAAATATTAAAACATAGGAATAAATAAAAGAAGGCAGATAGAAGGCATAAAAAAGGTAAAGGATGGGAGGAAGAAGGAATGAGAAAAAAAAGAAAGGAAGAAGGAATTCAGGGGGAAAGTAGGAAAGGGGAAACAAAAAAAGTATTCTGCTGGCTTTAAGTAGGTCAGGTTAGTTCTGCTGGTCTTCCTTTGTGTGAAACGGGATGGGGTGTTTGGAATGATTGGTTTCACTTTTCTCCCTTCCTGGGCCACACTCTTCGCCGTTGTTCAGCCTGCAGTCCAGTTCCTCATGGTCCTTCTGCTCCCCAGTAGGCCTTTAGTTCACCAGTTGTGATGTCCTTGAGTTGCACCAATTAGCGGCAATTCACACTCTACTTTCTTGCTCTTTGCTGTCTTAGAAGCTAGGGGCTCTGGGTGCTGCTATGGGGTAGTTCAGCCCCCTACTGGGTTGAGTCTTTCTGGGGAATGCAGTCTCCCCTATCCCTGTAGCTCCCCTCTGCTGGGTGTTCTGCCTTTGTCCTAGAGAGCCAGTATACCCTGCAGGGCTCTGTGCATAGGGGCTAGGTAGGAGTTTTTCAGAACCGGTGCTTTTAGGTGTGGTCCCTCCCAGGCAGCCATGCCGTTGATCAGCTGATCTGCTTCTTTAGGACTGGGTCACGCTGGGCGGGCTGGTCCACAGATCTGGGTCTGAGTCACGTGGCCGGCCCATCTGCAGCTCTTGGCCTGAGTCCCAAGGCCGGCCATTCTGCTGCCTTGGGCCTGTGCATTGGGCTGCTAGCCTCTGCTCCCAGTGAGCACCCACCCGAGGTTTCAGGTGTCGGCCCCCAGTCCGCTAATCTGGGTGCACGTAACTGGGCTTCAGGCGAGTGCCGGGGCTGTTTATCCTGCTTTCACAGTCCTGGGGCTTATGTGGGAAGGGTGCCAGAGGCTGCGGCTGCTGCAGAATGTTCTCTAACTAGCCACCAAGTGCCCCTATTTTCTCTTTTTCTTTTTGAGAAATTCTTCCTTTTCAAGCCCCCCTGGTCCAAACAAGCACCTGGCTGCTCACACAGCCCAGCCTGGCTCTCTCCCAAGAATCCTGCAGCAGACCCTGCACCTGGGCCGAGGCTTCATTCGCCTTGGTCCCCGTGCAGGTCCCAGGGACCTTGTTGTCCTCAAGCACTCTTCTTACTGTCAGATCTTTCAATGTCCTCTATCTTTGGTCTCTGATCTTCATATATGCTGGAATACCATTGGCTGTTCACTCTGTTCCTCAGATCAGCTAGGTGTTTCACTGGTGCCCAGGGGAAGTGGACTCAGCTCCCACCTATCTTGCTGGCAACTTCTCTGTCTCTCAAATGTTCTTTATCTTTTCAAAGAACAATTTCCTGGATTTATTGACCCTTTGAATTGTTCTTTTAGTATTTATGTCATTGATTTCTTCCCTGAGCTTGATTATTTCCTTCCTTCTACTCACTCTAGGCTGTTTGTTGTTGTTTCTCTACTTCTGTAGATGTAGGGTTAGGTTGTTTGCTTGAAATTTTTCTTTTCTTTTCTTTTTTTTTTTTTTAAGTAGACCTGTGTTGCTATGAACTTCCCCCTCAGGGTTGCCTTTGCTGTGTCCCATAGATTTTGGGCTGCTGTGTATTCATTTTCATTTGTTTCCAGAAACCTTTTGATTTCATTGTTGATCTCATTCTTCACCTATTCATTGTTTAAAAGCGTGCTATTGAATCTCCATGGATTTGAATGTTTTTTAAATTTTTTCCTTGGGGTTGGCTTCTATTTTTAAGCCACTGTGATCCAAGAATATGCTTGATAAGATTTCAATTTTGTTGAATTTGTTGAGACTTGTTTTGTGACCTACCATGTGATCTATCTTTGGAAATGTTTCATGTGCATTTGAAAAGAATGTATATTTTGTTTCTCTGGGGCAAAATGTTATATATATATATATGTATATATATATATAACATTTACATATATATATCAATTAAGCCCACTTTATCTATAGAGTTATTCAATGCCACAACATCCGTTTTGGTACTTTGTTTTGAAGAGCTATCCATTGTTGACAGTGGGGTGTTAAATTCCGCTACAATGAGTGTGTTGTTGTTGACATCTTTCTTGATGTCCTCCAAGATTTTCCTTATATATTTAGGTGTACCTATGTTCGGTGCATATATGTTTATAAGTGTTATATCTTCTTGACGGATTACTCCTTTAAGTATAATGTATTGTCTTTCTCTGTCTCTTTTTATCACCTTTGTTTTGAAATCTATTTTGTTGGATATATATATTTCTACCCCAGCTTTTAAATTTTTCATGTCTGTTTGCTTAGAATATTTTTTTCCATCCCTTCACTTTCAGTCTCGTAGATCTTTTGTTTGAGATGGGTCTCTTGTAGACAACATATATGTGGGTCATCCTTTCTTGTCCATTCAACTACCCTATGTTTTTGATTGGAGCACATAATCCATTTACTTTTAAGGTTATTATTGATGGATACTTATTCATTGCCATTTTTTTCTCCATGTACATGTGTTCCTCTCTCTCTTTTTGTTCATTTTTTAAAGCAGTCCCTTCATCATGTCTTGTAATGCTGGTTTGGTAGAGATGTATTTTTTAGCCTGTGTTTGTCTGGGAAAATCCTTATTTCACCTTCCATTTTAAATGAGAATCTTGCTGTATAGAGTAGTCTTAATTGCAGGTCCCTGCTTTTCATTTCTTGTATTATTTCATGCCAATCCCTTCTGGCTTGTAGTTTTTCTGTGGAGAAAACAGCCGATAGCCTTATCAGAGCTCCCTTGTATGTTATTAGCTGTTTATCACTTGCTGCCTTTAAGATTCTCTCTTTGTCTTTAAGTTTTGTGATTTTAATTATAATGTGTCTCGGTGTGGGCCACTTTGGGTTCATCTTGATTGGGACCTTCTGTGCTTTTAGCTTGCATGATTATTTCCCCTCATCAAGTTAAGGAAGTTTTCTGTCATTACTTTTTCAAACAGTTTTTCTATCTCTTGCTCCTCCTCTTCTCCTTCTGGTATCCCTATCATGTGAATATTATTACATTTCATGTTGTCCTGCAGCTCCCTTAAGCCATCTTCATTATTATTATTTTTTTTTTCATTTTGTTGCTCTGGGATTTTTTTTTCTACCTTGTCTTCCACCTCACCGATTTAATCCTCTGCTTCATCTAGCCTGCTTTTAATTCCTTCTAGTGTACTGTTCATTTTAGATATTTTAGTTTTGGTTTCCTCATGGCTCTTATTGGTAGTTTTTATTACCTTTTTCCTGCTGGTGTAGTTCCCATTAAGTTCCTTGTAGCTTCTCTGTAGTTTTTTGAAGTTCTCATTGAGCTCCTTGAGTGTCCTTATAACCATTATTTTCAACTCAATGTCTGATCATTTACTTGCCTCAATTTCATTCAGTACTCTTTTCTGGGGATTCCTCCTTCCCATTCAATTGTGTTTTTTCTTTGTCTCCCCATTTTAGGTGATTCTTGTTGTTGTTGTTGTGTTTCTTTTTTTTCTGTGTATTAGATTTACCTGCTTTGACTCCATGTGTCTTTATGGTGTGAACTTCTGTGGTATGAGACCTGTAAGACTCAGTGGTAAGTCTCCTTGATCTCCTGAGCCGCATGCTCTTAGGATGTTCTTTATGCTGTTTTTGTGGGCTCTCTGGTTGTAGTTGCGTTTTGGTTGTTGTTGGGTCATTCTTTGGTGGATCCTTCCCTCTAGATGGCTGACTGAGAATAACACTGCATACCTCATCTTGTATGCTGTTGTACAGGGGCTGAATGTCTTGGTGACTGAAGAAACTTGATTATCTATTGTACAAAAGGAAGATTGGTACAAGAAGCTATTTTATAGCTGAGATATAAAAAGCCAAAGACGTAGGATTTTTTGTACAGATGTGGCTAGAACAGAGATCCAAAGCAACATTATTAAAATGAAGAATATAATTAGGAATAAGAATGACCAAATATTACACAATTCCAGATATTACATAGAGGACTGATGGAAGCTGTGAGGGGAAAGAAGTGGAGGGTTAGGAAGTAAAGATATAAACACGGTGGAGTTTCTGTTCCTCTGATTTGTATTCATTTCTTTTCTGGCCCCTGTATAAAAGTCTGCATGTGCCTGAAGTTTGATGGCAAGTCTCAGGCAGCACAAGCTGCTATAACAAATAACATAGACTGAGTGGCTTAAACAACAAAAATTTATTTTCTCATAGTTCTGGGGGCACGGAAGTCCAAGATGAAGGATCAGCATATATGGGCTTCTGGTTTGAGCTCTTTTCTACATTGTTAGATACCTGACATTGATGAGGATCCCAGCCAGCAGGATGCTGTGTTGTGGCAGCAATAGACAAATACACATGGACTACAGAAATCCTGTGGAGAAAAAGCAATGGCATGGCCACTCTCTAAGTGAGAGAGGGTGTGAGGGCCAGAGAGAGCCCAAGAGAGTCAAACCCCTGCCTGGACAGGCTTTTATTGCTTTTCTGGGCACATTACAGTGAGGATGGTCCTCATTTACTATGTACAGCTTAACTGTAGGTGATTACCTTTTACAGACGACGAAGGACAGAATGCTGCTAATTACTTCAAAGAAAAGGGTATTACAGCTCAAGGGGGAAAGTGGTTGAACTGGATACACTCCATACTTGGGTGGTTTAGCACAGACTTTAGGAAGTTAGATACTCAGTAATCATTTGCTGCCTCAATTCAGGGTGAGGGAGTTTTAGCAAGAGCGAGTCTCATAGCAGCCTAGGTACAATACAGGCCTGATTCCCCATGGGAGAACCTGTCCATGGGCATGGGTCCTGCCTGCCAGACCTCACTCCCACTGGCTTTTCTGAGTGGGAGCTCGGCTACATTTTCCATGCGTGGAACAGTTCCTTATATGCCATCTCACTGAGTGCTTCACATGGACTTTCCACATGAAGAGAAAGTGATATATCTTTCTCTCTTTATAAAGCCACAAATCATCAAATTAATACCCTACTCTTATGACCTCGTTCAACCTTAACTACTCTCTAAAAGCCCTACCTCCAAATCCAGTCAAATTGGGGGTTAGGGTTTTAAATATGAATTTGAAAGGAGAGGTAGAGGATACAATTCATTGCATAGCAAGAAGACAGTGTGTGAAATCTAAAAACAGGCACCTAGGCCAGCCTGCACACACCTTCTATAAAGGCTCAACCATTAAAGGATGCATCATACAAGAAAAAGAACCCAAAGCCAACTGCCAAATTCCTAGTCTGCACTCTCCACCACCAATTCTCCACCTCAACTCATTGTCTTCCTCAATAGCTAGATGTGTACACTTTGCCAAGGAGTGTCCAGTTTAACCCACATTTCAATAGGTACTTTAGCCAGTAGATTTATGCTCTCTAAGTGTCAATTATCTTCCCTCAAAAAAGAGGGAGAAGGGGAAGTTGGAAAACTGGGCACCAATTATCATCATGATAAGCAAGGAAAGTGAATATTAGCTATGTATCACAGATATGAAATGCTGGTATAATGGCAATCATAATTGCATTTGTAGAGCATGATTTCCTTTGACTAAGTGCATGCTAGTATGTTACTCCATTTGATCCTCAAAATAAACTAGGGATTATTATTCCCATTTGACAGATGAGAAAAATAGATACAAATGAGCAATAGCAGTGCCCCAGGTCACAAAACAGTTACTATTGGAATCAATAGTGAGGTCTTAGAGAATGTCAACAGCTTCTGATATAGTAACAGGGCTACACTGGTCCCCTTGCACCAAAAGTACTGTTATGTAGATAGCACCAAGCAATTTAGCACTGAAGTGCTTTCCTATTGTTTTATATACATTTATTTGGTCTCCTTGAGTTATGAGTTTCTCAAAATCACGGACCTATATATTAGGGTTTGTATATTAGTGAGTTACTTAGAAGGCCTCGAATAGGGCTGGACTATGATTATGAACTCACTGAAAATACTTAAATGTTGGTATAGCACTTTATAATTTGCAAAGTGTTTTCACATATACTTTATTTCATCTTTATGGCAACTACCACAATATCATTTTAGGAAAAGTAATTTTGTCTTCTCAGCCACATGATACTTATTTTAATAATATTATAATACATTCATTTTGTGGATCATTAACTAAGAACTTACCATTATTTGTATCATTAATAACAAACAATGACTGAGTACATACTATGTAACAGGCATTGAACCAGGCACTGTGCCAAATGCTGAGAATACAAAAATAATCATATGTGTCCCAGCCCTGAAGAAGTCTCATGAATAAATAATTAAAGTGCAGTTTGGTAAATGTCTGTTAGTGATCATTTGGCCTCTAGACTATACACAAGATGAGAAGCTAATCATCTTCTAATCAAATAGTTCTGATAGAAAGCTCTTCTTCTTGCATAAATCTTCCTTCCCTTGGCTTCCAGCCCCTGCTCCTAGACCTAGCCCAGGGGCAACATAATGTTAATCTTACTCTTCCTTTAAGGACCCTTCAAATTGAAGTCAACTATTATTATCAGCCACCCCTTTCCCAGTTACCTTATCTCTGCCTCTGCCCATACCAGCTTCCCCATAGCTAGGCTTACTGATCAGTTGGGAACCTCCCTGCCTGGTTTCAGAAGCTGTGGTCCCCTGTGGCTAAGGCTGAGTAAAAAGACCTTGGGACCGGTAAGCCATTTAGGAGACAAAGCTTATCTTCCTGGAAGGGGCACTGCCTCTGCTCCCTTTCACTTTACCCTGCTTGGCCCCAGGTGGATGACTGGTTAGCCAATGATGGGTAAGATTCCTCAAGGGAGGGATGACTTAAGACAGGCACAGTCACAAAGGGGCCCTCAAGGAAGGACTTGGGGAGCTATAGAAAAAGGGGGTGATGGATTCTCACCCCTCGGCTTTGACATAGCCTGAGTCCCCATTCTGTCTCCAAGACATCTCCTAATCTCTTGGCTGCCTTACTTCTCCTCCCTGACTTAAGCCTGAAACAATCAATGTCTTAAGCCTGAAACAATGCTGGAGGTGGATGTAGCCCTGTGCTGGAAAGGGCAGGTTCCCTGGGGCAATCGAGCCTAAGAAAGAATGCATAAAATCCTATGAAACCTGCTTTGCTAATACCCTCAATTTAAATGATAATGGTCCAAGCATGAGTTTGTTCCCCAAAGTTTTATGGCCCTTTAGCTATCTGAACCTGACTCAAGCCCTCAGAGTTCTTCGAATGATATCTACTGTTTGATCATTACTGACTAACAATGATTGATGAGTTTTACATATATGCCCTCTATTCCCTTGCAAATTAAACCCAATAAAGGCCCACTGAGGAACAGGTTCCTGGCCCTTCTCCCTTGAGAGATCAGCCACCTTTCCTCTCCAAGCAGATCATGTCTTGGTAGACTTATTCTCATCCATGGCAGCTGGGGGGGCCCTGCGGGCAGAGCACCTCCATACACATGAACTTGGCTGAGTGGGGTACAGGTATTTTGTAAGCAGCCTCACTCACAAGTGTGAAATGTGCATCAAACACTGAGAACCATAGGCTTAAGGAGAGTTAAAGAAAAGGAGAAATGGATTTGATATAAAGTCTGTATATTTAAAGACTAGGTATTTGTACAAGAGTGGCTGAGGCTGACTGGCACAAAGTGGCCAGGGAAGTAAGGAGGTCAGAGGACAGTTAGGGCCGAGTATTGTTATGAATGCTGGAAGTAGTTTTCAGAAGTGGCAAGAATGGTCAACACTGACCAGAGCCGCTAAGAGGGCCAATAAGTTTTGGACTGAAAACTACTTGATTTATCCTACAATTTGGAAGTTACCAATAACCCTGAGGAAGAGGAATTTCAATGGCAGAAGGAAGAGAAAAGATGGATTTTATTTATTGACTTCCAGCCAAGATGGAGGCGTAGGTAAACACACTGTGCATCCTCACACAACCAAAAGAAGGACAAGGACAATTTAAAAACAAAAAACAATCAAAACTGAGGGAAAATCGAACTGTATGGAAGTCTGACAACCAAGGAGATAAAGAAGAAACATTCATCCAGACCAGTAGGAGGGGTGGAGACTGGCAGCCCAGGTGGAGAGGACTCACGGCAAGGCAGCGGCTGGCGGACATAGCGAGGTGGCAGATTGTGGAGCGGGGTGGGCAAAAATGCAGCTGGCCAGTGAGGCAGGGGGAGGTGGACCGGGTGACAGACTGACCAACCCATAGTTGCACCGTGGGGAAATAAAGCCTCAAACCACTGATTGAAAACACCTGTGGGGATTGAGGCAGCAGCAGGAGAAACTCCCAGCCTCACAAGAGAGTTTGTTGGAGATACCCACAGGGGCCTAGAAAGTACACAAACCCACCCACTCGGGAAGCTGCACCATAAGGGGCCAATTTGATTGTGGGTAGCAGGGGGAGTGACTGAAAACCTGCAGAGAGTGGAGCAAGCACCACTGCTCCCTCTCAGCCCCTCCCCTACATACAGTGTTACAGTGCAGCCACGAGCATTACCCTGCCTTGGAAAATACCTAAGGTTCTGCCCCTTTATGTAACAGGCACACCAAGACAAAAAAAAAAATGGCCCAAATGACAGAACACTTCAAAGCTCCAGAAAAAATACAACTAAGCGAGGAAGAGATAGCCAACCTATTGGATGCAGTTTAAAACACTGGTAATCAGGAAGCTCACAGAGTTGGTTGAATTTGGTTGCAAATTACATGAAAAAATGAAGGCTATGCTAAGAGAAACAAAGGAAAATGTACAGGGAACGATAGTGATGGGAAGGAAACTGGGACTCAAATCAATGGTGTGGACCAGAAGGAAGAAAGAAACATCCAACCAGAAAAGAATGAAGAAACAAGAATTCAGAAACATGAGGAGAGTTTTAGGAACCTCCAGGACATCTTTAAATGTTCCAATATCCGAATTATAGGGGTACCAGAAGGAGAAGAGGAAGAACAAAAAATTGAAAACTTATTTGAACAAATAATGAAAGAGAACTTCCCCAGTCTGGCAAAGGAAATAGACTTCCAGGAAGTCCAGGAAGCTCAGAGAGTCCCAAAGAAGCTGGACCCAAGGAGGAACACACCAAGGCACATCATAATTACATTCCCCAAGATTACACAGAAGGAGAGAATCTTAGAAGCAGCAAGAGAAAAGGACACAGTTACCTACAAAGGGGTTCCCATAAGACTGTCAGATGATTTCTCAAAAGAGACCTTACAAGCAAGGAGGGGCTGGAAAGAATTATTCCAAGTGATGAAAGGCAAGGACCTACATCCAAGATTGCTCTATCCAGTAAAGCTTTCATTTAGAATGAAAGGGCAGATAAAGTTCTTCCAAGATAAGGTCAAGTTAAAGGAGTTCATCATCAGCATGCCCTTATTATATGAAATGTTAAAGGGACTTATCTAAGAAAAAGAAGATAAAAAATAGGAACAGTAAAAATGACAGCAAACTCACAGTTATTAACAACCACACCTAAAACAAAAACAAAAGCAAACTAAGCAACAACTAGAACAGGAATAGAACCACAGAAATGGAGGTCACATGGAGGGTTATCAACAGGGGAGTGGGAGGAGGAGAGAGGGGGGAAAGGTACAGAGAATAAGTAGCATAAATGGTAGGTAGAAAATAGACAGGGGGAGGGTAACAATAGTATAGGAAATGTAGCAGCCAAAGAACTGGTATATATGACCCATGGACATGAACTATAGGTGGGGAATGTGGGAGGGAGGGGGTGTACAGTATGGAGTGGAGTGAAGGTGGGGGAATGGGACAAGTGTAATAGCATAATTAATAAAATATATTTAAAAAGAACAAAAAACAAAATGATAGCTCTGATGGAAACAGTAATCTAGGTTGTAGGTTCTTGTTTTTTATCACTTTGAATACTTCTTGCCAGTCCCTTCTAGCCTGAAGAGTTTCTATTGAGAAATGAGACAACAGTCTTATGGGAACTCCTTTGTAGGTCTGCTTTTCTCTTGCTGCTTTTAAGATTCTCTCTTTATCTTTAACCTTTGGCATTTTAATATGGCATGTCTTGGTGTGGTCCTCTTTTGGTCCATCTCTTTTGGGACTCTCTGAGCTTCCTGGACTTATATGTCTATTTCCTTCACCACAATTAGGGAAGTTTTCTTTCATTATTTTTTCAAATAAGTTTTCAATTTCTTGCTCTTCCTCTTCTCTTTCTGGCACCCCTATGATTCAGATGTTGGTACATTTAAAGATGTTCCAGAGGTTCCTAAGCCTGTCTTCATTTTTTTAAATTCTTTTTTCTTCCTGCTGCTCTGATTGAATGCTTTTTCTTCCCTTGTGTTCCAAATCATTGATATGATTCTCAGCTTCATCCTCTCCACTGTTGGTTCCCTGAAGATTTTTCTTTATTTCACTTAATGCAACTTTCATTTCTTCCTGGGTCTTTCTTACGGCATTGAAATACCCAATGAGTTCCTGGAGCATCCTGATAACCAGTATTTTGAACTTTGCATCTGCTAGGTTGCTTAGCTCCATTTCATTTAGTTCTTTTTCTGGAGTTTTGTTCTGTTCTTTTGTTTGGGCCCAATTTCTTTGTCCCCTCATTTTGGTACCCTCCATGAGTTTGTTTCTGTGTATTAGGTAGAGCTGCTTTGTCTTAGCACACCTGTTATGTTGTATGGGGTGGGGCCTTAGATAATTGCCAGGGCAGGGCAACCCATATTACTGCTCTTTTGCTCTGTGTGGGGGAGGGTTTGAAGAGGCCTCCCCCACACAGTATTGTTACACTGCTGCCTGGCCTCTAGAGTTTTGCCCAGGAGGAAGCTGTCTCCACATTCACACTTTGCTTTCTCCCCATATGCCATTTCTGCCCTTACCACTGTTGCCCTGGTACTGAATCCCAAAGCGGGTGGGTCTGCATGAGTCCTAAGTCCACTGTGTGCCCTTTAAGAAGACACAGTTTCTTCTGCTGCCCCAACCCTCACTGGATTTTACCACCAGAAGTTTTGGGGATTTATCTTCTTGGCACTGGGACCCTGAGCTGGGTGGTCTCGACTAGGGCTAGGATCCCTCACTCCTGAGGTATTTAGTTTGTACTGTAGGTGTATTTTTTTTCTACAGTCGTGCACAGAGGTGAGGCATGTTTACCTTCCATCTTGACTGGAAGTCCTATTGTTATATATTTTAACATGAACTTTGGGTTGCCAAATGAAAACTCTGCTTTCACACTGAAGTGGAGTTGAGGCTATCAGTGAATAAGGGAGATGGGTAATTTACAGGCTACGTGTGGAATACTTTCTGTCAGGAACAAGAACCTGGCCAAGGGCAAATATAGAAGTTTCCAGCTAAAAATGGAGCCTCTAGAATGTATAGCAGTATTAATCTACTCATCTTTCTCCAGCAACCACAATAGCTCAGATACAGAAGTGGATAATGCAGTTTGCTGGGTTAATCATTCATTCATTTACCAAAAAAATATAATCAGTGAACACCTACTTTATATCAGACATTATTCTAGGCTGTGAGGATATAATAATGAACAAAAATAGTCATTTATATTAAAATGGCTGCATGAATCAGCATTTTCCTTTTCACTTCTTACAAATCATGCAAGAGCAACAAGGGAATTGAAAAAAGAGTACAAGTTCCATTCTATCTACTAAATAGATAAAATCTACAGACTCAAAAATAAACTTGCAGATGCCAAAAGTATCTGAGATAGGGAAGGAATTGGGAAGAAGGGATGAGAAGTGAAGAGACAGAGTACTGATAGTGTAGAAAGGGTACAACAGATCTTGGTAAGCTTCAACAGAAATATACTTCCTGAAAGTGACTAGTACATCCTGAGGTATCAAAGCTATTTCCGTAGTTTGCAAAAACAGGACCAGTAATTAGGATGCAGTAAACCTTGTCCAGATGTTGTCCTAGACTAGGTTTGGCTAACAGCGGCTGACAAGGTGGGATTAGACAAAGAACCACACAGAGGAGCCATACTTGCAGTAAGATATCCATTTCTCTACTTGCAAGGGATACAATTTTGGGACAGTGTAGCATGGAAGAAGGCTAATCTGGCCCATTTCCATCACTGGAATCTCCTGCAAATAGCTGAGACAGAATAATCCAAACCATTCTAAGATGGATAATAAAAAAGGAACCAACATAGTAAAAGATAGTGTGGAGTATGAAAGTACACCACACTATCTTTTAAAGGTGAAAATTGCAACAAAAACAAACACCATACAAAAATTTCCCAGTGACTAGATAAAAATTATATCCAAACATTCCTCCACAAAATTAAAAAATAATGAGATAATCAACTCCAAATGAAAAAGTCAAAGTAGAGAATAAACTCTGGAAGAGATGGTGATAAAACAGAAGAAGATGTAACTAATAGAACACAGTGGAATAGATCAGATTCTGGGTATATTTTGAAGGTGGAAAAATGGGATTTGCTCATAAGTTGGATGTGGGATATGAATTTTATGTGCTCATTGGCCTCCCCAATGCCCTGGGAGGGTCCCTAGCAATTAGATCACATGGTAGTGTGTTTCTATAATATTTGCAGAAATAAATAGAGCATAATTTATTGGTTAAAATTGGTTAAGACTACTGTGATTGCAAACTTTGTCAAATTGGGTAGGCTATACTGTCCAGTTGTTTGGTCAAATACCAGTCTAGTTGTTGCTATGGAGATAAGTTTTAGGTATGAGTAACATTTAAATCAGTAAACTTAGTGCAAAGCTGATAACCCTTTATAATACGGGTGGGCCCTATCCCATCAGTTGAAGACCATGAGAGCGAACACTGAGGTTTCCCAGAGCAAAAGCAATGCTGCCTTAATATTTCAAACTTGCCATATATACATATGCACATACATACATATATATGTATATATACACATACACACATATACATATGTATATACATATTGTGTATATACATATATACATGTATATGTGAATATTTGTATATATACATGCATATGCATACATAGATACATATCATATACATGTCCGTGTGTATACATGTGTACATATATGAATGCATGTGTGTATATATGCTTGTGTGTGTACACACATGTATGCATATCATGTATTTCATATATGTAATTATCGTTTGTTCATTTTTCTGTAGAACCCTAATTAATATAACTGCTATCTCTTTCCAGTCTAATTTCCTTCTATTATACTTTCTCTCATGTTTGAGATCCAGCAAAGGGGAAGTTCAGTTGGAGATATATTTAGTTTGTGTTTAGTAACATATAGCTATGTGGTTTCCAGTCAGTTCTATGTATAAACAAATCACTGCTAAACCATTCTGGCAAAGGAATGGCTTTCAGAAATGCTTATTCTTGCTCTGCTGACTTGTGCAGCAAGGCTATACAAAGGTGCAAAGCCAGAGGTCTTATCACTCACTATATGAATGTATCTTGTGGAACTTGGCACTGAAAGTACCTGTGTACTGAGAAAAGTTTTGAAATGCATGGGTCCAGAAGCTAATGTGTGGAAAATTCTGTCAGTAACTAATGTGTAAAATGGTATGCAGTGTATTCAGTTATCCCTAATGCCTGAAAACAGACTAAGTTTTATTCTATTAGTAATATACTCAATAATAATAATAATGATAATATACGCAATTATGTATATACATTTATTCACTCTTTGATGGGAATTGCATAAAATATAATTTATTAGAATTCTTATGTTTGTAGAACACAAACCTGAATAAGTTGTATAAGCATCAGCTGTACTTCAAATGTGTGAAGTCGCATGCTTTAGCTTTCCAACTACTAGTAAGAAAAATACATTTTAATCAACTATGCTAGTGGAAAGACTAAGTTATCTTCCTATTTTCTTGATAGAAAATAGTACAAAATCTTTGTCATATGAAGAAGCAAACAAAAAATATGAAGCCAAAAGTACAAAAAAAGTACCGTACAGGTGTGTTGGGCTGTTAATTAATAAAAAAAATATTTTGTCTTTCTTTTTTGTTGTGATGTTTGTTATATTTGTCACATTTTCAAAATTTGTAATTAGTCATGATTTCTAAATTCTAAATAAATACTTTAATATATGGTTGTATATTCATATTTCTAAAAATATTTCATAAAGAGAGCCTTTCAAATTGTCAAGTATCCAAGACTCACAAGATGTGGATCTGCCCCTGGATGTGAGAGAAAAAAATAAGTTTTAAAAGACACATACTTTTTGATTTTGGATCTTTTCAATTTGATTTTTGGGAAGAACACATACGTTATGTGTTTGTGACACAACTAGTTTCTAACACATAGCAGGTTGCAAAATGTTATTTCCCTTTTCCTAGCTCTAGTTATTCCCATGCATATCATGGTGGCTCAGTGACTGCCATCCTTCTTTGTCCATCTACTGAAATATGATACATGCCTTAATTATTTCCCTTTTACTTTCCTTTGTTTGTGCCACTCAGTCCCCTACAACTGGATAAATGCAAATAACCATAGAAGCATATCTTAAAAGAAATGTTAACTGTCCTGCCTTTTCCCTATTTTGATCTCCTTATGTTTGGGAGGAAATTTATCCTTATGGACATGTCTTTTTTGAGAAATAACATGTGTAATAGAAGAATGGGGTAGGTATAGCTAACACAGGAGAATAAAATATCAAGTGTAGGAAGAACCAAGGGGGAGAAATTAAAGCTTGATGAATAGATCTTAGGCTTGTAGAATATTTTAGTATATTCAAATTTCAGAATATTTTTTTATCTGTGCCACATAGCCAATTTTGGATGCATGTGAAAGAATTTCTGACCTGAGAGGTAGTATTTAGTCTCATGGAATCAAGGAATGTAAGAGCCAGAAGGGATATTAGAGATCATAATCCAGTGACTTCATATTGCAGAACAGTCATTAGAGCTACATGAACTGGCCGAGATCATAAATATGGCTGTGGTTTCCTCAAGGACTACAAACCATGTAAACCAACAACAAAAGTAACCAACATGTCTTATTTGATAACAGCAGTAAATCCGGCCACTTAAGAGTCATATCTGGATGACAAAAAGTCATATCTGAGAATAGGCAGCTATTTTACTATAAATATTGGGTTGGCCAAAAAGTTCATTTATTTTTTTCCATAAGATAGTGTAGTAGCACTTAGTTGTCTTTAACTTCATTTGAAACAATTTTGTTAGATTGTACTGTGACAGCTGTCATATCAGCATACATTTAAAAAGCATCAAAATTGGTGAATTTTTGTGGCCATTTAAATATTGAAGATGGAAGAAAATCTACAACATTTTCAGCATATTACACTTTATTATTTCAAGGAAGGTAAAAATCCAACTGAAAAGCTAAAAAAAATTTTTGTGTAGTATATGGAGAAGGTGCTGTAACTGATCGAATGTGTCGAAAGTGGTTTGTGAAGTTTCATGCTGGAGATTTCTTGCTAGATGATGCTCCACAGTTGGGTAGACCAGTTGAAATTGGTAGTGATCAAATTGAGACATTAATTGAGAACCATCAGTGTTATATCATGTGGGAGATAGCCAACATACTCAAAATATCCAAATCAATAAAGTTACTGGTGAAAATGAAAAATGTGTCTTTTATTTTATGGAAAAACTAAATGGACTTTTTGGTCAACCCAATTCTAAGGGTGAATGAAGAAAATAAAATGGCCACCTACTGAAGTAAGGGTGTGTGTGATAGCTAATGTCCAAACGGACTTAATCATTTAACTATGAATAGCAGGGAGTCTATTATATAGCAGGGGAACTGAAAAGGGGACAAGAAGTAAGATAAATACCAGGAAATCCTTGGTCACTGTTTCTCAAAGTATGTAGTCTCAGGATGAGTTGCATCAAAAACTCCTAGAAAGCTTGTTAGAATGCAAATTCCTGGGTTTTACCCTAAAACTACAGAATAAGCTTCTCTACAGGCAAGGCAAGGAAGTGCATATTGAATAAACACCTGAGGTGATTTCAGTACAGATGGTTTTAATCAATAAAAAAACAAACGAGCAAAATAGAAACAATGACATGGAAATAAAGAACAAACTGACAGTAACCAGTGGGGAGGGAGGAAGGGACAATGGGGCAAAGAAGGGGAAGAGTCAAATCAAGGAACATGTATAAAGGACCCATGGACAAAGAGAATAGGAGAGGGAGGATTGAATGTGGGAGGTGGGGGTGGGTAGGGGAGGGTAGAGTAATGGGGGAAAATGGAGATAACTGTAATTGAACAATAAAAGTTTTTAAAAAAAAATAATTTCAAGAAGTACTGTTCTAGGTTAATATCAGAGAAAATAATGATGCCATAGCAATAATAGCGTCCTGTAAGTGTAAGTACTTAGAACAAGACGTGATAATGATTCCACTATGACAGCCCAAGATATCTGGGTTTCAAATCCACAATCCAGGGTTAATTGTTTTACCTCTTGTGGCCCCACTTTATTATGATTGCAAGGGGAAGCTTTTCAAAAATTTTAAGCAGGGGAATGACATGTTACTAATTATATTTGTTGCCGAATAAATGTAAAAGCATAGAACAAGTTAGGGAGATAAAGTTAGGTGAATATGCTATTGAAATAGTCTAGGTGAAAGATACTAGTAGCTTAAAATATTACCCCAGCAAACCCAGCAAAGGACGTATGGAAGTCCCCTATATGATTAACAGTAGAGTTGGAAGGTAGTGAATGGGTTTTGCTATTTATTTTGTTAGCCTCAGTGATGGATCAACTACAAGGGAGAGGGAAATGTCAAAGATGATTCATGAGTTTCTGGCTTCCAATGAATGGTTGAGGTTTTTAAAGGATATGAATGATTTGAGGATTCAGGTATTTGAGCATGAGGCCAGACCAGGTAGGTCAGGTCTAAAAACCTAGGAGGAAGTGGGGCATCAATGGACTTGAGGTCTCTTAGAAATCAAAGGGCAAAAAGGGTCACAATAGGAGAACCAAGAGTATGGATGACTATGGCCAGAAAGTTGGGTACTGGTGTATGTGATTCCCTTGGTGAAGCAGTTCAGCATGATGACCAGGTCTGGGTTAGCCATGAGCACAGCAGGCTGAAGTGGACTGGATATGAGGTGGAGGTCAGTGGGGTTGGAGAGGTCAACAAATTTGATAGGCCAAGATGCTGATTGGGTCATTTGGGGCTAGAGAGGACAACTGGACAACTGTAATCCAAGGGCCAAAAGCTTGGGTTAGTGACCAAATACACTGATGAGAGAAAACAAGAAAGAACTGGATGATCCAATGGAGGATGACGAATAATAGCTTAGAGCCTGCACTAGAAAGCCTTTAAAGTAAATATCTTCCTCTTTGATATGTGGATTGTGGGAGAATGAACCCCTCCATTTTTGAGACATTAAGTTTTAATATAAGGCAGGAGCATGCATTCAAAAACAAAAAAGTTTGTAAACACCAGAGCACAAATGTGCTACCATTTTTTTTTTTTTTTTGGTTGGTGGGTTATATAGTTTGTTTCCAGGAGTAGCACTTCAAATTTTTCATTATTAAAAATTTTATGAGAGAACATGGCAGCGAGATAGGTGGGAGCGGAGTCCACTTCTCCCTGCACATGGGTGAAACACCTACCTGATCTACTGTGGAACAAAGTGAACAGCCAACAGTACCACAGCATATATGAAGATAGGAGACGCTGCAGCCCCAGGCCCAGAACCCACCGGGTCTGCTGCAGAACTCCTGTGAGAGAGCCGGGTTAATGGCTCCCTCCCCTGCCAAACAAGGTTTAAGCAGCAGGGAGAGAGACCTGGTTGCTTGAAGTTGCAGGGAGGGGAATAAGGATGAAGTGGTAAAAACAAGGAGACCATGTATGTCAGCTGGGGAGAGTTGAGAGTTGGGCTGTGACTGACCCTGACCTGGACAGCCCCTGGTCTAGCTGAAGAAATGGGCTGTGTGAGAGGACAGGCCATTCATTCCTTGTATGGAGCAGCTGGATTGAGCAGGAGGAATTTCTCAAAAAGAAAAAGTGAAAAAAAAGAGATACTCGAGGGCTGTTTGGGGAATTCTCCTCCAGCAGCTCCTCCAGCCTCCTCCCTATCCAGCTACGCAACACTCCCTAGGTGGTGTGTAAGGCCCCAGGGAGAGTGCACACTGAGGAGAGCCTGAGCCCACATCCAAGGCACCACAGAGAGTGAGCACCTGGGAGGGCCCTGAGCCCACATCCGAGGCACTGGGGAGAGTGCGCACCACGGAAGGCCCCTTGCTCGCACCCTTAGCCCGGAGGAGAGTGCGTGCCCCAATCTGCAGGACCAGAGGCTGCTGGGAAACTTGGCAGGAGGCTGACAGAGTGCCAGTCAGGAATGGAGAAGAGTGAAACTAAGCCCCCCTCAGCCTGCTGCAGCCAAAAAGACCAGAAAAACTAGCTTGGCCAGTTTGAAGCCAGCAGGAGGCTTTTCTTTTTTAAGTAATATTTTTTTATTATTAATTTTTTCTTTTAACACCTTCTTCCTCTCTTTCCTTCTTTCTTGTTTTATTCATTCTTTATTTCACTTTATATCTCCTCTTCCTTCTTCTTCTTCCCCTTTTTTTTTAATTTCCGCAAGTGAGACAATAAAACCTGGAACTGTGAAAACCAGAGTTGGACCCAAAGAGGGGGCATCCCAGCAGCTGAGACAGTGAGACAAATTTCACTTTGCTACTACAGAGAATATGCAAGTTATTGTATATTTTATTATTATTTTTTCATTATTCTTACATCTCTCATTTTATTAGTATTTTTGTATTTCTCTTCTTTCTGTTTAGTCTTCTTCGCTAGGCTGGTTAAATTGAACTGTTTGACTGGTTCCTCTTGTTCTCTCTTTCATAGTATATTGTTAATAAACTGTCTTTCACTTCACTTGGGTTCCATTAGGTCACTATTCTAGGACCTATATTCTCTAGTCTTGTTATCCAGATCACATAGATTCTGTCAAATGATTGTTGCTCCATTATTATCATAAATAAAAGCTGTTCCATATATTTGTAAATACTACACAGCACCCCTCCCAGACCTTAGCCCACTTCACTGTTTCCTGAACTTTATTACTGTTGTGGGTAACTCTATTCTCCCACACATTACACCTATTTTCTAACCTTTACTCTCATTTTACCTCATAATCTGACCTCCCAAAAACTCACAGCTTTCTAGATCCAACTCACAATCCTTCCACCCCCCGCAAAAAGAGTCTTATCTTATTTCTACTCTGTCTAAAAAGTGGGTAGTTGGGTAAAATATCACGGTTAACACTATAAATATCTAAAGGATCTCCTATCTCTTCTCTACAGGCTGGTACTTTAATTATCATAGAATACACTCCTGCTGTCTTCAACAATATTGCCTTCCTTTCCAACCAATGAAAAAAAGAGCAGGTGGAAGCTGTGAACTCCAGGATAACTGCAGGAAGAGGAAACACACCAACAAAGGAACCACAAATAGATAAGAACAGAAGAAGGTGAAGGAGGGAGTGGAAGCCACACGAACTCAACCCAGGACCTATCTGGAAATACAACTAAATAGTGGAGAAATTACTGAGAACAAACAACTGAAGAATACCAACAGAAAAGCCTCAAAACCTTGTACATATGGAAGAACCAGCTTCAACACAACCTGCCCACATCTGCACAACAGAATACAAGAAGTTGTGGACAGAGTGATCCTCAGTTAACCAGCTGGTGGGAAGGACCCACCAAAGAAAGTCTCAACAATAATCAAAAACCAAAGACATACACAGAGCCAACATAAACAACAGCACAAGATCAGTGAGCTCGGGAGATCAAGGAGAATGTACCACTGAAACTCACAGGTATTCTACTACACAAATTTACACCATAAATCCAGTGGGTGAGAACAGATAAAATTAAGAAGCAGAGGCTAACAGGAAAAGTTTCATGAAAAATGGGAAGACAAAGAAACAATCCCCAAATGAAAGGAAAGGAGGATGTCTCAGAAAGAATGCTAAATGAAATAGAGGCAAGTCAACTATCAGATATTGAGTTCAAAGCATTGGTTATAAAACAGCTAACTGAGCTCACAGAGAATTACCAAAAACTACAGGGAAACTACAATGAACTCACTGCAAACTATATCAACATGAAAAAGGAAATAGAAACTCTCAACAAGGGCCAAGAGGAAATGAAGAATACAATTTCTGAACTGAAGAACAGGGTAGAAGGAATCAAAAGAGGGCCAGATAAAGCAGAGGATCAGATCAGCACGTTGAATGACAAGGTAGAAAAAAAAAAAAAAAACACTCAGAATGAGCAAGTAAAGGAAAAGAGGCACAGAAAGAATGAAAAAGGGTTAAGGGAAATGCAGGACAACATGAAAGGTAACAATATCTGTATAGTAGGGATAACAGAAGGAAAAGAAGGGATAGAAAACCTGTTTGAAAGACTAATGATGGAAAACTTCCCTAACTTGATGAGAGAAAAAGTCGCATCAAACCAGGAAACACAGAGTTCCAATCATGAAGAACCCAAAGAGGCCCACTTCAAGACACATCATAATTAAAATGGCAAAATTCCAATTTAAAGAGAGAATCTTAAAGGCAGCAAGGGAAAAACAAGAAGTAACTTACAAGGGAGCCCTGATAAGACTAGCAGCTGACTTCTCAATGGAAACACTCCAAGCTGAAAGGAAATGGCAAGAAATATTCCAAGTAATGAAAACCACAGGCCTGCAAACAAGACTACTTTATCCAGCAAGCCTCTCAATTAAAATGGAAGGCCAAATAAGGAGCTTCCCAGACAAAAGAAGCCTCAAAGAATATACCTCCTCCAAACCAGCTCTGCAGAGGATGCTTAAGTGCTTGCTTTGAGAACAGGAAGAAAAGCAGTGAAAGAGAAACACAGGTATGAAAAAATGGCAATGAATAAGTACCTATCGATAATAACCTTAAATGTAAATGGATTAAATGCCCCAATCAAAAGACACAGAATAGTGGAATGGATAAGAAAACATGACCCACACATATGCTGCCTACAGGAGACCCACCTCAGAAAAAAAGACCTACACACACTGAAAGTGAAAGATTAGAAACAAATATTCCAAGCAAATGGACAGGAAAAAAGAAGCTGGGGTAGCAATACTCATATCGGACAAAATAGGGCCATAAAAAGAGACCCAGAAGGTCACTTCATAATTCTCAAGGGAAGAATCCATCAGGAAGACATAAACACTGTAAATATATATTCACCCAACACAGGAGCACCCAAAGACATAAAGAAAATCTTGGAGGACTTCAAGAAAGATATTGACAGCAACACAATTATAGTAGGAGATTTTAACACCCAACTGTCGAAAATGGACAGATCTTCCATACAAAATATCAACAAAGATATTGTGGCATTGAAAAACACCCTAGATGAAATGAACTTAACTATATATATAGAGAGAGAGCCTTTCATCCCAAAGAAGCAAAATACACATTCTTTTCAAACGCAAATGGAACATTTTCAAAGATAGACCACAGGATAGGAAACAAAACAAGCCTCAACAAGTTCAGGAAAATTGAAATCATATCAAGCATTTTCTCTGACCACAAGGGCCTGAAACTAGAAACAAACCTCAAGGAAAAAAACACAAAACACAAAAAATCATGGAGATTGAATAGCATGCTACTAAAGAATGAATGGGTCAAGAACAAGATTACGGAAGAAATCAAAAAGTTTCTGGAAACAAACGAAAATGAACTCACAACAATCCAAAACCTATGGGACAGAGCAAAGGCAGTCCTGAGAGGGAAGTTCATAGCAATACAGGGCTACCTAAAAAGAATAGAAATATTTCAAATAAACAATCTAAGCCTATGCCTACAAGACCTCGAGGAACAACAACAAAGACAACCCAGAGCAAGTAGAAGGAAAAAAATAATCAAGATCAGAGCAGAATTAAATGACATAGATAATAAAAGCACAATTGTAAGGATCAATGAATCCAG
The DNA here is from genome assembly GCF_022682495.2 of Desmodus rotundus. Classification (NCBI taxonomy): domain Eukaryota; kingdom Metazoa; phylum Chordata; class Mammalia; order Chiroptera; family Phyllostomidae; genus Desmodus; species Desmodus rotundus. The sequence continues at coordinate 51,109,007 of NC_071400.1, forward strand.
GGGTGGTTCTTAGAAAAGATAAACAAAATCAACAAGCCTTTAAGCAGGCTCAAGAACAACAACAACAACAAAAAAAAAAAAAGAGAGGAACCAAAAAAACACAATCAGAAATGAAAGAGGAGAGATTACAACTGCTACCACAGAAATACAAAGGATTGTAAGAAATTACTATGAAGTATATGCCAAGCAATTTGAAAACCCAGATGAAATGAACAAATTTCTAGAAAAATATAATCTTCCAAAACTGAATGAACAAGAAGAAGAAAGCCTGAATAGACCAAAAACACCTGAGGAAATTGAAACAGTAATCAGAAAGTTTCTGACACACAAAAGCCCTGGACCAGATGGTTTCACAGGAGAATTCTACAAAGCATTTAAGGGAGAGCTAACTCCTGTCATCCACCAATTATTTCAAAAACTTAAAGAAGATGGAAGACTCCCAAACTCTTTTTATGAAGCCAACATCATCCTAATCCCAAAACTAGATAAAGACATAACAAAGAAAGAAAGCTTCTGGACAATATTGCTGATTAATATAGACACTAAAATCCTCAATAAAATATTGGCAAACCACCTCCAGCAATAGGTTAAAAAGATCATACACTATGACCAAGTGGGATCCATCCCAGGAATGCAAGGATGGTACAATATTCACAAATCAGTAAACATAATTCGCCACATGAACAAAATGAAACAAAAAATCACATGATCATATCAACAGATGCTGATAAACCATTTGATAAGATACAGCACTCATTTCTGATAAAACCCTCAGCAAAGTGGGAATAAAGGGAGCATTCCTCAACATAATCAAGGCCATGTATGAGAGACCAATAGCCAACATCATACTCAATGGACAAAAACTTAGAGCTTTCCCACTAAGATCAGGAACAAGATAAGGATACCCAGTCTCACCACTCCTAATCAACATAGTACTGGAAGTCCTAGCCACAGCAATTAGACAAGAAAAAGAAATAAAATGCTTCCAAATTGGAAAGGAGGAAGTAAAACTGTCATTGTTTTCATAGTGTACATAGAAAACCTGTAGACTTCGCTGAAAAACTACTGGACCTAATAAGTGAGTTTGGTAAAACAGCAGGATACAAAGTCAATATTCAGAAATCAAAAGCATTTTTGAAACCAAAAATGAAATATCAGAGACAGAAATCTGTGAAAAAATCCCATTTGATATGGCAACAGGAAAAATGAAGTACCGAGGAATAAACCTAAGCAAGGAGGTAAAAGACCTGTACTCAGAAAACTACTCAACACTGAAGAAAGAAATGAAGGAAGACACAAACAAATGGAAGCATGTACCATGCTCATGGATTGGAAGAATTAACATCATCAAAATGGCCATACTACCCAAAGCAATTGATAGATTCAATGCAATCCCTATTAGAGTACCCATGACATATTTCACAGATATAGAACAAATATTTCAGAAATTTATATGGAACCATAAATGACCCCGAATAGCTGCAGCAATTTTGAGAAAGAAGAACAAAGCAGCAGGGATCACAATACCTGATAACAAACTGTATTACAAGGTCACTGTAATCAAAACAGCCTGGTACGGGCATAAAAACAGGCACATAGACCAATAGAACAGAACAGAGAGCCCAGAAATAAACTCAAGCCTTTACGGTCAATTAATATTTAACAAAGGAGGGAGGAGCATAAAATTGAGCAAAAATAGCCTCTTCAACAAATGATGTTGAGAGATCTGGACAGCTGTATGCAAAAAAATGAAACTCAATCAGCAACTTACACCATACACAAAAATAAATTCAGGGTGGATAAAAGACTTAAATATAAGTTGTAACACCATAAAAGTCCTAGAGGAAAACATTGACAGGCAAATCTCAGATATTCCACACAGCAACATCTTCACAGACATGTCCCCTAAAGCAAGGGACATAAAGGAAAGAATAAACAATGGGACCTCATCAAAATAAAAATCTTCTGCATGGCTAAAGAAAACAGCATTAAAATACAAAGAGAACCAACAGTTTGGGAAAACATATTTGCCAATGATACATCAGACCAGGGCCTGATCTCCAAAATATATAAAGAAATCACACGACTGCACGCCAGGAAGACAAACAACCCAATTAAAAAATGGGCAAAGGACTGGAACAGACACTTCTCCAAGGAAGACGTACAGAGGACCCAGAGACATATGAAAAGATGCTCAGCAACACTAGCCATCAGAGAGATGCAAATTAAAACCACAATGAGGTACCATCTCACACCGCTCAGAGGGGCCAACATAAACAAATCAACAAACAAATGTTGGAGAGGATGAGGAGTAAAGGGAACCCTAGTATATTGTTGGTGGGAATGCAGACTGGTGAGGCCACTGTGGAAAACAGTATGGAATTCTCTCAGAAAACTAAAAATGGAACTGCCCTTTGACCCAGCAATTCCGCTGCTGGGATTATACCCTAAGATCCCTGAAACACCAAATTGAAAAGAATCTATGCACCCCAATGTTCATAGCACCAGAATGTACAATAGCCAAGTACTGGAAGCAACCTAAGTGCCCATCAGCAAATGAGTGGATGCAAAAGCTATGGTGCATTTACACAATGGAATTCTATGCAGCAGAGAGAAAGAAGGAGCTCATACCCTTGGTGACAGCATGGATGGAACTGGAGAGCATTATGCTAATTGAAATAAGCCAGCCAGTGAGGGGCATATACCATATGATCTCTCCTTTAACAGGAACATAATCAACAAAAGAAAAATGCAAACAAAATATAACCAGAGACATTGAAGTTAAGAATAATCTAACAATAGCCAGAGGGGCGGGGGGAGGAAACAGTAGGGAAAAGGGTTTTCAGGAACTACTATAAAGGACACATGGACGAAACCAACGGGGAGGGTGGAGGTCGGTAGGGGAGGGAGGTGGGTTTGCCTGGTGTAGGGGGGAAGGGTACAGAGAAAATGCAGACAACTGTAATTCAGCAGTAAAATGAAAAATATATATAAGAGGTACTATGGAGCAGGAGACTTATGAATGTAACAGTTTTGAAATTTACTAAGCACCAGTACTAAACCTACTCTTACTAACAACTGAAACAAAATAAAAACCCTTTGTATTTCTGCAAAAAAATTTTATATTAATACTGAAATATTTATGGATAAAATGCTTTTATGTCTAGGATGTGCTTCAAAATAACATAGGAAAAAATAATATAGGATGGATGGGTATATGTGATACATGTAGCAAGATTGGCCGTGCATTGATAAGTGTATAATAATGAAACTCAGCAAAGGTCACATGAAGGTGCCCTACACTATTCTGTTTATGTGTGTGTTTGAAGTTTTCTTTAATAAAAATGTAAAGAAACTTGCTATGCAGCAGAGAGAAAGGAGGAGCTTATACCCTTTGCAATGGCATGGATCGAACTGGAGAGCATTATGCTAAGTGAAATAAGCCAGGTGGTGAGGGACAAATACCATATGATCTCACCTTTAACTGGAACATAATCAACAAAAGAAAAAAGCAAACAAAATATAACCAGAGCCATTGAAATTAAGAACATTGTAACAATAGCCACAGGGGAGTAGGGAGGGGATAGTGGGGATAGGGGTCTATAGGAGCTACTATAAAGAACACAAGGACAAAATCAAGGGGGAGGGTAGAGGTGGGGGAGGGAGGTGGGTTTGGCTGGGGTGGGGTAGAGGGATGGGGAGAAAATGCAGACAATTGTAACTGAACAAAAATAATAAATAAATTTAAAAAATGTAAAGAAACCATTTCATCTTTATAGATTCAGTCCATTGTTCTGACTGGCATCTTTTTATATTCTCGCTGTGTGAAGGTCTTTATCTCCTCTCCATGAGTTCCACAGGGATAGGTTTTTATCCTTGTTTTATTGATAAACCTCTCTGATCTTAAGGGACTTGTCCAGGGCCTTGCTTAGTGGCTGATTTAGGACTAGAACTCCACTTTCTTTTGACTTATGGACCCATACCTACCACCCCAGTGAGTCTGCAAATTTCCATTAAGATGTTAAAATTCATAGTAGTTCTCCAGGACCTTTTATATTAGAAACACAGTCTTCATTTGATTGCAGGTCTGACATAATGAGATTGCTTTTGCACATATTTTTCCTTCTGCAGGGAATGTTCATCCCTATCCCCTAGTTCACCATTTTAACACTCACACATCCTTCAAAGCTCAACTCAGTGCCCTGCCTTCACATTCTGTCTATGCCACCCCATCCCCTTCTTTGCATTTTTTCTGTATCTTGAAACTTGTTCCATTTCATATATCACCATGAATTTTAACTATGTGTATTTGTGTGTGTGTGTGTGTGCGTGCATTTTTCTAATAAACTGGAATCATGGAGTATGTTTTTAAACTTTAGGGCCTTTTACATAATGACATGTAATATGTATTCAACAACTCACACGTGCCTGAAACCATTGGTTGAGACAAAGGCAAATGAAAACAACGTGGGAGCTAAAACAAATACCATGGGCTTGGCCAGTTTGTACATCGAGGCATGAATACTTGTGATGTGGTATGAAATTCTAGGGTTGTGGAGAATATTTTTCGTTTTGGAAACTCACTCACTTAGGGGTCTTCACTCAAATACCAGGGCGATTGCCAATAAATATAGACTGTTTGAAGACCAAATCACGTATACTTTTTTCCTCCAATAAAAACCTTCCTGTAGGACAAGATGGAGATGGAGAACGGGGGAAGCAGGAGGTATTTGTTTCTGCAACTGTAATTCATGGGCTGTATAAATTGCTAATCACAGTAGGGCAGGTCCACAGGAAAGGAGATGAAGTACCACACAGATAATCAGATCAGTTACAATACTGGATAAATATCTAGAAAGGCATCACTGTGATCTTTTGAAGGAACACTTGCTTATTCTTCCCACAAATGACTATTCATTGAGAACCAGGCACAATATATTTCTGAAAGGAATGCTTCACAAAACTTTGTAAGAAGTTGTGGTTAACTTAATACTATCTTCTTTGTCCTGAAAAAGAGGGTGGGGCTTTCACACATACAGTTTTCAAAGTGCTCATCTTAAGTATGGAGAGGAATGCAGCCCAACTTAATTAAAAAATAAAATTTAGAATGAATTCTATGCCTTCTCCCATTTATTTTATAACAACCATGAAGTCTATTTCATTGGGAAAAGTGTCATTTACAAGCCTGTGGGAATCTCATCATCTCAGTCAAGCTGGGACTCAGTGGTAAACAGGAGGCACAAGGAGGGCAGTGTAAAGGCAGCTTTAACATTTTCAGTGAAAAGAGCCAACTTGTTTGTGGTATTGATTTGCTTTTAACAAGCTCCCTCAACCAAAACTGATGAATTGGCATAAGAACAAGGGTACAAAAGGACATCAAGGAGCCTTCCAAAATGCTAACCAAATGAGGAATTGTCTGCTTTGGGTGGCCATCATTTTATCCCCTGGAACAAGGAGATAAAAAGATGTGAAGCTTTTAATATATGCTGCCTGAAAGTATTTAACACACACACACACACACACACACTGATTAGAGCATGCAAGCCAGTGGTGATGTCTTAATACTTTATAATCAAATTCCATACTTTAAGCAAATGCAAATTCTTCTGCTCGCTGCCTTTAAAAGGCAATTTCACTGCATACCGAATATTATCTGATACAAGCTCAGATAAAACATCTGTTGGAGGGGAGAACCAAGATGGCGGCGTAGGTAGACACACTGCGCCTCCTCGCACAATCAGAACTGACGGAAAATCGAACGGCAAGGAAGTCCGACACCAAGTAAATAAAAAATAAACATTCATCCAGACCGGTAGGAGGGGCGGAGAGGGGCAGCCGGGGCAGAGAGGACTTGAGTTGCCCTGGCGGGACCGAGACTGGTGGAGTGTGGGACCAACAGGGCAGGCAGTCTGACCACTGGCAGACCCTGCGGCCCCACATTCGCACACTGATACACCGGGACGAACAGTGGGGAACAAAGCAGACCACTTAACACAGGGCTCCAGCGCGGGGAAATAAAGCCTCAAACCACTGATTGAAAAAGCCTGTGGGGGTTGGGGCGGCAGCAGGAGAGACTCCCAGCCTCACAGAAGAGGTCACTGGAGAGACCCACAGGGGCCTAGAGTGTGCACAAGCCCACCCACTCGGGAGCCACCACCAGAGAGGACCAATTTGATTGTGGGTAGCAGAGGGGGTGACGAGGTCCAGGGGAGAGTGGAGCGGGCGCCATTGCTCCCTCTCAGCCCCTCTCCCACGTACAGCGTCACAGCACAGCAACCAGCTTTACCCTGCCCCTGGGAACACCTAAAACTCCGCTCCTTTAAGTAACAGACACACCAAGGGAAAAAAAAAAAATGGCCCAAATGACAGAACACTTCAAAGCTCCGGGTATAATTCAACTAAGCGGTGAACAGATAGCCAACCTATCAGATGCACGGTTCAAAACAGTGGTAATTAGGGTGCTCACAGAATTGGTTGAATTTGGTCAAAAACTAGATGAAAAAATGAAGGCTATGGTAAGAGAGAGAAAGGAAAATGTACAGGGAACCAATAGTGCTGCGAAGGAAACTGGGACTCAAATCAATGGTGTGGACCAGAAGGAAGAAAGAAACATCCAACCAGAAAAGAATGAAGAAACAAGAATTCAGAAAAATGAGGAGAGGCTTAAGAACCTCCAGGACATCTTGAAATGTTCCAACATCTGAATTATAGGGGTGCCAGAAGGAGAAGAGGAAGAACAAAAAATTGAAAACTTATTTGAACAAATAATGAAGGAGAACTTCCCCAGTCTGGCAAAGGAAATAGACTTCCAGGAAGTCCAGGAAGCTCAGAGAGTCCCAAAGAAGCTGGACCCAAGGAGGAACACACCAAGGCACATCATAATTACATTCCCCAAGATTACACAGAAGGAGAGAATCTTAGAAGCAGCAAGAGAAAAGGACACAGTTACCTACAAAGGGGTTCCCATAAGACTGTCAGCTGATTTCTCAAAAGAGACCTTACAGGCAAGAAGGGACTGGCAAGAAGTATTCCAAGTCATGAAAGGCAAGGACCTACATCCAAGATTACTGTATCCAGCAAAGCTATCATTTAGAATGGAAGGGAAAATAAAGTGCTTCTCAGATAAGGTCAAGTTAAAGGAGTTCATCATCACCAAGCCCTTATTATATGAAATGTTAAAGGGACTTATCTAAGAAAAAGAAGATAAAAAATAGGAACGGTAAAAATGACAGCAAACTCACAGTTATAAACAACCACACCTAAAACCAAAACAAAAGAAAACTAAACAAACAACTAGAACAGAAAGAGAACCACAGAAATGGAGATCACATGGAGGGTTATCAATAGGGGAGTGGGAGGGGGAGAGAGGGGGGAAAGGTACAGAGAATAAGTAGCATAAATGATAGGTGAAAAATAGACAGGGGGAGGGTAAGAATAGTGTAGGAAATGTAGAAGCCAAAGAATTTATAAGTATGACCCATGGACATGAACTATAGGGGGGGAATGTGGGAGGGAGGGTGTGGGCAGGATGGAGTTGTGTAAAGGGGCGGAAATGGGACAACTGTAATAGTATAATCAATAAATATATCAAAAAAAAAAGAAAAAGAAAAAAAAAAAAACATCTGTTGGGTAAACACCAAAGCATTTTCCACACAGTAACGCATTTTAAAATAGCTAACTTTATTGTCAGTGAAAAGATAGGCACAAAGTGGATTCAAACCTGCTTAATTTTATTGGAACTAACTCAGTTGATTACAGAATGGGGTCTTAATAATTATGGGGCCACATACATTTCAAACCAAAGGTGATTCTTCTCTAGCCATCTGCCAACCCCAGCTATACATTTTACAAACACATGCTATTAATCACAAGGGATGTCAGAAAGAGGTTTGATGGCTTTATGTAACCCATTGCTGCTACCAGGAAAAAAAAAAAAAAAAAAAAAAAAAAAAAAACCAACAACTCCAAAATACTGGTCCTACTGATAATGGATGGCACTTGGAAGATACATTCCAAGGTTCATGCTGTGTTGAAATTGGTGGCAATTAGTTCATGGCTGATGCCTTTCTTTGAGAACATGTTCAGTAAGAGTGAGAACATTTAACATATTCTATATGGGAATGAGCAATTGAGATAACAGGAGATTGTATGGCTAACAGAGATGATGATATAATGTATAAAAATTAGTGCATAAGTATACACTTTAAGTTGCCACATTATTAGTGTTTAGACTTTTCATAAAAAGTAGTTTGCACAATAAGTTTGTTCATTTTCCAATTGTTGTACATACCCAACTGTGTAATAAGAAACAGAGAATGTGACAGGTCTCTTAGCATGTTTCTTATGGCAGATGATGGCAGGTATTTCAAGTGCCTGCTGTCCTCTCATCCTGAAGCCCAAAAGCAGCACTGAAAACAAATTCTTCATTAAAACAACAATCAAGATACATGATTTTATAAGAAAACTCAAGCTACTTTGATTTAATAAAAATTGTTAATAACAATTTTATATCAAGTAAAGTTTGTTCTAATGAAGTTTTTCTGTACATGGGACATTGAAGTAAATCTGACTTAGAAGGTCCCCAGAGACCACCTTGCAGTAAAAGACAACAAGGTCACCTTCCTGTTCTGAGATACCAGTAAAATGCAAAGATAAGTGGGAGTGCAGAAAGATCCCCCAAATATCACATCGACACAATTGTGAAAAGGTGGCTACCTTGAGATTTCTCCCATAAACCTGAATTTTAAAATGATACCTATTAGCGACTTTCTAAAAAGGCTTAATCTATCTTCTTCGTAAACATAATACACTGACATGGACTTCTTCCATCTCTTAGATCTAGAATTTATTTTAGCAAATTATCTAGGATTAAAAACTGAGCCAAAAAGGACCCTCTCTGGCGCGACAGGGCAGAGATGTTGTGGAAAGTTCAAAATAATACTTAACTAAGGACTCCCTCCTTTCTCCAAAACATATGAACCTAAAGAGATGGCTGCCACATAGTGTGGAATGCATGACATTTGTCACCTTACAGAATGTAATTAAAACCATGGCTCCCAAAGCTAGCAAAAATTCTGGCAGTATGTTATAACCATAAAGTGAGTAAATGAAAAGGTTGATTTTTATTTTTCTTTATTTAATTAGATAGAAAGTAGCAGTCCTAAAGTTTGCTACTTGTTGTTGTTACTATTTGAGTTTTTTTCCACCTATAACTAAAGGGTAGTACAAATGAGTAGTAACACAACTGTACTTTAAATTTCTATTTGGGATTCACTTAATATCTGAGGACTAATATGTAGGATAATCACTTCATTATTTAAAATATCAAGACTGGCTAAAAAAAAATCACATCCCTTTCCCTCTTATCTCTTCCTTGCCCCCACACAAAATCATTTCTTTGGAAGGTCATTAGGAATGACACTAGAATACTATTAAATAGGTCATTCCTATACTTACAGAGGACCCCTGTAAGATAAACCAAGACAGCCAATCTCATAGCAACAGAAGTGAGGTTGATTTCTTACGGCAGATGTTTCATGTGACATTGAAGTCAGAGTCAGGAAAGAGGAAAACCTTGCACAAGGCATTGAAGGAGTGGCAAGGTAGGAACTCAGAACCCTAGAGAATCTCCTCAAGGCAGGAACATTTTAGGAAATTCATATGCCCTGGACTGTGAAGATACCTTTTCTTAAAATGGGGTTTCTTTATATATGAATGTTTCCCAAAATAAGCATATTTGGCAAAGTGGAAAGCTGTGTCGTATGATATTGAAAAGTCACTTAAACTCTCCAGATATCAGATTCCTCATCACTAAAATGATGGGATAGGGCTATTGTATTGCTAAAGTTCCTTCCAGCCACTATGCCTCACAATGTAATGTATCAGACCTATTCTTCTATTAATCTGGTTTCTAACCAACAGCACCCTAAACTTCTCCCCCTCACCCTTACATATTACCCCCATTCCCCACACCTCCCCCATACCTCTTGAAAACTGATATTGACATTTACTGTGAATTTATCATCTTAATGAAGGGTAAATGACACAGAGCAGGGGCCTGTGGCAAGAGGCAGCCCTTCTGTGTCCCTGGAGGCAACCCTTAGGCCAAGCTTGGAGCCATGACCTCCTTGGTCCCTGCCCACATGTGCATTTCCTGCTGCTCTACACAAGTATTCCAAGATGGAGTCAACGGCCATAAGAAGAGGTAGCTGAGGACACTGCTGCATCCCACCTCTCTCCCACTGCAGCATAGTACTTTGGGCTTCTGATGCTATTCCTCTGGAGGTAATAATCAAATATGCCTAAGAATTTAGGAAAACAAAATGAGTTATTTCAAAATAGTCACCAGAAATTCAAAGCATTCCACCTGTCACCAAAAATGCCTCCTCATTTTGCAAATGATTGGCAATTTAAGACTGGTGACACAGCCAGTGAATTTGTGCTAAAGAAGAAACAGACATGAAGCAGATTGGTCTCAGGAAAGGCAAGCAAGCTATTCATGGCTAGACACAGACCACAGAGGTCTACATATAGCAAGCCCCTCATGCAACTCTCCATCAAGGCCGCTAAGAGAGTAAGTTTCAGGTAATTTACTATCCTAGCAGCTGAAAGCAATGTATTAATTACCCAAATGCATAAATTACTCCAGAGAATATATATGAATATATGAACCTCCAAGAGGGAACCAAAAGAATCTACTTCCAAAGCACCACTGAAATGAAGATAAAAACAATCCCCTGGCACAGGGTAGCTGAAAAATTGGAAAGGAAAATTAGCTCCAGCACCCTTCCATACCCCAATACTCCCTGCCTTTCCTCCAGTTTACATGGCTCCCAAAACTATTCCCTTTCATGACACTGAAGCAAGAACTTTGGATGCTGCCTAGATGGTAACTCTACAAAACAGCACACAGTCAAATTCTCTCTGGCTTTCCACTTCTGAACTACATGATACACACTGTCTTCCAAACCTACTGTGCTCTTCAAGAAAAAATTATCTGGAATATGGAAATGATAAACAAGTTTAAGCATATTGAACACATTGGTGTATATCCAGCTATTAACATCCCAGTATTTGTATGAATCCAAGTGATAATCTTTAGAGCACATTCTGATTAATCTGCCTTTAGAGGTACTCTCTACATGTACCAAAAAAGTTGGAGTTCATATGGTATTATGTAAGTACTATAACATCTCAATAAAAATTCCCTTTAAAAGCATTCCCCCAACCCTTGTCCTCACCCTCAAAATAGGAACAACAAATGGGAAAAATGATTAAAATTATTCTTGCTAATAAATTGCAGCTCTTGATTAGGCCATTTAGATGAGATATTCCACCAATTCTGCATCAGGCTCTTGACCCAGGACCTGGACAGCAGCTTTTCTTTCCAGAGTACTGGAGTGGAAAACAGGACCATCTAAATAGAAATAAGAGATTAGAAAACACTTAGGGACAGCATAAAAACACAAATTTCTAGAAATGGACAGGTTTAAAGCCCTTATGAAGCCTATGGCCAAATGAGAGTTGCTTGCCACCCTGCCTTGTTCACCTGAACATTTATTTACTTCTATTTGGAGAAAGGCCTTGGCTCATCCCTGTTCCTATCCTGGTGTCAGGTAAGTCATTTACAAACTCCCCACCCTCATCTCTTCTGATTAATCCTCTCTATAATATGAAGAACCTCCCTCCAAATGATCAACTGTGCCCAAACAGTAGGCATCAACAAACAAATCTGTAATTGAGAGCAGAATCAAAGGCTACCTTGTATAGAGAATTATTACCTGTCTTATCTGGATTACAGGTCAAATTAGGTATAGACAAGCGCCGTGATCCACAAGCAGCAGCTGGAGTTGCAGGAGCCTCAGTCTGAGCCAAAGCTGGAGTTGGAGCTGGAGCTGGATTAGCAGCTGCAGCCAGAGATGGAGTTGGTGTCTGAGTCTGAGCCTGAGCAGAAGCCTGAGCCACTGTTGGAGTCGAAACTGGAGCTGGAACCAGAGCTGGAGCAACTGGAGTAACCTGAACAGCGGCTGCTGTTGCAACAGTAGGAGCAACAGCTGGAATCTGAACAGCGGGAGCTGGAGAAACAGCAGCAGCAAGAGCAGCAGCAGCAGTTGCTGAAGACGGGACAGCAGTGGCAGCAGCAGCAGCAACAGCCACGGGAGAAGCAGCTACCATGGTGGTGGTGTTGGTGGCAGCATTGGCAGTGATGGCAGCAGCAGTGGCGGCAGTGGAAACTGTAGCAGCAATAGAGATGGGAGTAACAGCTGAAGTTTTGTTTGGTTCAGTTCCCCGTTCTGTTTGGGTGCTGCAATCTCGGCTGCCTGTCTTAGAGTGAGCTGAGAGCAAGGGAGTCGAAGGTGGCACAGGCGAAGGTGTAGAAGGGACAGAGTCTGCACGGTAGTCTCCACCCAGGAGAATGCCTACAGAGGAAAGAGATAAAAAGATCAGAAAACTACATTTTATTCAAATACAGACATGCCATTATCTCCTTTTCCTTGTAGGAGGTTCAGGAGAAATATGAATGGGTCTAATTCTTTACTTTGTACTCATGCAAACCCAAAAATCAGTTTGTCAGGCACCTCCCATCATGGCTAAAATGGCTTTTCTTTCAGACTTAACAGATTCTTTCTGTTTCTCATTTGCCAAGCCCCAATACATTATATTAAACCTTTAAGTGTCTTGGGTAGGTGTTTTGATTTATTTTTCCAATGGTGATTGATTTCCACTGAGCTATCAGAATGCTTCTACTTGCTTCCACTTATAACCAACACCATCCATTACTAGACAGATGGAAAGGATTGGTAGAAGTCTGTAGTCACTGATGAGGGTGATAATAATTGTGTGATATAAGGTTCTAACCATGACCACGGTCCCCAAAATGCCTACCTTAACCAAAGGACACTGAAAGTGTCAGAGAACCAAGAAAGGTATTAGAAGCAACAAAAAGAGCTAAGATTAAAATACCACAGCTTACTTCCTCAGGCTCTAACAATGTGCCTCATGGTATCCCAAATACTTCTGGGGTTGGATTAGAGGGGAAGCAATGGACAGGTAATAAATGAAAAAGTACATTGAATTATCGTATCAGAACATTCTGGTAACAAAAGCCTGCTACCCAGCTCCAGTTAGCTTAACTAGAACTCTTGAGTTCTCAAATTTTATGGGAGAAAAGAACACAGAAAAAAGTTGAAATTAAAAAAAAAAATTACTGCAGGAAGGGAAGGCTGCATGGGCTTTGAACACAGACAAAAGATCCCACATGGTAAAGGCCAAATCTGAGAATTTTTAGAGGAAAAAAATTATTTTTCTTCCCACCTAAATAGAACTCAGGTGGGAAGAAAAATCTTATCTTCTAAGGCCTTGTCTTCAACCAATGTTCGCTCTCAGTCAGACTTCACAGTGTGGAGGAGCTCCTGATATGCAGCTAGCATCTCAGGAGGACAAAAACCCAATGCTGTATCTTCCTCCATAGAATCTGGACCATGACTCCTTTTCCTTGCTGTGTGAGCACATATCTTAAGTCAGAGCTCTCTCTAAACATGTCACTTTAATCTTCCTTATTTATCACAATTACCTAGGCTCCCCTTCCAGCTCTTGTCATCCCGTTTCTCTTCCATGATAGGGGTGCCAGTCAGGGTGGAAGAGTGGGAGAGCAAGCCAGAACCAGCATTGGAAATGGACATCAGAGACTTGGCTGGGCGCATGGATGATAGCTGCTCAGTCTTAGTAGGCTCCTTCCGGGAACGCTGCTGGAGTACTTTGATCATGGCATCCTTCTCAATAATCTGGGCATGGAGGGTCTTAATCCTGGGAGCCAAAGACAAAAAACATAAATACCATGTTGCCACCTCCATGTTCTGGTTTCACTGCCTACATGGTCTTGAGCTTCTGTTATTCTTTTGACTAAAGGGTATCCTAGTTATTTCTCAGTTGTAAAACAAGGGAGAGTATGCTACATTTTTTTAAAGTGCCTCTCTACACATCCAAATGGATACAGCAGGGCATCCAGGAGTTGTTGCTTAAATTTTAGGAAGCCAAAGTGAAATATTGGTGAAGAGAAAGCTGTATATAAGAGTAAACTGCTACTAGTGGGTGGTATAGTAAAGAATCTGAGTCAACAGAAATGAAGTCAGTGAGAAGGTGAGAACTTCTATAGATGGGCCACAACCTTTAGGTAATAAGTAAATGATCATGAGTTTATAAGAGGCATCAGGTGCCATATGAGTGGATGTCCTTTTACTGAGCACTCTGATGTGTGGTGCTAGAAAGAATACTCCAGAATGCAAATATCAACAGCTTAGCTCTGGCAGAGGGCATATGGAAAGCAATTACCAAGGCCAATGGGGGAAAGAAATACTACTTGTAATTCCACAGTGAGTGAGAGTACAAGATAAAGATCATTGCATCTCAAATCCTAAGTAACAGGGTGGCAGGGGTGTAGGGGTGGGTGGGGGTGCATTATCAGGTTTCCCAGTTGTGAATGAACATGTTTGCCCTTCCCTATTGACCTATCTGGTCTCCATACTAACTTCTCAGAGCCACCAGGGTCCGCATCAATATTTTACCTGCCCTCCATATCAAGGCAACGCTTGTTGGCCATCAAGATTTCTTCCTCCTCCTTCTGAATACGAGCTTCTAGAGCTGTGTCATAGCTGGTGTTAGGAGAGTGACTGATGACTGTTGTGTCCCTGGGAAGGAAAAAGGCAGTGATAATAATGGGAGGGCAGCAAAATCAATAAATCCTATCTCCTTCCTAAGTCAAAGACATTGCTGGGAAAGCCCTAAACTGAAATCAAACTTACTAGGAATAATTGTTTTCTGGGTGACTTACTGATAAGAGTTTTCAAGATAGGAAAGTCCAGCTTTCAGAGTTAGAAGAGGTCATTGGCATGGAAGAAGCTACAAAACTCAGTAGGGGGTTCTATGAGAGGTGTGCATTGGTTTTGCCTTCAATACCAAGCAGATGATTATCTAAAATCTTCTGGTTTTTAGATTATGCTCAGGCAACAGAAATATATTGATATTTATATGTCTACTTTATATTATATTACATGTAAGATATTGTATATTTCCATTTTATCCCATGATAGTCATAAAATAAAAAGCTATACTTTGAACGAAGTTGGATAATATACTAAACAGCTATTGCTACAGATGAATAGCAGTAACTACACCTGAGAGCTAGAAAGAAAGTACAGACATTTCAACAGGTAGGGCACGTGAGCTGAGTGAGAAGCAGGACCTTTGAGTCAGTGCCATGTGATCCCTATGTAATGTATATTTGAAACATTCTGGTTCCAAACCATTGAGTCTCCCCCAACTGACTGTTCTCTTGCCAGCATCCCAACAGCATGAGGGATCATCACGTTCCCTCTTCAACTGTCTCAGGCCACTGACTCAAAGAATAATTAATGAAAAAAGAATTTGTGTGTGTATGTGTGAGTAAGAGTGAGAGAGAGAGAGGAGAAAAAGAAGAGGGTCTAGCCCATGGGTAAGGCTGATGCCTAAATAGCACAAGTCGAAAACATATGGAAATCGTTCATCCTGTCATGAGTCAGGTCATGCATGTTCCTTTAGTTCATTTACAACTAGCAGTAGAGAAAAAAAGGAAATGAAATGAAGAAAACTGGACCTTATTTGAGTAACTTTGAAGAAAAGAAAAAGAGATTAGGAAGAATATTGATGTAATTATATTGCTCTTGAAGGAAATCAGACAATAGGCTGGGAAAACAATGAACTGGCACTGCTTCATTGTATTTCCTATGAGAATGCACATCTGTGGGAAAACTCCAGGCATATTTTCTGCTTGCAGCTATCTGTGTTGTCTTAGCTTAGAGACTGTGACCCGTGCAGATGGGAGTAAAGACGTAGAAAGTTGGGATATTTTGGTGTGCTCCTACAAAAATACTGTTCCTCCAAACACTTATGCCTTATATGCAAGACCGAAACAATTTGTTTGAATACAGAAATAATTGGAGAGTATGAAGGGGAAGAACTACAATGGCTCTCATAATTTGCTAAATTCAAAATATTTTAGCATGTCAAAATTCTACACTTGCTCTGGTGCAGTTCACATACTTGAAAACCTACTGGGAATGGCCCTTGTGCTCAAAGTACCCAAGAAGAATTGGCATTGTATAGTGTTGAGAGCATGGGCTCTGACTATAGTCCACACCAGGGTCAAGTCCCAGCCTTCCCAAGTACACTGCCACTAACAAACTCTATGAACTCAGAAAGTCAGTTAACTGCTTGAAGTCTCAGTCTCCTCATATGTAAAATGGAAATAGTAATTGTACCTATATCTCATGGGATCTTTAGGAGATGAAAGCAAAATATGCCAGACAGAGTAAAAGCACTCAACAAAGTTATATATTATGAGGAGAGAAAAGTATATGTAGAAGGTGAATAGCATTCAAAAGAGTATGACTTGAAAGAATTCCAGCTCCTGGTATAACCCTGGCAATTCCCGCAGTACAGAGTTCCAAGGTGATGGCTGAGGCTTCGGAGCCAGACCTCTCTAAAAAGTGCATGGTATCTATGGACACTGGGAACTTGAGCGTATGGTTTGTCACTAGGGGAGCCAGGGCTGGCTTACTGCCATGTTCACTGCATAAAAGACCATTTGCAGGATTCAGAACCCTGCCAGCTAATTGATATGAACACTGTGAGTTCCTCAGGAATAGAGCCTGAAAATGTGGGGCACTTATTGAATTCTTACAGAGCTGCCGGGACAGCCTTCAACATCAATCTTCTTTCTAGAAGATGGGCTACTAAGCGAATGACTTGGGCCAAAGCAAATAAGCACAATGTTTGAAGGAGCAAATTTACCTACTAACTTCCAATAATGTGAGACAATCCTTGTGCACATCAGTAGAAAAAAATGCTGAGCTTGAAAACACAACCTGCAAATCCCAAACCCTGTTTCCCTGAATTTGCCATCCCCCATCTCCAATTCTGAAGTAAACAGTTTCTGGCAATTATCTCTCTAGTCATTTTCTTGCCCCTTTCTTTCTCCAAAACAGTTATCCCCATCACATTACTTACACTGCTTTCTAGAATGTCACCCATGACTTCCTAATTAAAATGTAAGTGGCCATTTAAACTTCAAGTTCATCTTTTCATATAGGTAACATCATTTTGTTCATTTAATATGTGAGCTCAACCATGAGTACAGCGCTATAGGTGAAGTTACTAGGAGGCTAGAGAGTGGCTAGACATGAATAAGACTAGTCCCTGGCTGCAGGAAACTTGTACGGGGAGACAAAAAAGTTAGTAATTAACGATTACAGAAATGAGTTTGGACTTCACTCCAACAGGCACTGAAAATAATTAGAGCTTTTAGAGAGGAGTGCAATGATCCCAGCTGTGTGTTAGTATGATAACATTATCTCCTCCTCAAATGTGTTGGAGGGGTTAGAGAAGCAATAATACTAGGCTCGGCAAACCGGTCAGAAAGGTTATATTGTAATAATCCCAACAAGAGATAATGAAAACAGGAACCAATAAAGCGGCAAGGGAAAATGGAAACAAACTATACAGAAAGCACATTTGCTAGAACTTGGAGACTATGTAAATTTGTATGTTAGAGTGAGGGAAGAACGAATGAGAATTTTGTTGTTTCTAAGTCAAATGACTACACTAGATGGCATACAACATATTTTGAGATAGAAAACTGAGGAGAGATTTTTTTTCAAAAAAACACTATAATGGGCTTTGATTTTAGGTGCACTGGAATTAAGGTGTCATATAAATAGACATATAACAATATCCAACAAGTTGTTGAAAATTCTAACTTCAATTTTAGAGATATCGGAGTTACTATTTGAAGCTACAGTACAGAACAAAATAAGTAAGACAATAGAGAAACGGGGAAAAGCTGAGGATAGAAACTGAGAAAGGCCTACAACGAAGGAAAAGGTACACACATGTAATACGTGTAACCAGCTTCTTTCTCCTGGTTTCCCTTTGTTCATTTTTTTCCAGATTACTTTGCCCAAAATAAAAATAAAACCTGAACATTCTGAGAAAGATAACAACCTGATTTAATAAATGTAAGCTCATAAATTACATGGTTGATCTATCTTTTATCCTTTTACTGCTCTTCAGAAATAAATTCAGTTTGTGAGCTGAAACTAAAACTCTGCACTGCCAACTAAGTTCTTCTGGGATTGAACTATCCTACTCGGTAATCATTTTCCTCATCTATATTAAGCATTTAGAGAGGAATCTCTAGGGACACAATAATATGGAGTCATACTATAGGCCCTATTATATGATTATTTATAATATTTCAAGTGACTAAATAATAAGCCTCAAATAGCAACTCTTGAACAGGTAATAATCCCTACTTCATTATCTTTGATACCATCAATATCTGAGAGACAGCAGAGTACAGTGGTTAAGGTGTCAAAAACATAGATTTAAATCCTGTTTCTTCTGCCTCTTGATAGCTATGTGTGATCTTGGGCAAACTATTTAAACTGTGCTTCTGTTTCCTTACTGTGAGCATGAGCAATAACTGTAAAGTGCTTAGAAGAGTACCTCATATAGTAAATACTACATGTGATTTCTTTTTTTAATTAATTTATTTTTATTCAGTTACAATTGTCTGCATTTTCTCCCCATCCCTCTACCCCACCCCAGCCAAACCCACCTCCCTCCCCCACCTCCACCCTCCCCCTTGATTTTGTCCATGTGTCCTTTATAGTAGCTCCTATAGACCCCTCTCCCCACTATCCCCTCCCCACTCCCTTCTGGCTATTGTTACAATGTTCTTAATTTCAATGTCTCTGGTTATATTTTGTTTGCTTTTTTCTTTTGTTGATTATGTTCCAGTTAAAGGTGAGATCATATGGTATTTGTCCCTCACCGCCTGGCTTATTTCACTTAGCATAATGCTCTCCAGTTCCATCCATGTGATTTCTTGCTTTGACATCTTTCTCGCTTCACAGAATCCAACTGTTGGAAGTGGTATAAATAAATCACCTGATATGTCTTCTCACTTGAGGAAAGATAGTTGTCTATCCTTACGTTAAAAATCTTAGTGTTTTATTATTTTCAAAGGTCAAATACTGGAACCAATTCAAATATCATCATCAAGTGAATGGATAAACAACTATGATAAATCCATACCATGGAATACTATTCGGCAATAAAAAGGAATAAACCATTGATACATACATCAACTTGGATGAATCTCAAAGTGATTATGCTGGATGAAAGAAGTCAAGAAAAGAGTACATACTATATGACTCTTTTCATATGACATTCTAGAAAAGGCAAAATTATAATGACAAAAAGCAGATTAGCTTTCTGGGGGCAGGTGTGGGAGGAAGGGATTCAGCTAAAGAGTAACAAAGACACTTTAGAATGTGTCCACTGTTTTGGTTGTGGTGGTGGCTACATAAGTGTATACAATAACTAACATTCATCAAACCATATACTTATAATAGGTGAATTTTTAATATGCAAATAATACTTAATTGAAAAAATTCTACAACTACCAATAATACCATCCAAACAGCATGCCGCCCCTGGCTTGTGGGGCTCAGTGGATTGAGCACGGGCCAGCAAACCAAAGGGTTGCCAGTTTGATTCCCAGTCAGGGCACATGCCTGGGTTGCAGGCCAGGTCCCCAGTACGGGACACATGAGAGATAACCACACATTGATATTTCTCTCCCTCTCTTTCACCTTCCCTTCCCCTCTCTCTAAAAATAAATAAATAAAATATTTTTTAAAAAATAAGAAAAAAACATATTTGTGCAAACTGTTATTTACATATAAGCTGTTATTATAGGAATATTAAGTATGAGATACTAGCAGAATACTAGTGGAACCCCCCCCAAAACTGGAATTATCTTCTGGAGGGCAGGCCCCTTGTAGTACAGGCTTCCCCCACTAGGTGAGTGTTCTAGGAACCCATCTGTATCAGTGTACCAGCTGGCGTTGTGAGAGGCTATGTTTGGCTTCAGTGAATTTTTTTTTGAAGACTCTTTCAACATATTTGCCCATTTCATGTTGGGTGATTTATGAGCATACCTGCCCACACCACACCAAGTGTTCAGCAGATTTTGACCAAAAATGGCATGACCCCCATGCCCCGCCCTCCCCATTCACCCAGTCTTTCCCCGAGCGACTATTTTTTGTTTCCCTGGAAGAAAAAAGCTCTCAAAGGGAAATATTTTGCTGATGTTTAAGAGGTGAAACAAAAAACAACAGAAGCACTAAAAGGTATCAAAATTGACAAATTCAAATACCATATGATCTCACCTACAAGAGGAACCTAATAGACATAACATCAAACGCTGACAGTGACCAGAGGGTAGGGAGGAGGGGGATAAAGATGGAAAGAAGGGGAAGGGACAAGTCAAGGAACATGTATGAGTGACCCATAGAAATGGATAACGGGGGTGGGGGGGATTGACTGTGGGAGCCAAGGGAGGGTGGCAGAGAGCAAAGGAGGGAAAATTGGGACAACTGTAATAAAACAATAGAATATTTATTTAAAAAACTGTTTTGAGCAGTGGAAAAAAGTCTCAATAGGTGTACTGCATCAAATGGAGAGTACTTTGAAGGTAACTGAAGTTGAAGCATATAAGAATAAATACACAATTTTTTATAAATAAATTCAGTGTTTTGGGGGGTGATGCCTCATACATAGAACCCTAGCATGCCATTAAAATGGGGCACTAGATTTAGGAATTTCAATTATAGAATTAGAAAGCATGTCCTTTTTTCTTTTATTCTTGTTTTCCTTTTTTTTTTTTTCCCTTTCCTTTCTTACTCAAATATATGTTGAGCACTTTCCATCTGCAGCCAATATCCTGGGCATTTAAAAATTATTTTGGAAGAAAACAGAATACTGTATAAAGCTTTTACCACAAACAGAGACAAAGAGCAGATCTTGGTCAACATCTATATTTAGGGCTTGGTGGAGGGAAGTAAAACCATCAGGCGGAAAAGGAATAGCAGAAAATGTTGGAAGGGAAGGCAGAAGAGCTCACAGGTTCTGAAATGAAGTTTTCTGAATGTTACTTTCCAAATCTGAAATCTTGTAAAGGAAAAAAGAAAGAAATGGAAACCAATGCCTATGGCAGAGCATTAAAGGGCACTGTCTTTGTAAACACAGTATAATTCTAGAAATGAAAGGATTTGAAGAAATCATCTAGCCCAATTCTTTCTTTTTTATAGGAATTTGAATACAATCTCTCAATCTCTTCCATGGGTTGGAATAATAGGCATACAAAAGGCACACAGACCCGATATGGAACATTTGCCTGAGGAACTATCATAAGGCGTTCCTACTAAAAGGGAACTGGCTGTTTTTTATATCAAATGATAAGCATGCACATTTTACTGAAAACAGAAAACTTTCTACCTGGTGATCTAGTGGAATTCGATTTAAATTAAATCTACCTTGTGGGAGCCAACAGATTCTGGAAAGAAATCCATTTGAAAGGGGTTTCCCCTAATACTCAAAACTTTCCAGGAAGGAAGGAAGGGGGGGGTTCATTTCTTCATACCAGGCCCCAGTGACAACCTCCTCACACTTTCCTGCATCTTGACCTGGAGTCTTATTCTGAAGCCAGTTTCAGCAGTGAACCCACAGTACAAAGAATCCTGGTTTTTCAACATTTTCTCACACTGCATAACTTTTTTTTCTTTCTTTTTTTAATATATTTATTGATTATGCTATTACAGTTGTCCCATTTCCCCCCTTCACTCCACTCCACCCTGCCCACCCCCTCCCTCCCACATTCCCCCCCTATAGTTCATGTCCATGGGTCATACTTGTAAGTTCTTTGGCTTCTACATTTCCTACACTATTCTTACCCTCCCCCTGTCTATTTTCCACCTATCATCTATGCTACTCATTCTCTGTACCTTTCCCCCCCCTCTCCCCCTCCCACTCCTCTGTTGATAACCCTCCATGTGAGCTCCATTTCTGTGGTTCTGTTCCTGTTCTGCATAACTTCATGAGCCATATCTTTCTAAGTTTCTGCCCAAAGACGACAAAACTACCTTAAATCTACTTTTCAGTGTTAGGGTTTCCTGAATAAATTCTGAACAAGTGCTGGGCACAGGTGTTTCCTTGGCAGTAAGGAGCTAAAGTTAGAATTAATTCTGCTTCTACACTACCTACAAACTTCTCAACCATTTTCTAGCATACAGGGGTTTCTATGCACTCTGTCACTACACTGGAATGTACTGAGCACACTGTTGTCAAGAAACAAAGACAGGTAAGCTTAAATCCATGAGGAACTCAAAATCAAAACACAGGCGATTTTAATCTATTTATGGTTTACAGAGGATATCTGAAAACAGGCAGAGCACATCAGAGAAACGTAAGATGTCTTCCTGGAGAATTGGGAATAGGTTTACAAAACACCAGTCCAGTTCTTAAGGTGACCTCCCTCTGATCTGGCACAAGAGAGACTCAAAACCAAATGTATCAACTGTCCCCTCCACACACACATCCCAGCTCAAAGTCTGGCAAGCACTTCCAGACTCTTTCAGCTCACTATGTTCAGAAGAATGTTAAAAACAACACTGTGGTTCTTAGTAACTTTCTGGATAGAGACCTAGCTGGGTGTAAAATGCTATAGGCCACCTTGAGTACCAACTCAGAACAAAGCTCCACCTTTATCTCGACAGCCCACATCATCTTGATTTGTATCGAGATGCTAGTGTTTGTCACTGTTTCACTCTTTCCCCACTGATGATTATGAACAGCAGAGAGCCAGGCAAACTAGATAAGGACATTGTTTCCTCCAAATATCAAAAAGCAATGTTTATACTGTGAAAAGGAGAACAAATAAGTAAAAATATTTTTAAAATCCTCCTGCCACTTTCTTTATCAAATAGAATGTGATGGCTTACACGTGATAGACTCATGGGCACAGAGAATGTAGCCTTCAAATATAGACCTTCTCAAAGGGCAGGGATGGATTCATGTTAAGCATAGCCTTTGGCATACCTTGCATGAGCCAGAGCTATCAAATGGCAGCAGCCACTCCCAAGAGACATTTCGTTTCTGAGTGGCATTTCTCTAGAGAGCTTTTCACTCCAGTTCAGGGACTAAACAAAGCAACCTACACATGTGGCTGAAAGAAATTGTGGCTCTGACAAAGTAGGTGTGCAAATGTTCAGTTGCTCCCATCTACAATTGTTCTGGCTCCTGAGGAAAGCTGAACTATGATTCCAGTAAGTTTATATATAACTTTTGTTTTCCAATCCCTGACCCTCTGCCCCCACAATCATTCAGTTCCTGCATAAGCAGGTGAAAGAAAACACACTTAAGCAGAAACTGGGGTGAAAAACAGAACATTATAGAAGAAAAAAAGAACACACTGGAAAAATCTATTAATTAGTCAACTTTCTGTTCTCCCTAACCCCCAACCCCCAACCCCCAACCCCTATCCTCTGCCCTTCAAGGAGTGACTTTACCAACCAAGTACTTACCTCTGAGCAGCTACAGTTGCAGCAGCATCCAGAGCAAAATGTCTCATCACGTTCTCCTCTAAATATTTCTGCTCCCACTTAGTCATATCAGCTTCCAGGGCCAAGATTCTCTCCTCCTTCTCACGAAGGAGCTCCATCAGTGCAGCAGCATTGTATTCCGAAACATTGGTGGGCTGAGAGTTGCCCTGGCGCTGTTGGGGGAGATGCCGAGACCTCTCAGATTAGTAGAAGCAGCAGCATGGTGGACAAGTCCCATCTGAAGAGCCCGTTTTTGGAAAGGATTACTGCCTAAGCCATTTCAGTTTGGCTTCTGATTCCAAAGCAAAAGGAATTCAGATTTCCTCCTAAGCCCACAAGACTGTCTGTCTGGCTTGGGCTTGAATATGAGATTCCCTTAATCAGGAAAGAAGCTTGCCATATCAAATTGTCATACTGCTCGGAAAGTGGATCAGTGTTTTACAAACTACAATCCCTGACTGCCTTCATGATACACAATGAAAGTGGGAAGTACAAATCTAAGCTGTGGTCTTTACCTTGCCCCTGACTTGTTGTTTGACTTTCAGTGAGTCATACAACTTTGTCTAGGTCTTGGTTTTAGGTCATGTGAAAATGAGGAGGGGTATGGCCAGATGATTCTACAGACCATTTCCAATTCTAAAATGATTAGGAGTCTATTTGTATAGTATCTTCACTTCTTATTGAGTCTACTGTTTCTGGGGTTCATGTGAAAAAATAAAAGGCGCAAGATAATAGGCATTAAGGATTTTGCTGGGATTGGAAGCTAAGTAAGCAGGCTTCATCTGCACAATTAGGAGGCACTCTGGAGTAAGATCAGGTGGGGCAAAAATCCTAAAGATGAGCATGAGGTGTTTTTCTTTTTGTCTTCATGTCAAACACCAAGGAAAAAAAATGAGCAATCAGGAATGTTCAAGTTCTCCAAACCTGTTGAATTCTGAGGGATTCCAGTTCTTTCTCTAGTCGTGTCCGGAGACGGTGCTCCAGCTGCTCACGTTTTTCACATGCTGCCTGGAGCTGTACAAGGGCCTGCTGCATCTTCTCCACCTTATCTACATACACCTGCTTCTTTTTCAGCTGAAAGCCCAGGTTCAGACCATCGCAAGATGGAAGGAAAGAGAACAAGATCAGTTATGCAGGTTCCTGCCCCCCAATCCAGCCCTTTGTTTAGATCTTTTCTTGTCTAGCTCTAAAAGAGTAAATTACAAGGTTTTTCATGATGAGTAGCAGACTGCCTTGAATTTATCACACAAAGAATGTGACAAGGGATAGGAATTAGGGGCCCCTTTTAAAACTCTTCCTCCTTCCCCATATCTTTTTCTAGTAGTAGAGTCTAAGACACACTCTACTGATGGAAATAATAGTACATGGCAAGCTCCTAAGATTCCCATTTTGGATGTGCTCAAATTTGCTCTTCATTTCAAACTGCAATATTCTGAAGGAAGGTATATCTTACTTTGGTCATTACAATAGAGAAATGCTAAAAAAAAAAAAAAAAAAAAAGGAACATTCTCCAGGGAAAAAGGCTTAATTTGGCATGGAAAGGAAGCCCACACCCCCCTTCATGTACATGTCTTCTCTCCTAGTGAGAGAAAAAGGGTGGTCAATTGTTGAAAGTACAAAGAGTCTATAATTGATTGTTTGTTTGTTTTTTTCCTGAAGTCTGCAGTCCTGGTAATTACCTTTTATTAGAAGAACAGAGATCATTTGCAATTTTTGCCTCACACATGAGCTTTTGCTTTAGTTGATAATATTGAACTATAATCTTTCAACCATTTTTCTGGCACCTTTAAAGATTCCTAAAGACTCAAATTAATGAATCAAATCTAAAGCTAACTAAGTCAAACATGCCTCTTCCTCCCTGAAAGCCTATGAGCCATATCCAAAAGCAAAGGCACAAGTAGGCTGGGACTAAGAATTTAAATCCTTGTACCCACAAAACTGACAAGACAAATCCTGGCTCCATGGCAATGAAGGAAAGAGGAGGAGCTCCCTTTAAATAATGTACACACACCCTCAACAACTAAGAAGACAGGAGAAAGTGCATCCTTACCAATGTGTTAGTAAATAAATAGATATGCTTTTTATAAGACTTGTGGAATACCTTTCTTGCTAATAAAATCAACCCATGTACTCTTTATAAAGCAGACAATTTTCCAATTGTCATCATCATTTTCATGGAAGCTGAGGTTAGGGATACATTCCCTATTATGATTTAAATCTGAAAACATTATTGATAAGTGAATCAAAAGGAAATTCAAGAATTCAGCTAAGCTCTAACTCTTCAACAAATTCCTAAGCTCTTAAGCTCTCTACCAGCATTGACAATACCCATTTAGCTGGGGCCAAGCCAGCAAAACCTGGCTTCCCCATTGCAGAAACCAGGTAACTGCTTAATGGTAATGAGTCCTAATCACTGTTATCTAGAATGCCCAGTCAGACACCAATGGTATGTTCTAGTGGGGAACTCTCCTATCTTATAACTGCCCTCTCCTCAAATTAGAATTCTTGGACTTTCTCCAGATAGAAGAAAAACTGTATTTTATGTTCCTAGAAGCCCCACTGTATGTTTTCCCTAGATGACTGAGAAAAGAAACTTTAATTTTTTTTCTATACTTTCTTGAGATTTCCTTTCATTCTGAGGTCTAGTTCAATGTAACCTTATAAACCAGATGAGGTGAGTTATAAATCTAGATTTTTTTTATCCATTAGTCCTCTTCCTAAGAAGTAAAACAAACAAAAAATTATCATTCTCTTTGTCTCAATAAGCTTAAACCTTCCTTTCCTTGGATCCATAACTACTTATTTGTAACACTGACTAGGGTGATGAAGACCTTTAGGCCATGGATGCCTCTGCTTTCCTATTTGCTAAGCTTTGAATAATTGGAAAGCAGGATATATCCTCTATCTTTCACCTTTTGGGTTCTGTAATCCTCATGAGCTACTTAAAGTTGAATGTGTTTATTTGTGAATCACTCTGCAAACCCTAGGCGAGCAGTGAAATGTTAATGCAAAGAATGTTAACTATAATTACAGAGGCTTTCAGCAGTTATATTTAAAGGCAATTAAAGTTACATAGCATGCAGTTCTTGCCTTGACAATAAAGTACTGCGATGTAAGCTCAGAGAACTGAAAATTAACCAGTCTAGTAGAGTCAGGTATATTTCTCCATGCTCTGCCTTTCTTGAAAAAGAAAACCTCAGTATCTTAACAAAAGCATCCTTAGCAAATTCTATAGATGAGTCACCCTTCTGGAAGGGAAAAACAATAAAGGATCAGACGATTTTCTGAGTTGATTGAAGATAGGCATGCAGATCAGACAACTTCCACAAAGCAGACCAAGAAAAATGCCATTACGCTTTCTTTCTTTGCCACTGGGGTGATGTCCCCACAAGATACAAGGACCTCTGTTGCTGGTATAATTCCTCTGCCTCCTTTAAAAGAAGAAAGAGTGCAGCATACATATAAACACCATGATCACCTAGTAAATGCTTAATCTCTAGATAAGTAAGGATAGAAAAAGACAACTCTTGCCCTGGCTGGGTATGCCACTTGGTTAGAGCATCGCCGCGATGCACCAAGGTTGTGGGCTCAATCTCCAGTTAGGGCATATACGAGCATCAACCAATGAATATATAAATAAGTGGAACAACAAAAATTGATGACCCTCTCTCTCTCCCTCCCTGCCATTCATTCATTCATAAATAAATAAATAAATAAATAAAGACAACTCCTGGATGCTACCAATGCAAGGCCCTATAAATGCAATCAACAAAGTCAGCTATCATCTAAGTTACATACTGTTTTCTAGATCTCACCTATATGTAGAAACAAAGGTTTATGCTTTATTAAATTCACCACTATCTTAGATGTTATATGCCTCAGTTTTACCTTTATCATGGAAATCCCCTCTTTTTTCCACCTCACATCTACAAACTCATATCCTGTGCTAGGCTTCTGAAATGTTAGATCAGTATCTAGGACATACCTTGTCCCCAAGTTCACTTTCCAATACTAGCAAAAATGTCAGTGGTTCTTCTTATGTAAAGAACGGGGTCATGCCCTGGCTGGTGTGGCTCAGTGGATTGAGTGCCAGTCTGCGAACCAAAGGGTTGCCAGTTTGATTCCCAGTCAGAGCACATACCTGGGTTGCAGGCCAGGTCTCCAGTTGGGGGTGTGCAAGAGGCAACCACACAGTGGTATTTCTCTCCCTCTCTTTCTCCCTCCCTTCCCCTCTCTTTAAAAACAAACAAACAAATAAATAAATCTTTAAAAATATTTAAAAGAAAGAGAGGGGCTGTATAGTCAAATAGTAGAAGTCATGAGCTCTAGCCTCAGACTGCCCAGGTCCAAATCTTGGCTCTCCTATTCACTAGGTATCCAACCTTAGGCAAGGTACTTAATCTCCCTGAGCTTCCATTTACTCGTTCATCAATAATATGGAGATGATAATACAATATACCCCTACAAAGATCAAATGAGATAACATATGAAGTATTTAGTAGAATGTCTGGTACAAAAAGTACTGAGTTTTCCTTTTTAAAAGAAAAAGTTAATGCCAAGTTGCACACACTCTCGTCCTTTCAACTTTTCAACATTCACTCCAGATAGCCTTGCCATGGTTCTCATTATCTCAGTAATTCTAATTATCATATCAATCTCTAATTAAGACACTAAAAATGCAGCATTTTCCCAGAAAGACATATAACATTACACCTGAAACACTTTATGAAGAACAGCTTCAGATGTCTTTATAGGGCAAGACCCTTCATTAGAGATACAATTAAATGAAAGCAATGAGTAGCTACCAGGATACCATATGCTCTCAAAATGATATGATTTAGGGGCATGTCCACTTTAGGAGAAATAAATACTTTTAAGGTATTGTTTAACTAAAGACCCTTAGGCAGAGCGCAGCATACCCCACAACATACACACATGCATGCTTACATACAAACACAGATACATATCAGAACTTTCTACTTGACAGCAAAATGAAAGGAAAAAGAACAAGGTGATAATCAGAAGACTTGGATTCTAGTCCTTGCTCTACTCTTAATGGTAATACGCTTACCTGTTTTCAGCTCCAGAGTCCCCATTTGTAAAAAATGAGGGAGGTTTTAAGAGTCAGCAAATCGAAATTGTCGGCAGAGGGCCAAATGCAGCCATGCCCATTCACTTAAGGATTGCCTGTGGCTGCCCTCCTGCAGTAATGGCAGCGATGACCAGTTACGTTTGTAAAAGAAACTGTATGGTCAAGAAAACTGGAAATACTCTCTAGTCCTTTACAGATAGATTATCAGGCAGGCCCTGGAGTGATTTTCAAACTGTTCCAGAGTACTAGCTCTGTGGAGTGCTTCAGAGGTCACTATGGTGGGTCTTCTCATATGTATTTTATATATTGGGGTTTTACATAAAACTGCATTTCCAAAAAAGATTGCTAACTCTTAGAATGAATATATATATATATTTGTATGTTGTCTGTCTTCCCCAGAGAATCAAACTTCCATTTTACCTCACTCCTTCATTTTTCTTACAGTTAACACTTGAGCATGGTTACATAACTTAAAAAGATTCCTGAGGACCCCATGGTATTTCATCCCTCATTTCCTCTGGATATGACATTCTGTCTCTCAGGAACACCCTGTGCACTAGGTTTTAAGAAGTTTAAACAACACTGGGCTGGCTAAACAGATGATCTCAGATGTTCTCTAGTAGCCTTTCAATTCACAAATATTTTATGAATCTAAGCTTCCTCCTTTCACCTTCAAAACTAACCAGTATGTAGGAGGGCTAGAGAAAATGGCACTCTAGAATTCCATACAGGCACATGCATGCAAGAGACAGAATATAAATGTGTATCGCTTCCATGGGATCTTGGATGATTGATTTCTCTGTTTTCAGTGTTCAAGGAAGTAAAAGTTCACTTGAAATGTTCCTAAGGCCAAGGTATGGACTCAGATCTAGAGATGGGTAGCCATGGGTCCCTGGAAGCAGCCAGGTAAATCCATCATTTAAACCAAATTCCCTCTATATACTCAGTAAATTGCAGAAATCATTCCATCCATTCAAATTTTCTTACCAAATGCCAATTTTTAAAAAGTTGCAAAGCCCCCTTTTCCTTGCTTTTCTTAATTCTGTATTCTCCTATTGTGGTCCCTTAAGTCACTCTTACTTTCTGTCTTAATCATTTAGATCCACCTTTCCTTCCAACTTCACCCCTCGCCTTTGGCTATACCCCAAAAGTCCAAATTATGGTAGTTTACTCTTTTGCCTCTATAACAATAGTTCTTATCTGGGCACAATTTTCCCTCCAGGGAACATTTAGCAATATTTGCAGACATTTTTGGTTATTACAGCTGAGGGTAGGTTGCTACTGGCATTTTGTGGGTAGAAGCCAGGAATACTGCTAAATATACCACAGTGCACAGGACAGCTCCTTAGAAAAAAAGAATTTTGTGGCACCAAATGTCAATAATGCTGAACTTGAGAAACTCTGTTCCATACCTCAGCACTACTGGAGATCTCCATAATGCTGCACTTTCAACAGTTACTTTCATTCTTGTTTTTAAGGACCTCATGACCTCTTTCATCATAGACCTCTAGTTGAGTGTAAGACTTCTCACTTTGACTCTTAATATGCTCCAGACTGCTTTCATTTTCCCCCAAACTGCTATCCTTTGGATAGTTCAGTCATTATCATTATTTACCTTATATTTTCAGTCTCAAAATTTTGTAATTGCTATTCCTCCCTCATTCCTTTGTCCACCATATCTTATCTATCACTGTCTTAATTCTAACGTCTATCACATTCTTTTATTTCCTTATATTTTTATAGCCTACACAGTTTAAGTCCTTATATCATGACTAAATTATTATAATAACTTAACATATCTCCTTACTTTCAGTTACCCTCTCCCATCTACACACAAGCACACATGTCCACACACACAATCAATCCATCCTACATATAGTTGCCATAACAGAGTTCCCCGAGTAGTACATTATCAAACTGCATTATTAAAGAAGAAAAGAAATCTACTGCTAGCAT
This sequence comes from Desmodus rotundus, assembly GCF_022682495.2. Lineage (NCBI taxonomy): Eukaryota > Metazoa > Chordata > Mammalia > Chiroptera > Phyllostomidae > Desmodus > Desmodus rotundus. The sequence continues at coordinate 51,139,535 of NC_071400.1, forward strand.
ATCCATTCAAGCAGTATTGATTAGGTAACTGCTATATCCAAGACACTTTTACACCTCCTCTCTCAGTTGTTTAGACAAGAGCTCTTCTCTCTCACCCATATCTCAAACCACTTAATGCTTTTCAATTTACCCATGGTTTACTATCAAATTGTCCCCTGTCCAGCCTAAGTATGTCTCTTAAAAATGCCTTTTATCCTCAAAGACACATTCCCTAAAGCAAGGGACATAAAGGAAAGAATAAACAAATGAGACCTCCTCAAATTAAAAAGCGTCTGCATGACTAAAGAAAACAGCATTAAAATAAAAAGAGAACCAACAGTATGGAAACACATATTCGCCAATGATACCTCAGACAAGGGCCTCATCTCCAAAATATATAAAGAACTCACACGACTCCACTCCAGAAAGACAAACAACCCAATGAAAAAATGGGCACAGGACTTGAACAGACACTTCTCCACGGAAGACATACAGAGGGCCCAGAGACATCGGAAAAGATGCTCAGCATCACTAGCCATCAGAGAGGTGAAAATTAAAACCACAATGAGGTACCATCTCACACCAGTCAGAGTGGCCAACATAAACAAATCAACAAACAAATGTTGGAGAGGATGCAGAGAAAAGGGAACCCTACCTACTACAGTGTTGGTGGGAATGCAGACTGGTGAGGCCACTGTGGAAAACAGTATGGAATTTCCTCAGAAAACTAAAAATGAACTACCCTTTGACCCAGCAATTCCGCTGCTGGGATTATACCCTCAGAACCCTTAAATACCAATCCAAAAGAACCTATGCACCCCAATGTTCATAGCAGCACAATTTACAATAGCCAAGTACTGGAAGCAACCTAAGTGCCCATCAGCAAATGAGTGGATCCGAAAACCATGGTACATTTACACAATGGAATTCTTTGCAGCAGAGAGAAAGAAGGAGCTTATACCCTTTGCAACAGCATGGATGGAGCTGGAGAGCATTATGCTAAGTGAAATAAGCCAAGTGGTGAGGGAAAAATACCATATGATCTCACCTTTAACTGAAACATAATCAACAAAAGAAATAAAGCGAACAAAATATAACCAGAGACTTTGAAGTTAAGAACAATCTAACAATGGGCAGGGGGGAGTGGGGAGGAGACAGTGGGGAGAGGGGTTTTCAGGAACTACTATAAAGGACACGTGGACAAAACCAAGGGGGACGGAGGAGGCGGGGGAGGGAGGTGGGTTTGGCTGCGGTGGGGTGGAGGGGTGGGGAGAAAATGCAGACAACTGTAATTGAACAATAAAATAAACAAATAAATAAATAAATATGCTGACAACATTTAAAAAATGCCTTTTATCAATATTCTAGGCTCCTACTGCTTTAAAATTCAACCAGGCCTACGATGCAAGTGATCAACCTTTGCATCAGTCTGGTCATTTTATCTTTCCTTAACATATCAATAAATTCTCCATGAGTCCTTCCTTGTTTTTCCCTAGAGCTTCTCATACATAATGTGTACACTATAAGTAATCATTTTATAAGATTTATTTCATGCACACAATGACGTCTATCCAGAAGGTATCCAGCCATGTAATATAAAAAATAGAAACATTTATTGAAGAAGTTACAAGATACAAGACACTGTATACAGGACAATGACATCTCAGTCCCCTTCAAGGTAGACACCTTGAGACTTCACACAGTTCTCCCATCAGCTGCTTTGTTGTAGTCTCCTGAATCTCACCTGCTGTCTGAAATCTCTTCCCTTTCAAAAGTGATTTTAGTTTTGGGAAAAGCCAGAAGTCGCAGGGTGCCAGATCTGGGCTGTAGAGGGGTGAATAACCTGGGTGATTTGATGCTTCACCAAAGAACTCTGCATGAAATGTGGTGCATAAGCAGGCATATTGTCATGATGAAGCTGCCAATCACCAGTTGCCAATAGCTGCAGCCTTCTGAATCATCCAAATAGTTTCCATGGAGGAATGTTCAAGCTTAATGCAAAATTTGATTCAGGTTCATTGTTCTACTCACTTAGTCATTTTGAATGCCACAACCACACAGTACACATGCTCACTCAGTGGCATCTACTGCCCCCAGTGACTAGTCCAGTGAAGTCATCACTGTTCATGCAGGCACATTCCAGTCCACTCTCCTTGGCTGCCAGGTTACATTGATATTGCGCAAACTATTGTGGTTATATTAACAATGGCTGGACTTTTTCCAAACAGACCTTGTATATTCATTCATTCATTCAACACATATTTACTGAATGATTATCACATGCCAGGCCTTATTTTATAAGTGAGAGCAGGAGTGATACAATGGAAAGCCAGACAAAGTCCCTGCCCCATTTGAGGGCATTATCCCATAAACCACTTTAGGGCAGGGCTGTTCTATTTTTCTTCAAATGTCTCATAGATTCTAGTTCTGCTTCATTGTTTACTCTTGGTGACCAGATAGTAAATAACTATCAAATACAAAAAAAAAAAAAAATGAGCATAGCTCAGCTAACTGCAAAAATACAAACAAAAAAACACACATTGTTAAATGCATTTACTTTGATAAGTCAAGATAATGGTTTCAAATACTTCCTATTAAGAGAAGTTTTTCTGAAGATTTTTTATTGTTGTTCTCTTATAGTTGTCCCAATTTTTCCCCCTTTGCCCTCCTCTGGCCATCCCATCACCCATTTCTGCAGTCAATTCCCACACTGTTGTCCATGTCCATGGGCAATTCATACATGTTGTTTGACTAGTCCCTTCCCCTTCTTTGCACCATTATCCCCCTCACTCCTCCACTCTGGTCACTGTCAGTCTGTTCCATGTTTCCATGTCTGTGGTTCTATTTTGTTTGTTAGTTTATTTTGTTCATTAGATTCCTCTTATAGGTGAGATAAGTTTTCAAAGGGGAAAACTGGGAGACAGAACAGCAGGAAAGCAACCTATTGAAGAATAGAACAAATACTCGTGAGCTCAATAATACTTTTCCATTGCACTTCTGCAACAATTTGAACACATTCCCAAGCATTTGGCAGATATTTTAAACCCCTTCTGACTCAGGAAAATCTGATCCTTGCAAATGAATACCATGTGATGACATCTCTTCCCTCTTTCCAACAACTGTGGATGTCTTTCAAATTCAGTTTTTAAAGGATGGCTGTATAGAAAATTACTTCTAGGGATCCTAAAGCTATGAATTTGTCTCAGGCATCTGCAAGGAAGTGATTTACCATTAACTTTCCATTTATTTACTGATAAACAAAGCACAGGCTGGGATATTTTGGAATTAAGATATTGGGTTTCCCACTAGATTTTTCACTAACTGTATCATCTGTATGTACTTTGATTTTCCGATCTATCAAAAGAAGATAAAACTTGAAAGATTTGTAGAGTGGGGTACAATAATATATTTGGAAATGTTTTCAAAATGTTAAAAATTTATAGGGGGTAGGAATGAATAGGTAGAACAGAGAGGATTTTTAAGGCAGTGAAAATACTATGTATGATACCATATTGCTGGATACATGTCATTATTTCCAGGGGTAGGCAAAAGTAGGTTTGCAGTTGTGAGGGCATGAATCATGGTTTATTCTTATATTACTATTTATTAACTATTCCATTATTTTCCATATGAACATCTGTAGACCTACTTTTGCCCATCCCTGGGTGACTATGATGCATCAAATAGGTTCATCAATTTTAACAAATATACCACTCTGATGGGAAATGTTGATAATGTGGGAGGCTATTCATGTGTGGGGACAGTGGGAATATGGAAAAAATCTTTGTGCCTTCCCCTTAATTTTCATGTGAACTTACAATTGTTCTAAAAAATAAAGTCTTATAAATCATGAAAAAATATATAGGTAGGTAGGTAGGTAAAGGAGGGTAGACTATTGTTACTAGCTGGGTAATGTCAACATACACAAACACTCCACTGACTAAAGGACACTGAGAACTAATAATACAGAACTGGGTCCAGTACCACAGAGGGCATCTTTTATTATGTCTTTCCATCTATTGCCTACAACTCCAAACACTCATTGTATCAATAATGTCACAAATGAAGTGTACTTCCATTCTCCTCTTCTTTATACATCTAGTTATATGTTGCTCCATGAGCTTTCGCTGATTTCTATTTGATTTGATTGAGTCTTACCCAGGAGTCCCTGGCTCCAAGTAACAGTTCCGTCTGAAGCAATTTGGTAATACACTACCCTGGTATTAGCAAGCTGCCTCTGTCCATTGCCAAGTGACTGTGGTTTACTGGTGGATATTAAAATAATTAAAGAGTAGAAGCCATCTCTAGAAACCTGCTACCAAGGGAATGAAGTTCATTCTTTTAAAGAAACTAAAGAAAAATACAGAGGGCTTCCAATTTGGGAATTGTAAAAGCCAAAATCATCAAGAAAAACTGAGAAAATCAATAGAAAGATCAATCCATCTCTACTTGGCATGGAGGCATACTTTCTTAACATATTAGGTGGAGCAACACCTATTTCAAGGAAAATATGCTGCCATAAAAATAGGAAATGCCATCCTTAGATGAAATGTCCTTCGGGTAATCCAACAAAGTCATCAAAACATTCTGGAAGATTCCTGATGGATATGTACTTTATCTGAATTCCTATCAACACTCTAAACACATACATAATTCACATCGTTGGATCTTCCATCTGGATTTATAATCCATGATAACCATGGTGTGAATTTTGACTACACCAAGAAAATTTTATTGTTTGAAGATTATTTTGGATTAGACATATCAATGTCTGGGCCTAGAATACCTTCCTTTAATGTTGAGAAACAAGGACACTAGTTATGGTAGTGTGTGGATAGGTATTATGGCAAAAAATTATGCATCTGTAAAACCAAAAAAAAAAAAAAAAAAGACAAATCAAATGAGTAGAAGATATCTTAGAAGTTATAAGAATATTAGCCATAGACTGTTAATGGTGGAAATGGAGTAAACAATTTTAGTTTGGACACTTGAGTAAAGTGGCAAAAGGGCTCTAGAAATGTACTGCCGCTAAGAGTTATCACTGTGATGCCTAAATCATCACCAGTCATTGTAGTTCATAAAATGTTAACACTTGGGCCCCAGCTGGCATAGCTCAGTGGGTTGGGCATCGTCTTGCAAACAAATCAAAAGGTTACTGGTTTGATTCCTGGTTGGGGCCCTATCTTTTCTCCTCCCTTCTCCCTCTCTAAAATAAAAAAAAAAAAAATGAAAATGAAAGAAAAGAAAAGAAAAAGACAGAAACAAAGAAACGAAGAAAAGGTTGACACTTGGGCCCCTTTTCTCTGAATTTCTGTGGTTGTCACTCTTGCCTAAAGCTAAAGAACGAGACTCACTTATCTTTCTGCCAGCCCTCCCACATTCCACTCTGTTCCTTCCTGTGCACTTTGCTCAGTATAAGCAGCCCACCCGCAGCATCTTCCCTCTTTGATCTTGCCAGGGCCTTTTTCCCACCATCCCTAAAACAATTACTCAAGTGGTGGCTCCGCTCTGGATCATAAGATAGAAGCCAGCCAAAAGCCTGGGCTGCCTTGAGTCTTGTGAGTGAATATGCCAGGCATCTGTCGAAACTCTCCAGTGAGGTCAAATTAGTGGGGGCAGGGGAAGGTCTTTTTGAATGGGAGAATACCATGGTTGCTGTAGGACACAAAGTTCTTTTGACTTGGAATTTAATGAGCCTCCACTTCAATAGGACCTACGTGTCCCGAAAGATAAGGGCAAGGATGGAAAGGCACCATTTGCCTCAGCTGGCTGCCTACAGCATAGACTGAAGATTGGTGGCAAGTCCTGGATCATAGTAACTCACAAAAAGAAAAGATCTGCTCTTAAGTTAGAGTGCTATCCCCTTCCCGGCAAGATGCCTCCCTCCATGTCAGCAGACCAGGGTCCATGAGAGAATCTGTGCTGAACTTTGAAGAGAAAGTTGTGATTGCAGGAGAAAGTTCTCTGTAAGCCTGAGGCACCATTTCAATTGTAGAGCTTAGAACACAGTGATAGAGTATCATGGGCAAGAGACTTAATAGGATTAGAAAAATGGAATGGATTTCAGGAAAAGCATCTATATTATGACTTTGTAGAGAGAAAGATAAATAAATGTGTGCATGGGTTCTCAAACCATTGAAGTAGTCATAATCTTTCCCTGACCATCTTTTTAAAACTTTTAAATTTTTAACATTTATTTGTTTATCAGAAAGAGGGGAGCGGGGAGAAAGAGAGGGAAACATCGATGTGAGAGAAACATGGATTGGTTGCCTTTCATATGTGCCCAAACCAGGGACCGAACCCTCAACCTAGGCATGTGCCTTGGCCGGGAATCAAACAGGCAACTTTATGCTTTGCAGGATGATGCCCCACCAACTGAGCCATACCAGTCAGGACTATCTTTTAAAATTAAGACATAACTGAAATATAACATTATATTAGTTTCAGGTGCACAATACAATGACTTGATATATATATTAATCTGAACATCTTGCCACAGTACATAATAGTTACTTGAGTTACCTTGTACTTAGTAGGCTAACAAAATATTCCCTGGATAAAAGGTTTACTCTAGGTAAATTCCCCTATTTCACATTTGCTAAGTAGACTAAACAGGTTTTCTTTGGAAGAAGTTGTGAGAAAAATTTATGCTGTCATTTATAAACCATAACCAAACTACTGGTTTACATGAGACATAGGCAGGGACCTGACATACCCCTCTGCCTTCAAACATGACTTTACTTGAGCCAACTCAAAGAGCAGGATACATTTTTCTATTCATAATGTCATTCTTGATTTAGAAATTTACTAATTTTGTTAAGGAATCGAAATAAAGACTCCTTACTACATTAGTTCTAGAGCTACCTATTCACCTTAAATACCTCCTTAATGTTCCATACTTAAAATTTTTACCCCAGGAAGAACAAGGCCTAATGGGGGCCGAGTCACAGCGGAAAAGCAAAACTTCAAAGAACTAATACCAACTTTGAGCAAACCTTGCTCTCATAAGCTGCTAAAACAAAAAGGGAAATAACAATCAGTGTATTTTCCCCAAGTCATGATTTCAAGCCTCTTTATAAGTTAGAGGTGATACGACTTCAGAGTCTTGAAGACATTACATGTCCTCTGTTTCTGGATTCTGTCAGGAAGAAGGCTATCAGCCTGCTCTACACACCAAATGTTGTACCACCTTTAACAACAGCAACTCATAATTTCCCAACAACTAGATTACATGAAAAAGTACAAATTGGCTGAGGACTAAAGAATAACAATTGATTAGCTTATTTGAGATATGTGGCCACTACATTCAATCCCAGGCCAACATTTAGTACTTCTTCTTAAAATTATAAATTATAAATTTATGTATTTGGGGACAGGGTCCTGGAAAACAACTAAAAATCTCTGGAACAAATGCCCAGAAAAGCCTTGAAGTTTGAAAGCAGAAATGTATTTCAGGCAACTGGTTCAGTGAGGGCTGCACAGTGGGAACTACAAATTAACATACTCTCTATACATGTATATTATTTTCATAATTAATAATCAGTTATCACTGAGCCCTCAGACAATGCACAACAACATGGTGGGAGAGTCTTTGTCCCCATTTTCTCCAACTAGTTGGGCACCCTTCCTGGAGGGGCAGAGCAAGGCTGTTTCGTATGCCTCAACCTCAGTACAGTTGTAAACTTTTCATAGTCTTGAAAAGGAGGGGCCCAATGGGTAAAGCAATTTTTTAAAATTAAAAGAAGCAAAGGTTACTAAATCTGAACAAGCACCCACGTTTTCTTTTTGGGAATGGAACCAAAGGATGATTCAGACAGGGAGACAGGCAGCAGAGTCTAGGGAATGAAGAGTCATGAGATTCCAGTTTTATTCCTGGCTCTACCCAAGACTTGCCATGTGACCAGCAGCAAGCTACTTCTTTTCAGCAGGTCTCCCAGTTTTCCCTTCTCTAAAAGAATACAGTCTTATTTTCATCCTATAATTTACTCTGTGATTTCCTTGCAGAAATGGGTTGGAAGGGAATATACGAGGTGTACCAAAAGGCTAAAGGGTGTGCTAAGCTCCCTAGACTTGGACACTAGGAATATATAAGTATTCCTCATTTACAATAAAGCATCTTAGTGATATTTCTGATGTAGACAAGTCATGAAGCAGGACATTAGCCTGATTTTACACAACTTGAAATTTAACAATTAAGCAATTCAAGTAAAAGGATATCATAGGTTAGATAGTAGTACCTACTAGAACAGTATAAACCCATAACCCAGCCCCAACAAGCATTTTAATACCCAAGAAAGGAAGTAAAGTATATCTGTAAGTCAGGATATCTCTAGGAACTAGAACCATTCTTACTGAGAGTGAGAGGAAACAGGCAATGAGCGAAGGTAAGAAAGATACCTCACATACAATAGCCAGAATGCTGAGGGCTTATTCACTAAACATTTTGGTCTCAAATTTATATAACTTTCAACTTGTTTTAATGGAGGCTTTTTCTCTTAAAACAATTCAAATTTTAGAATGGATAAGTCAGTAAGATATAAAATTTTCTTTACGAAGTTACACTTTAGCACCAATTTTTTTTTTTGCTGGAACACACGCATCCCATGAAGTGCAAAACATCTACTAGTCATCAGTACTCCAATACAATGACTGACATCCAGAATCAATTAATGACAAGCCAGTAGCAAAGCTCCCTATATTTCACAAACACAGCTTATTGTTGAAATTAAGTAACATTTATATCAAGACTAATCAGATACATATTAATCATATTTTTAGTAGTTTAGAGGCCCTTGCATTTGTCAAGGGAAGGCTCCAGCATTGCACACAAATAAGTGACAAATTCATCCCAGCACATACCTACATTCCAGAACCTAGCCAGTAAGAGCCAGGACCTATCTTTTGGCTTGCCATAAAATGTAAACTGTCCCTGGGTCCCATCCTGTCTGAGACCCGCCCCCCCGCCCCCAGGGTTGCTTTTATCCTAAAATCAATCTGCAAAGTGAGTCCAACAACAAGAGGAAGAGTCATCAAAATTCATTTTTCACCTGAAGGAACCAACACCCTCCTGAGCATGGGGAGACAAGGACCATTCTGATTTCAAGACCACTGGAGTACTTTATTTTATTTATTTATTTATTTATTTATTTATTTATTTATTTATTTAAAATTATTTTATTTTTGTTCAAGTACAGTTCCCTGCATTTACCCCCCACCACTAGAGTACTTTAAATTATATGAAATAATTTTCTAGCCCGTCCAATATAAAGTCCTGTAAGGGCAGGTGTGTGTCTGTGTGAGAGAGAGACAGAGAGAGACAGAGAGAGAGAGTGTGTATCAGAGGTCACAGGCTTAAGGCAGGGCTAGGTACAGAGTAAGAAGTTGGGGGGAGGTTGTTAACTTATTATATGAATGAGCAAATGGAAATTGCTCCTTCACTGTGGTGATTTTCTATTCTGGAGTAAAAGGAAGGAACTCGTGGAGAAAAAGAAATCAAAAGCCACACACATCAGCATAGGTATGCTGACAGGAAGTAGCAGATGGTACTTTTCTGGTGGGAGACTATGCAACTGCTAGTTCAACAAAATTGGGAGCCCTTGGTGCCCTTGATTTCCCAACTCTTCCACTGTCAGGCTATCTGAGGAAACAATACATACCTCTTCCTCAAGCTTTACCACCTTGGCCTGGGCATTGCTTAGGGCCTGGTCTCGGATTTCAATGTGCCGCCTTTGGTCCTCATTGGTAGAGCGGGCAGTGGCCAGCTCTGCTTCAAGCTTTTCCTTCTCCCGCTGGCTTTCCTTACCTATCAGGACATGAAATACCAACACTAGAATTCTGAATCTGGCTCAAAACCTTACCTGAGCATAACTGTCAAGCACATCCATTACTAAATATTCTTGTGTTCTAACACATAGCTAAATGAACCAGGAAACCAAGATCACTGGCTCTACCACTAACTTGTTTTATAAATTAACAATAGTCACTTAACAGCAGTTGTTGTGCAGAAGCAATGACAAAGTAGCTATAAAGACTGTTACAACAAGTATTTCACAAAGGAGAATAGACACACTCATCAGAAGAACAAGTAGGCTTCTCTAATCAATTTTATATCTTCAAATGGTCTTATATTGGCAAAAGAACAATTGAAGCACTCCCTCTCAATTCCCCCATTGTTTCCTCACAAAAGTATGTTAAATCAGTCTAAAAATTATATTTCATAAAATGCATAAAACCTCAAATCCCACCTTAACTCACAAACATTTTTTTAACTAAGATCAGTCCATAAGTGCATTGTATCTACAGATGACCATGACACATATAGTTATTCTCCGTGCTTTTCTAGGTCTCTCCCCTTCTAACTGGGACAGACCTTGTACCAGAAACTTGAATGAGCAGTTTTGATTCTCATTTGGAAGTAGAGTACTCCTCCTCTTGAGACCTTAATACTTGAGTTTGTAGGAGAAACTTTAATAGGGCAGCCTCACCTTCCTGCCCACTCTGACTTTACATATCTATTCAGGTGTAGCTTGGAAAAAATGATTATTTGTTGAATACTTATTTGTTGAACTTATCAGGTACTGTTACGAACTTAATCCTCAAAATGACCATATAAGGAAGATACTATTATTTTCTTCTCCACTTTGCGTACGAGAAAACAGACACTCAGAAGACTTGAGTAACTTGAAAAAGGTCCCACAGCTGGTAAAATAAGTAGTAGAGACCATACTTAAGGCCAAGCTCTTCTAAACTCTTTCTACTGTACGGTAATTTGAGCACACTCCTCAGGGAGGCTTTTAAAGAGGGCTTTCTTGGTTCCTGCCACAGTTACAACTGAAAGCAAAGTCCAGAGGCAAGAGAAATGAAAGGGCCACAATTCATGCCCTCTTCCATGCCTATATGGCAGAGCCCACTTTTCCCTTCTGGAACCATTTAACATATTTTCACTCCGCTGTTACTACAGTTTGATCTGCTACATTACCATATTTTATAAATTAGTAGCAGAGCTACTAGGACACCTGAAATAACCACTCCACATAGAGAGGGGTGTCGACTAACAGATCCAGCCCAAGAATCCATACACTTTTTGTTTTTTTGTTTTGTTTTGTTTTGTTTCATTTTGGCCTGGGAGGCTGCCACCCTTTCTACTAGTGAACTAGCTTCCAGGGTAACCGTGACACCAGAAAAACAACTTCACAACAATTTACACTAGGCACTGATGACACCAGAAAAACTACATTCCTTCCTCTAAGACATACTGACAAAGGAACAGGACGTTTAGGGAAATGAGAAAGAAAATGCCCCAGTTCTGAAGCCAGAGCACAATGGAGCAACCCTGAAAGGGAGGGCAATATTACAAGTGAAGATCAAACAAACTTGTAAAAGCTGATTGTAAGCTACATGGAATGACTTGAAAGGGCCATGTGTAGGCCCAGCAAAGATAGGGCATGACAAGTCCCACCAAGAACTACTCTATCCGGGAGCCATACTAGGGAGGCTGAGGGTAGAGGACACCTACTAAGGGCATCTGCACAAGGGGAGGTAGTTCATATTTCCTCTGAACTCACTGTCCCTATGGACTAAATCCACCGTGTAGTTTTTATTGTTTGTTTTATAGTGGCAATTGGAAAGAATGAAACATTGTCTAGCTGGGTGGAGTCTATTAAGAAATGATAAAGATGAATATTAATTCATTGTTCTGGTCTTAGGAGTATTTCCAGACAAAGGAGAAACAGTATCATAAAGAAGACATAGCTCTGCAATCCTCCATACCCTCCAACTCTGTAAACAGAGTCACTAGTTCAAGCCACAGCAGTGTTCTCCCTCTAGCTACCCTTGTAGTCCACCAAGGAGTAATGATATGATAATACAAGGCATTTTCACTAAGGGGTTCCAGGAGCAGGTTAGGTATGCAAACAGTAACCATCAGTCCTGGGTGCTAATCTCATCTGTACCAGAGCTAGCACACTGAGCCTTCAACAACAAATGTTGTCAACATTAAAGGACCCCATGGTCACTGAGGTCCTTTTTAGCTACCCATGACAAAAGCTAGGATTTCAAGAGACTTCTCTGGTTTAATAAAAAAGGAGCCATGTGGATGTGACTAGATGTTGTTGCAAGTAGCTTTCTTGGCCTAGAAAGTAAAGAACAAATTCTCCCAACTTCATGCCTGAACAGGAAAAAATATTCCCTACATGAATTTCACTCTGTCCTGGCTGTTCTATGCTAAATAGAACTGTGTAACCTTTCCCTGCACCTCACTCCCATCCACATACTAATGCCTGCTGCTAAAACTTTCAGACTTACTTTTTGCAAAGAGATGAGAGATGGTTTTTCTGGTATCCTCTGTCCCCTCATATTCCTTCTCTGCAAGCTGCTTGTTGGCAGTCTCCAGACGCTCTGTGGAGTTGAGACAATCAACAGAGCCCCATATACAAATTTCCATGCACATGCTGTTGGCCCTTTCAATATTGATCTTGGGCAAAACAAGCCTGCTTCTTCTTGTTACACAAAAATGGTTAACATAGACATGGGTTTGCAAATGTGGATCACCAAACAATACTAGGCCATGGCAAGGAAAGAAGAGTTGAGTACTTAACAGTTTCACTCCTTGCTAACAAAACCTAAGTGCAGAATTCTAAATTTCAACAAAAGTATCAATCTTGGAATATATATTTTTCATTCACCTGGAGAAAAACATCAAAGTTATTCATTATAAAATCTTTAAAATCATGTAATATCAAAGCTGCAAGGGGACCATAGGCAGCATCTAGTTCAGATCCCTTATTTCATAGATAAGATAACCTAAATTCAAAGATAAAAAAAATAATACCCCCAAGGTCAAGCAAGGTCAAGGTCATCAGTTTTCAAGGGGTTTGAAAGCGTTATTTTTCAACATTTTCAATCTTATTATGTTAAGGTAAAAATACAAGGAGGGAGTCCTAGAAACAATGGAAGATAAGACCAGCCTCCGTAAAACCTAGAAAGTAAGAGAGGAAGCACTGATTATTGGGGTGAACCAGGTGGGTCCAGAAGTCCTAGGCTGGGTATCATCTGATTAACACATCAGCTCTTCCCACTTTGATTAAGCAAACTTGGAGCCAAGCACCATTGTAGTCACAAAAATCTGCCCTGGTCTGTGCCCTCTAATTTACTAATCGTACTAGTAGGCTGAAAAAACCTAAGAGCTTCAATGTATGCTCCATAGCCCTTCCCTTCACCATCTTGGCTTATGATTCAGAAGTTTTTCCCTCACCTCTCAGGTCCCTGTTGAAGTCATGCATTCTCCGAATCTCCCCCTCAAGCTTGTTTCTCATGGCTTTCTCCAGGGCTTCTCTTTTGGAGGATGACTTTACAAGATTCTCATATGCCTCTGAGACACGCTGGATTTCTGTTTCCACCTGAAAAAAAAAAAAAGACCAAGACAGTGTGGATGGTTTGAGAAATGGAAAAAATGGTCTGAAAACACATGCAAATCCTTAATGACAGCTTCGCCAAGGGCTTTTTAGATGGCCAGGAGGCAGAACACTGATAAGAAAAGTTTCCCAGAAGGATTTCAAAATTCAACCTTAAGCTCAGTAATTATCTCATTGGGTCAGGACAGTTCCTCAGGTTAAAAACAAATACAGTTTCTGCCTTCAGAGAAGCTGGTAGGAGAGAATAAATTTCATAACTATAGTTATAAATGATTTTCATATCTGAGTAAGAATTGTTTAATTTTTAAAATAATGATGTATATAGTATATAATTAGTGTTATCCTAGAGCACTTAAAGGGCTTTCAGATTTATTTCAATGTACCCTGATAAGCTGTCTTCACAAGAATGCCTCTCCCCATTTTAGCAGAGAGAAGAGTTACATTGCCTTTCCCAATATGAAGTTAGTGGCAGAAGCAAACTGTAGAAACTGCAAGCTTCAGACTCATACTGTAGTTCAGTTCAATTTAAAAAATATTTACCAAGGGCCAAATATTTAGAAAAAATCTTTAAGGCACTGTGGGTGTGTAAATATGAGTGAGAACATTATCGTTACCCTCAAGGATCTTTTGAGCTAATCAAGTAAAAGAATACAGGGAAAGAGACATTATTAAGAAAAGTAGGCGTAGTCCTATAAAGTGCATGGGAGGAAGAGGTTATTTCTGGTTGGAGGTGAAGGGAGAGGAGGACAATTTCAGGGAGGAGATGGCATTTAGAATCAGATCCTAAAAGCTGCGTCAAGTTTCAGTGAGCAGAGGTGAGGGGAAGGGTATTTTATTCTGAATTTGTGAATGCATTCCCAGAATGACCAGTACTCCTATTTTTCTGGACACTGTAGGGTACACAGAGGGAAGCTGATGAGATCTGGCTGCACAGATAGACTGGAGTCGGATCATAAAAGGGCTTTAATGCCAGGCATTTGGACTTTACTCCGTAGTCGGTGGGAAACCAGCACAGATTTTTGAACAGAAATGCATGTCTTTTATGACGCTCCTGAAAATCTCGTAAATGGAAAAAAAACACCCACAAAAAATCAAAGGAAAAAAAAAGGTTTTGCCCTGAATCAGCCCAAAACAAGAAGGAACTAAGAAATTAGACTTCAAAGTCTTTCTGGAACCAGTAGTTTCATTGCACATATAATAACCATAGAGATATTTGCATACAATTTGTATAAGACAAAGAAACCCCATGGTCTACTAAGCAACTTTCAGATTAAATTAGATTCTTGCAAACACTGTACATTCCCTCTCAGTTTTCCACTCTCTTCCTTAACAAAGCTCAGGGTGTTTTATGGGGAGAAATGTCAGGCCCCCAATGGAAGACCTGAGGAAAGGTGGGGTTACCAAACAACTCAGATTCTAGCTGCCCCTGCTCAAAATTATGCCTGATGTAGGACTGCCTGCAAACAAATGAAGCTTAAACCACAGAAAAGAGCAGACTTGAGAGTGTTCTTCTCCTTGACTATGGCACCAAGATAGCAGCACAGGAGGGGAAAACTGGTGAATGGCATTTAGCGACATGATCTGCAAGGCTTGAGCCTGATAAAGCTTCTGCGTGAAATTCAAGTGCTGAGTAGAGAAAACAAACATTTCCATTTGAAAGAGCAGCTTGGTGTTGGTCTGCTCTGGGCAGCCTTTAGAACACAAGGCTTTCCAGTTCCCCACAGAATGCCACACCTGGAAGGCCGTCCCTCTACTCACATTGTTCAGAGTACTATTTCAAGATCTTGTACCAATCTTTTCCCTACCTGCCTGTGTAGATACTGTACCCTCCAAAAGGCAAGTTCTACATCTGTCAACAGAACCTTCCAGGAAAAGAAGTCACAGAAGGGAATATCCACTAGTTTGCTCAGCATGATGGTCAGGGCAGAGGAGAGGGAGGGTGGTGGTTAATTTCCAGACTTATTCCATCTACTTACTTATATCACTCATAAACCTTGGGCCTCCTTATCTGTTCTAGCTCCATCTAGTATCTACTTCATTCGCCCCACTTTCCTTCCCTCTTCTACCTCACCTGTGCCTCTCATCCACTGCAATACTGGGTTGGCCTTCACTTACCCCAACACTCAAGGTGTTCTAATTACACTCGGTTGAGGCATCTTCCCCCACACTTAGGAGCAAACAACGTAAATCCTAGTCTGCTCCTCTTCCTGTCACCCTTCCTCCCCCTCAACAAAATTCACCTGAGATCCTCTGGTGAAGAGAGCCTATAGACAATCTGGGTCCATCCTTCAGTTATTGCATCAAAGATGTGGCTGGGGTCACCCTGAATAGAGAGTTTGGGGAAGGGTATCAACTGTTAAACCTAATCAGCCAAACTGCGCCAGTCTGCCACTAATATGTGAATATGATCCATTTAGTGAACCAGTGTGATGAGGGTGATGGGTGGTAGAGTTAAATGAGTGAAGGGAGAAAATTTTCAATTGAGAGAAAAGCCATTGAGAAAGTTCTCATTTAACCCCAATAACCCCCATCCTTATTTGGAAACATTGGGGGTAAGTGGTTTTACTACATAAATGTACTTAGCTTATGGTAAGTCCTCCTCTCTCCTTTAGGACCCAGATTTGGTGTTTACAAATTTTCACCTTCATTCAAACCCCTGAAATTTCCACTTGTGGGTATCTCCTAAGGACAGAGTTGCTGAACAATATCAGGCAACCTTCTCTCCCTTCCCTGCCCTCCCCTCCCTGAACAGTTCACATTGTCTTTGTCAGGAGATCAAACCACGTGGGCTCTACAATGACAGAAGCTACAAAGAGGCTGCCAAAGGCATAACCTTATTCACCAACAGCCCCTGGAAGCGAAGAGCTAAGGTTCCTAGCTTATGGCACTCAAGACCTAAAAACCCAGCTGCAAGAGACAGGAGGGGCCCAGGAAAAAATGTGAACTGGGGACATACATTCCTGTTTCTACTTCCTCAGCCTAGGGCTGTCACCTGTCACCCAGCTGTGGTGCTAAGCCCCTCCTCACCCCATATACACCAGAGAAAGAGAGCAGATGTTGAATTTAAACTGAAGGGAAGGACCAAAGCAAAAAGGAGGATAAGGAAGGAAGTGTTAAAAAACAGTTACCATGGGAACTCCCACTTGGAAAAGTGCTCTAAGTCCTTTGCAGAAAGAGGCAGGGCAGGATCTAACTTCAGTGGTGAGATATGTCTAGGAACTATGGTTTTATATTTACAATTCAAATTCAGTGTTTGGGAAATACAATCAAGACAAAAGTCTTTATGCTGGTATGTCCTTCCTCTACACATATCACCAGTGTTCTCGACCTTATGAATATGTTTCTTTACATACTAGAATTCTAAATCAATTAAGTTTACTTAAGGCTATGATGCCTGGGAAAACTGTACAAATATGTTTTTTCCTCCACATAAATGTAAAATGTTACTTCTCCCAGAAAGAAGGGCAGAGACATATTCCAAAACTTGATCCATATCTAATTTTCAGATATAAGAACCCTGAAGACCTGCCCGTAATCTGCAGGCACACAGATGGAGATTTTTACATCGATATTAAACATGTAAGATTTAAAGGAGACTCTAACACCCCAACATGGGGAGGGTCTCACCTTCTGAAGTCTTGCCACCTTCTCATAGCATCCTTCCAACTCCTGACGCAAGTTCCGGTTCTCATCTGAGAGGATCTCAACCATCTGCTGGGCTCTGGAAACAATGGCAAAAGGGTCGGCTGGCATTGGCTGATAAGAAGCAGAAGACTGCTGAGCCCTAGGCATAGCTGAATAGGCTTCTGCTGGCTGCTGCTGGTGATGGTGGTGGTGGTGTTGCTGTTGCTGCTGCTGCTGCTGACTCAGCCCTGGCTGGGTGAGACGGTAATGATCACCCTGGTGAGCCTGATTAGGAAGGAAATGTTGCTGTGGCTTAGGTAGGTGAGCTGAGTGGTCCCCTTGGTTTGAGACCAATGGATGTTGGGCAGGAGATAATCTAGTGGATGGTGGAGACTGCAGCAAGGGCAAGGAACCCCCAGACGTGAGGGAAGAAGTAGGGCTGTGAGGCTGAGAATTCCTGGCTGACAGCGGCAATGAGATGTCCTGTGTTGGCCTGTAAAACATGGAGGGCATGTTAAGGTTAAGCTATCTCTGAAGGTACTGGGAGAGAAAGGCACAAGAAAGTGAGATGAAAAGGCTTCCAGTACCCCCAGGACACCTGCAACATGAAGAGTGGGCAGTGTTAGACTAGGACTATGGGATCTCTGCCAAAACCTCTTATAGTCCTTTCCAAGCTTGACCTTCTGTGACTGCCTGACAGACAAGGATGTCATCCCATGGAGGACTGAACCAGATGATCTTCAAAGGCTGCTTTGTGAAAATCAGAGTGATGTATGCCTATGCACTTGGTGCTCAAGTTGAGGGATTTTCAATGAGTCTTCTACAAGGAATTTTTTTTCACCTCATTTTAAAGTAAAACTTTTCTGACATTCTACGTGTGTTTTGGTACACGTAAAGAGTCAAATTTAGAAAATGTGTTCCACTTTCCCAGAAGAAAATAGCAAAAAGTAGTCAAAATCACCCACCTATCTTGCTATCTGCAACACTCTTTGATAATAAACATTTCCACAAAAAATTACTTGAGGATATGTAGATTCTTATTAGAGATACCAAATAATTGTTATTGATTACAGTTATTAATGGTTGGCTGATGCCTACTAGTAGTAATAATACCATGGCTTGGAGAGGATTATATGCAACATTATTATACAATTTTGATGTACTGAATAACGAAACATAAGAACTGGAGAGGCCTCGATGAAATGATTTAGGCCGACTGTCATTGGACAGGGGAGAAACAGAGGTCCAGAAAAGGTAAACGATCTGTCAAATATTACAGTGAGTTAGTGGTAGTGCCAGAGTAGAACCCTTGTTTCCCAATTCCCATTTCCAGGGTCTATCCACTACAATAATATATTGATTTCCACACATTGATGTTCAGATTGCCAGCCTACTGCTTATAGAAAGTTCCAGAAAAAGAACTTCGGTACATTGTTTAATGTAGTTCTCCCATTTTTATACCTAACACCAGACTACTAGCCATTAAGAGAAATAATCAGAGTATGTGAATAGATCCCTTCCACCATCACCACTACCAGGAAGAATATCTGTCAATATACACTAAAGACAAAAACCTTATACACCCCACCCCAAGCATGCCCAGTGAACCTCATACACTCCCACGTCCTGTGGATGCTTGTACTACAGTTGATATACGTCCATCTAGGGAAGACAGATGGCTAAGGGTATGGAATTTGGATCCCAACAGAGTTTAGAGATCTTTTCTACTGCTAACTAGCTATGTAACATCGCTCAAGTTATTTTATTTGCAAGAGCCTATTTCATTCCTGAGGTTGCAAATGAATTACAAAAATACTGTTCTCTTCTCATTTTGGAGCTGAACAGGAATTACAAAGAGTCTCTTATCTACCTCTCAGTGAGATTGGTTGACACTGTTAGTGATTTTACTTGTGGGATATCCATTTAATCTTTACACTAAATTGCAAAATTCATGACGAAACCAGGACAAGTCACCAGGAGCAATTAACTTTTAACTGATATTCCAGATGCTAAAGCACATCCCTGCCATACATATTCCAGTTATCATTATTGGTAATTTAAAAATTCCCTACAAAAGATTCTATTAGGAATTTTTATAGCTACAAAATCATTCCAAACACTTGCTCATGGATACCCAATTACCTGGATGTTCAACAGAGCCCTCAAACCTGCTCAAGCCCTAGATTCTGTCTCTTAGCCCCATGAATGCCTGTGGTGTATCCACATTTTTTAAATTTCATACATCACTATAAACAATTACTGAGTTTTAAAGAGGGCATGAGAACTATTTGTGGATAGAAAAATTTACATGGTTCTCATGATTACAACTGGAAAGTTACTACCTTTACATAACCTTTATCCAAGAGCTTAAGGTACTCAGAAAATCGAAAGCCTGGGAGCTGTTTGCAAACTTATTTGGGGAAGGGTCTTTCTCCATTTTCCATACTGCGGATCCTTAGTTTCCTTAAAGGCAAAATTGACTATGTGTTCTTCCTCTTCAAGTAAAAGCTAATATTATATAATTCACTTTCAGAGGTGATTTTAGTTTTGGGGAAAGCCAGAAGTTGCAGGGCACCAAGTTGGGAGCTATACAGGGGCTGAGTCACCTCGGTGATTTGATGTTTCACCAAAGAACTCTGCACAAGACATAATGCTTGAGCAGGCACATTTTTGTGATGAAGCTAACAATCACCAGTTGCCCATAGCTGCGGCCTTCTGAATCTTCTGAATAGTTTCTGCAGGGGAATATCCAAGCTTAACACATAAGTTGATGCAGATTTGTTGCTCTACTCACTCAGTCATTTTGAATGCAATAGTCATACAGTACACACGCTCACTTAATAGCATCTACCAACCTCACTGACTAGTACAGTGAAGTTGTCATTGTTCACAAATGTCCATTCCAGTCCACTCTTCTTGGCTGCCAGGTTACATCATGTTACACAAACTGTTCTCCTTATGTTAACAATGGCTGGACTTTTTCTGGATGGAGATTCTCCCTAGAGGTAAATATAATGTCCTAGGATTTGTTGGGGCTTTTGAATATGTTGGGCAGAAAACAGGGGCTTACATTTCATGGTCTCCAATCTAGTTCTCAAAATCTAAAAATTTAAGGGAAAAATGACCATATTAACCTTCACCTTCTGTCGGGGAGCTTTAATGCAGCCCCCGTCTGCCATGGATGAAGAATAAGTCTACCAACACATGATCTGCTTGGGGAGGAGAGGTGGCCGATCTCTCAAAGGAGAAGGGCCTTTTCCTCTATGGGCTTTTATTAGGTTCATTCCCACAGGAATACAGATAAAGCTCATCAATCATTGTTAGGCAGTAAGGGTTAAACAATATGTGATTTACAGGGAACTTTGAGGGCTTATTCTGAGTTACAGCCAATTAGTTAGAGGGCCATAAAACTTTAGGCGCCAGACTCATCTCAGCTCTGGACCCTTATCTCTTAAACTGAGGGTACAAATTAAGTAGGTTTCACAGGAATGTATGTATTTTTGTTAGGCCTGATTCCCCAGGGAATCCGCCCCTCCCAGCACAGGACTGCCCTGCCCTCTGTTATCGCTTCAGGCTTAAGTCAGGCAAGGGAAGTAAGGCAGCCAAGAGATTAGGAGACTTCTTGCAGACAGAATGAGGACTCAGGCTATTTCAAAGCCGAGGGGCGAGGGTCCATCACCCCCTTTTTCCACAGCCCCCCAAGTCCTTCCCTGCGGGCCTCTTCTGTGACCAGAGCCTGTCTTAGGTTGATCCTCCCTTGAGGATTCTTACCCGTCATTGGCTAACTGACCAAGCTCAGGGCCAAGCAGGGTGAAGTGGGCAGAGGTGGCACACCTGCCAGGGAGATAAGCTTTGTCTCCTTAGTGGCTTATGGTCTCAACTCTGACTCAGCCTTAGCCATGGCGGGTTACAGCCTCTGAAACCAGGCAGGGCGGTTCCCAACAACCTTCATTGTCAGAATTTGAAAACCCAAGGCCTGGGAGATGTTCTCTTTTAAAGACTGAATGCCCAATTCGGAACTGGGCTTCCTCCCCGCCCTCTCCAGCTCCCCTGGGCCCCATCAGCAACCCAGGCCTCTACTTCAAACAAATGGACCACTGGTCTCCCTCCTGCCTGGATGCTGAACAGACCCTCCATGCACTGAACAGTTCACAGTCTCCTGGAGAAGACCACAAAGTCTATGAAAAGAGGTGTCCAGAGTCAAGTTCAGGACTGCAGGGGCCCTGGCCATGACTCTAGGCATTGCATAAGAGATAAGTGGAGACAAGGCAGCTACCACTCAGTTTCCCCAGGCTGGAAAAGGAAGCAGATTTCAGTGCACCATGGTGTTGGGAAAACCAGGAGAGTCCGTCCCTGGCAGGTTTGCAAACATCAAGCAAGGCTTGGGCAGTTGCAAAGGGAGAGAAAGCCCTTCAGTCAACAAACTCCATCTGGGCTTCAGCACCCGCCCACCACAAAAAAGCAGGACCATATTAACTCTTGTGAAGTTCCCACTGAGAGGAGAGGACTGAAAAATGGCAGGGGTAGGGGAGAGCTGGGCGGGTGTCAGAGGAAGCAAAAATACACTCAAGATTAAGTAATAAGAGTAACAGTAATAATAAAGGTGGTAGCTGGGTTAGCAGCAAACTCCCCAGCACAGCAGCATGAATTCCTGCCCACTGGCATATTAACCAGGAACAAGCTTCCAGCAGACAACAGAATCATATCTTCCCATGGAAGCCCTGACCTGCCTCCCTGCCCCTTTCCTCCCTGCATCTTGCCCCTTCCTAAGACAATGTGGGTCCCTAGTGCTCTGCAGAAAAGCGAAAAGAGCATATATGCAGGACTGAGGCCAATGGCCAAAATCAGCATCCCCCAGGAGCAGAGAGAACTCCCTCCCAGACACAGACAACTTACAGAGACACAAAGGGATAGCAAAGGTAAGTCCATTGTGTTGACATAGCACCTTCCACCCTGCTACCTCACTGACTAGAGGCCCCCACATCCCCAGCCATGCAATCACCCACCCTACACACACATACTACATACTCCTGGCCCACATGTGTACAAGCCCACACATGCACACTCTCACCAGAGCAGATGCCACCAACAGCCTGGAACCCAATTTATTCTCCCTACAGAAACAGGGCCTTTCCCAGGTTCTGTGATAGTAAGTATGTGAATCCTGGAGAGGGCCACTAATTTTTTATTGTTTCTCTTGCACAACCAGCTCTGCTCTGAACTGGAGAGTTAGGTCACCCTTAGATTCCACTAAACAAGGATTTCAAGAAACCTCAGATCTGGGCATGATTTCAACAACTGAAAGGAGGTGGCTGCTTTACAAACAGAAAATACTTGATTTTTAAAGGCAGTTGATAAATGTATAAGCCCCAAATATAGAACAGGCTCAGCAATTAAAAAGACAAAGATTTAGAAAATATTTAATTCTTCACATGGCTTGGACTTATTTCCTATCTGGAGATCTGTGCATTCAGGATATTTATTTTTTAAGTGGGGAGGAGGGCATACAGAAGATGAAGTAATAAAAATGTTGTTTATAACATTTTGTTCATTTTAGCAGCAATTCTCTAACATCTGACTGCACCTTGAAAGGCTAACAAAAATTTTTTTGAACAGCACTTTGTTCAAAGAGCTTGCTTTGCATCCATATCTGTAATTTGTGGATTAAGAACTAAGAATGTAGGCCCTGGTTGGTGTGGTGCAGTGGATTGAGCACTGGACTGAGAACCAAAGGGTCGCAAATTTGATTCCCAATCAGGGCACATGCCTGGGTTGCGGGCCAGATCCCCAGTGGGGGGGCATGCAAGAGGCAACCACATATTGATGTTTCTCTCCCTCTCTTTCTCTATCTCCCTTCCCTCTCTCCAAAAATAAATAAATAACATATTTTTAAAAATTAAAAATATTGACACTTCCAAAATATTTTCAGAGGAAGATGGCGGCGAGATAGGTGGGAGAGGAGTCCACTTCCCCTCGGCACCAGTGAAACACATAGGTGATCTGAGGAACACAGCGAAGAGCCAACGGTATTCCAGCATATATGAAGATCGGAGACCAAAGATAGAGGACATTGAAAGATCTAACGGTAAGAAGAGTGCTTAAGGACCATAAGGTCCCTGGGAACAGCGCAGGGACCAGGGCAGCTAAAAGCCCTAGCCCGGGCACAGGGTATGCTGCGGGATTTCTGGGAGAGAGCCAGGCTGGGCTGTGTGAGAGGCCAGCTGCTCGTTTGGACCAGGGGGGCTGGAATAGGAAGAATGTCTCAAAAAGAAAAAGAGAAAATAGAGGAACTCAGCGGCTAGAGAACTCATCGCAGCAGACACTGCCTCTGGCGCCTCTCCCCCCTCAGCCCCTGGACTGTGAACAGGGATAAGCATCCCCAGCTCTCACCTGAAGCCCAGCTGATGCTCACCCAGATTAGCGGACTGGGCACCCACACCTGAAACCTCGGGTGGGTGCACACCCGGATCAGTGGTGGGCTGCCACGCACACAGGCCCAAAGCCGTGGATCATCCAGGCAACCCGATCAACACCCTGGCAGCCTGCAGGGGACCAAACCTAAAACCACCGGTTCTGAAAAACTCCTACCTAGCCGCTGAGCAAAGAGCCCTGCAGGGCCTATTGGCTCTCTATGACAAAAGCAGAACGCCCAGCAGAGGGGAGCTGCAGGGATAGAGGAGAATGCATTCTCCAGAAAGACTTGACCCAGTAGAGGGGAGAACCACCCCATAGCAGCACCGAGAGCCCCTAGCATATAAGACAGCAAACAGCAGGAAGGTGGAGTATGAGTTGACCCCAATTGGTCCAACTAAAGGACAGCACAACTGGTGAACTAAAGGCATAGTGGGGAGCAGAAGGACCCTGAGAAACTGTATTGGAGGCTGAACAACAGCGAAGAGTGTGGCTCAGGAAGGGAGGAAATGAAACCAATCCTTCCAACCACCCACCAACCATTTCACAGACAGGAAGACCAGCAGAACTAACCTGACCGATTTAAAGCAAGCAGAAGACTTTTCTTTTTTCCCCCCTCCTTTCCCCCTGAATTCCTTCTTCCTTTCTGTCCTTCTTTCTTTTTTTATTCCTTCTTCCTTCCATCCTTTACCTTTCTTATTCCTTCTTCCTGCCTTCTTTTGTTTATTCTTTTGTTTTAATTTTTGTAAAAATTCCTTCTTCTTATCTTTCCTTTGATCTTTTTTACTCCTTCTTCCTTCCTCCTTCCTTCCTTCCTTCCATTCCTTTTCTATTTCCTTTATCCCTCCTTCCCATCTCCTTTTTTTTTTTCCTTCTTTCTATTTTTCCGACAGGTGAGACAATAAAACCTGGAGCACTGAAAACATCAGAGTTAGACCTTGTTAGACCCATAAAAGTCAGCTCCATACCAGTGAGCACAGGAGATTAAGGAGACTGTACCACTGAATCCCACTGACATTCTAACATAGAAGTTCATACCATGAACCCAGGGAGTAAGAACACATCAATTTACGAAGCAGAGGCTAACAAGAAGAGTCTCACAAACAATGCAAAGACAAAGAAACAATCCCAAAATGAAAGGAAAGGAAGAAGCCTCAGAGAGAATGCTAAATGAAAAAGAGGTAAGTCAACTATCAGATACTGAGTTCGAAGCAATGGTTACCAGGAAGCTCACCGAGCTCACAGAGAACAACCAGAAACTACAGGGAAACTACAATGACTCACTGCAAACTATAAAAACATGAAAAAGGAAATAGAAACTATCAACAAGGGCCTAGAGGAAATGAAGAATACAATTTCTGAACTGAAGAACACAGTAGAAGGAATGAAAAGCAGACTTGATGAAGCAGAGGATCAGATCAGCGAGCTGGAGGACAAAGTAGAAAAAAACACCCAAAAAGAGCAAGAAAAGGAAAACAGGCTCAGAAAGAATGAAGAGGGGTAAAGGGAAATGCAGGACAACATGAAATGTAACAATATCCGTATAGTAGGAATACCAGAAGGAGAAGAAGAAGAGCAAGGGATAGAAAACCTGTTTGAAAAAGTAATGATGGAAAATTTCCCTAATCTGAGGAGAGAAAAAGTCACCCAAATCCAGGAAACACAGAGAGTCCCAAGAAAGAGGAACCCAAAGAGGCCCACTGCAAGACACATCATAATTAAAATGGCAAATTTCCAAGACAAAGGGAGGATCTTAAAGGCAGCAAGGGAGAAACAGGATGGAACACACAAGGGAGCCCCAATAAGGTTAGCAACTGACTTCTCAATGGAAATGCTCCAAGCCAGAAGAGAATGGCAAAAAATATTCCAAGTAATGAGAACCAGAGGCCTGCAACCAAGAATAATTTACCCAGCAAGGCTCTCAATCAACATAGAAGGCCAAATAAAGAGTTTCCCAGACAAAAGAAGTCTAAAAGGATACACCTCCAATAAACCAGCTCTGCAAGAGATGCTAAAGGGACGGCTTTAAGGAAAGGAAGGAAAAGAGAAAGAGAGAGGAACACAGGTAGGAAAAAATGTCAATCAATAACTATCTGTCGATAATAACCTTAAACGTAAATGGATTAAATGCTCCAATCAAAAGACATAGAATAGCTGAATGGATAAGAAAACATGACCCACACATATGCTGCCTACAAGAGACCCATCTCAGGACAAAAGACCTAAACAGACTGAACGTGACAGGCTATAAACAAATTTTCCAAACAAACGGACATGAAAAAAAAGCAGGGGTAGCAATACTCATATCAGACAAAATGGACTTCAAAAGAAGGGCCATAAAGAGAGACCCAAAAGGTCACTTCATAATACTCAAAGAAGAATCTACCAAGAAGACAAAAGCATAGTAAATATATATGCACTCAGCATAGGAGCACTCAAATACATAAAGAAAATCTTGGAGGACTTCAAGAAACATATTGGCAGCAACACAATTATACCAGGGAAATTGAACACCCCAATGAAAAAGAATGGATAGGTCTTCCAAACAAAATATCAAGAAGGATATTGTGTCACTTAACAATAACCTAGATGAAATGGACCTACCTGATACATAGAGAGCTTTTCATCCCAAAGAAGCAAAATACACATTCTTTTCAGGTGTACATGGAACACGTTCAAAGATAGACCACATCATAGGACACAATGTAAGCCTCAACAAATTCAAGAAAAGTGAAATCGTATCAAGCATTTTCTCTAACCACATGGGACTGAAAGTAGAAACCAACCCCAATGGAAAAAACCCCAAAACACTCAACATCATGGAAACTGAATAGCATGCTATTAAACAATGAATGGGTCAAGAACAGATTAGGGAAGAAATCAAAAACTTTCTGGAAACAAATGAAAATGAACTCACAAGAACGCAAAACCTATGGGACACAGCAAAGGCAGTCCTGAGAGGGAAGTTCATAGCAATACAGGCCTACCTTAAAAAGATAGAAACATTTCGAGTAAACAACATAACCCTACACCCACAAGAACGTGAGGGACAACAACAAAGACAGCCCAGAGCAAGTAGAAGGACGGAAATAACCCAGATCAGAGCAGAGTTAAATGACATAGAGACTAAAAGCACAATTCTAAGGATCAATGAATCCAGGAGCTGGTTCTTTGAAAAGATAAACAAAATCGACAAGCCTTTAAATAGGCTCATCAAGACAAAAAGAGAGAGGATCAAAATAAACACAATTAGAAATAAAAGAGGAGAGATTACAACAGATACCACAGTAATACAAAGGATTGTAAGAAATTACTATGAAGATCTGTATGCCAAGAAATTTGAAAACCTAGGTGAAATGGACACATTTCTAGAAAAATATAATATTCCAAAACTGAATGAAGAAGAAGCAGAAAACCTGAAAAAACCAATAACAGCATACAAAATTGAAGCAGTATCAAAAAACTCCCAAAACACAAAAGCCCTGGACCAGATGGTTTCACAGGAGAATTCTACAAAGCATTTAAGGAAGAGCTAATACCTGTCCTTCACACACTATTTGAAAAAATCCAAACTGATGGCCCAAACTCTGTTTATGAAGCCAGCATCATTCTAATCCCAAAACCAGATAAAGACACAACGAAGAAAGAAAACTTCAGACTAATATCGCTGATGAACATAGACGCTAAAATTCTCAACAAAATATTGGCAAACCGCATCCAGCAGTACATGGAAAGATCACACACCATGACCAAGTGGGATTCATCCCAGGGATGCAAGGATGGTATAATATTCGCAAATCAATAAACATAATACATCACATCAACAACAGCAAAGACAAAAATCACATGATCATATCAGTAGATACTGAAAAAGCAATTAATAAGATACAGCACCCATTTCTGATAAAAACACTCAGCAAAGTGGGAATAAAGGGAGCATTCCTCAACACAATAAAGGCCATATATGAGAGACCTACAGCCAACATCACACTCAATGGACAAAAACTTAGAGCTTTCCCACTAAGATAAGGAACAAGACAAGGATGCCCTCTCTCACCACTCCTATTCAACATACTATTGGAAGTCCTAGCCACAGCAATCAGACAAAAAAAGGAATAAAAGGCATCCAAATTGGAAAGGAGCAAATGAAACTGTCACTGTTAGCAGATGACATGATAGTGTACATAGAAAATCCCATAGACTCCACCAAAAAACTACTAGACCTAGTAAATGAATTTGGCAAAACAGCTGGATACAAAGTCAATACTCAGAAATCAAAGCCATTCCTGTATACAAACAACGAAACTTCAGAAACAGAAATCAGGGAAAAAAATCCCATTTGATATAGCAACAAGAAAAATAAAGTACCTAGGAATAAACCTAACCAAGGTGGTAGAAGAGCTGTCCTCAGAAAACTGCACAACACTGAAGAAAGAAATTAAGGAAGACACAAACAAATGGAAGCATTTACCATGTTCATGGATTAGAAGAATTAACATCATCAAAATGGCCATACTACCCAAAGCAATGTATAGATTCAATGCAATCCCTATTAGAGTACCCATGTCACATTTCACAGATATGGAACAAACTTTTCAGAAATTCAGATGGAACCATAAACCACCCCAAATAGCTGCAGCAATATTGAGAAAGAAGAACAAAGCAGGAGGGATCACAATACCTGATATCAAACTCTATTACAAGGCCACTGTAATCAAAACAGCCTGGTACTGGCATAAAAACAAGCACATAGACCAATGGATCAGAACAGAGAGCCCAGAAATAAACTCAAGTCTATACGGTCAATTAATATTTGACAAAGGAGGGAGGAGCATAAAATGGAGCAAAAACAGCCTCTTCAACAGATGGTGTTGGGAGATCTGGACAGCTACGTGGAAAAAAATGAAACTCGATCACCAACTTACCCCACACACAAAAATAAACTCAAAGTGGGTAAAAGACTTAAATATAAGTCGCAGCACCATAAAAGTCCTAGAGGAAAACATTGGCAGGAAAATCTCAGACATTCCACGCAGCAACATCCTCACAGACACATCCCCTAAAGCAAGGGACATAAAGGAAAGAGAACCAACAGTATGGGGAAACATGTTTTCCAATAACACCTCAGACAAGGGCCTGATCTCCAAAATACATGAAGAACTCACTCAACTGCATGCCAGGAAGACAAACAACCCAATTAAAATGGGCAAAGGACTTGAACAGACACTTCTCCAAGGAAGACATACAGAGGGCCCAGAGACATATGAAAAGATGCTCAGCATCACTAGCCATCACAAAGACGCAAATGAAAACCACAATGAGGTACCATCTCACACCAGGCAGAGTGGCCAACATAAACAAATCCACAAACAAATGTTGGAGAAGATGCGGAGAAAAGGGAACCCTAGTATATTGTTGGTGGGAATGCAGACTGGTGAGGCCACTGTGGAAAACAGTATGGAATTTCCTCAGAAAACTAAAAATGGAACTACCCTTTGACCCAGCAATTCTGCTGCTGGGACTATACCCTAAGTACCCTGAAACACCAATCCAAAAGAATCTATGCACCCCAATGTTCATAGCAGCACAATTTACAATAGCCAAGTACTGGAAGCAACCTAAGTGCCCATCTGCAAATGAGTGGATCCAAAAACTATGGTATATTTACACAATGGCATTCTATGCAGCAGAGAGAAAGAAGGAGCTTATACCCTTTGGAACAGCTTGGATGGAACTGGAGAGCATTATGCTAAGTGAAATAAGCCAGGCAGTGAGGGACAAATACCATATGATCTCACCTTTAACTGGAACGTAATCAACAGAAGAAAAAAGCAAACAAAATATAAGCAGAGACATTGAAGTTAAGAACAATCTAACAATGGTCGGTGGGGGTGGGGAGGGGACAGTGAGGAGAGGGGATTACACGTGCTACTATAAAGGACACACGGACAAAATCAAGGGGGAGGGTGGAGGTGGGGGATGGAGGTGGGTTCAGCTGGGGTGGGGTGGAGGGATGGGGAGAAAAGTCCTACAACTGTAATTGAATAACAATAAAAAATATTTAAAATATCAAAATTAAAAATATTAAAAACAGAACTAAGAATTTAGTTTTCTAATTATTTGTTGCTGGCAGCAGTTACTTGGAAAGGTATTCACAAACTGTTAAAGGAAATAAGGAGCACAAATGTATCACCACTTAAAAGTGTACACTTCTGGAATGCAATTCAACTATGTCCCCGTACCAGTCATTTGTCAATAGGTGCCACTCCCTCATCCCATGCCCTGCAAATATTTTATTGCCTGAATTTGTCTGATGTAGACCCAAACTTCACACAGAGCATGTTTTAAATTTGAATATTCATCAAGCCTATCAAGCACCCTGTTCCTCTCCCACAGAGAAGTAGAAAAACCTTTAGATCAAAGCTGTGTATCAAAATACTGCTCAAAAGAGA
The DNA here is from genome assembly GCF_022682495.2 of Desmodus rotundus. Taxonomy (NCBI): domain Eukaryota; kingdom Metazoa; phylum Chordata; class Mammalia; order Chiroptera; family Phyllostomidae; genus Desmodus; species Desmodus rotundus. The sequence goes on from NC_071400.1 coordinate 51,169,413, forward strand.
GTAATCAGCATGGGCTCTACTGAGTTTTGGGATAGAAAAATAGAGCCACAAATAATGTAAGAGGGAAGAGAAAATACAATATCTTCCTGTAAAATAGATGCAGCTAAATTTCTCTGGTGGTTTAATCAGTATGGGAAGGAAAAAAATATCCCTTTTTGGGTTCCTTATTATTTATTTAGGCAGATCAAAAGACTTTTCCATCTAGCTTTAAACACTCTGGGAGCCATTTCAGATCATGAACTATACTGGTGAATGAGTTCTGAAAATAGCTTTCCTGGTAAGGGGGGCCATGTGCTGAGTGGGGCTTTGGATTCTGCTCCACTCCCCAGACAGCACACTCCCCTCCCACAAGGCAACAGCCATCAGCCCATCCACATACAGTAGGTAGGGAGTTCCACAGACTCTTCCATACTAATGGGAAGAACAAAACAAAAACCCCAGCTTCACTGACATTTTGCTGGCTTGGACGGGTTTCCACTAAGCTAAGCAATCCAATTGACCAACCCCTCCCTGGGTCTTCCGTTTCATTGGGCAGATGGGAACTGGGTTCTTGCTCTCATTTAAACTGGAGTCACCCTGTCCATTACCCCATTTCCTGTTCCAAGACACTGTTATCAGAACTTAGGCTCCTTCTCTTTAAAGCTGCACAGAGAAGGTTGAAAAAGGGTTAGGAAATGAACCTGACTTAAGGAAAAAAATATCCTAAACTGGAAAAGCTAGGGGTGGAGCCCAAAGTGAATTGCCTGTAGCTAAAAAATTGGATCTGGAAGGAGAAAATGATGAAATACCAGGAAATGCAGAGGCATGCTCTTACCTGACCTCTACTCCACCCCCGTGACTGCCTTGTCTCCTGAGTCACCCTGTGAAGAACTTCAAGCCAAGAGGCTTTTCCCCAAAGGAATGAGAAGGAGACAGGAGGCAAAGAGACATCCAAGAGATAACAAGTCTAGTCTAGGAGTCCCTTATGGAAAAGGCCACCCTAGGTCCAGGCACTTCAAATCTCATGGCCACCCATAATCACCAATGGTAACAGGGCAGGAATACCACATGACTTCCATCTTTGTTGTCCATGGTTGAAACCATCCCTCTTTCCCATATACTAATATACTACCAATCACAGACATGGTCCCAATAGTAACAATAGGAACAATTAAAATAATGGAATCTAAGGTCTGGTTGATACAGTTGGCCCTTAAATAAATCAGAAGTATACACAGGTAGGCAAAAGTAGGTTTACAGTTGTAATACAAATAAATAATACAATAATTAATAAACAATAATATCAGAACAAACTCCATCTTTCCCACACACAACTATAAGCCTACTTCTGCCCACTCCTATATTTAAGAAGAAATAAATATATGGAACAGTATAATACCCCTGAACTAACAGCAAGTGGTACAGAAGTCATGGGTGTATTTTGCCTTCTATATTTGAGCATTCGACCAAAATTTCTATATAATATGATGTAAATTTAAATTAGGTATCTAAAAACATAATAGGCAACTAACAAAGTCCCTACAAAAGAAAGATGAAACAATCCTTTTAGTTTCTGAGACTTCATAAACTAAAAGGAAGTACAAGACAAGTTACATTCTGAACCTACACATGTATAGTTTCCCCACAGTAACATCTGGGTGCTTGTTTAGTGCTTAAAAGAATCACAGTAATTCTGCAGAAAGATGTGTTCACAAAAAATATGTGATGAGAGCTTTGCTGAGGCAAATAAGTAGAAGTGACAGGATATTCCAGACAAATTAAAGCTCAGGATATTTGCTTCTGCTCCTAAAGGAAGGGCTTAATAACTTACAAGACGGAACATTGTCCCTTCTTTCAATATCCTAAGAGATGGAACAGCAAACAGCTGCTGAAATCATCCACTAGGCAGTTGAGGCCATACTCAACCTATAAAGTTCAGGAAATGTTAATGTAGTGCTAATTACGGATAGAAATTCAGGTTGGCAGTAAATTTATTAAGTCAGGGACCAGCCATGCATTGCAGAGTCTGTTATCCCAAACCCCTGCCCATCCCTTCCCTTAAGATTCCTAACACACAGCAGAAGCTGGTTGGGGAGGAGGTCAGAAAATTATAGAAAGGGAACTCTCTTACCTGGCTGCTCCATACTCAGGGGGATGCTGATACCTCATCAGTTGCCCCTCTGTTCTCCCTGGCTGGTTCAAACGATGCTCGCTATAGAAGTGCCCTGGCTCTTGGGGCTTGCACACTACAGACTGGGGTGGCATGCCCTTGAAGGGATACTCTGGTGGGGGGCCTCGGTGTTCCATGCCCTTCAGGCTATGCTGGCTTGGAGGCAGCCCTTGAGCCTTGTAGAAATCACTGGAACTTGTGGGACTCTTGTAGATATCATTGGGTTGTGGTGGGGAAAGGGGAGCGCTGGTGACAGGTGGATGGGCCTTAACTCCACTGGTGGCCAGAGACATCTGCATTAGTCGTTCACTCAAAGAGCGGACATGTCCTTGCTTAAGGTCTCTGAGTCCTTCATCTTGGTGCATCTTCCCAGGATGAAGCCGCTGAACTGACGGGCGTCCCTCAGTCCTCATCTTCTGGTTGGTGACTCCAGTGACATAAAAAGCAGCTCCAACACTGGCATGCTGTTGGCCACGAAAGTACTGGGACTGGACTTTGGCTTCTTCATAGGTTGGGAGTTCTTCATTATTTTGCATCCGAGGGGAAAGCTGCTTCTCCATGATAATGTTTTCTGACTGGATTTCCTGCCCCTGGGGTTCTTGTCTAGCAGGATGTGCCACAAGCTGGTGGTGATCCTGGGAACTCAACACATCATTCTGAGGACCTGGATTCCCACTACCACTGGAGAAAGGAGGGCCATTCCCTGTGGCTTGCTGGTGTATGGCAAGCAGGTTGCGATTCTCACTAGGATTGCCATAGCGAAGCTGCTCTTGTAGCAGACGCTGCAACACTGTGGTTCCTCCACTTGGCTGTTCTTCAGAATTTCTCATCTCTATTGCTGGTGGTGCCTTGTGAAGAGAGAGAGAAATTGGGCACCTGGGCTGCCCTTGACCTAGGAAGGGGAAACAGGAAGCTTAACACCCAGTTGATGTATAAATCATTCCTCTAAAGGGGAAGAAAATAGGTATTTGGGGTGAGGATTCCATTGTAGATACAGAGAATCGAATCTAGAATTAATAGATTAATTATTTGTGACTCTTGACTCTAGCATTGATATGATAAGGAACTTGGAGGTATAGGCAGCTTTGTTTCCTCTTTCACTGTTAGCATGGATTGAATGTTCAATCTTGACTTAACTCCTGAGAGGACTGGGAAAGCCTGGAGCAGTCAAGTAGACAAATCAGAGAGAACAAATTCCCTAGGTCCTTACTTAAAAGGTTTATCTCTCTGTATTCTATATAAGTAAAAAATCCAACTCTTATGGCTGTGGCAGTGAGAGCAGGACAGTAAAGAGAAGTTACCTCATAGACAGGATCTGTAAAGCAGTTCAACATGGAAAGGAAGTTATAAAATGACAAATGATAAGTAATATAAATAAAAAGTGAAGAGAGCTTGGCTTGCACCAGATAGAAATGACCCCTGCTTGATGAAAATAATCTTCTGATCTCATAAACCTCTGAAACACACACACACACACACAGAGAAATCTTTTTTGTATTGCTCATTTTGGATACTCCTTGGCTTAGTAAGGGAAGGGCTTGCAACAATCGTTATTGACAAAGTTTCTCTTTCAGCCATCCTGGAATTGTCTTTGGGATGTTGTTGTTGGGTAGGATGAGGTTAGAGAGAAAACCCTCTTTCATTTTAACTGCGACTCTGACAGCATTTAGAAATTGAAATATAAGAAGGTCATCCTTTTAGAAAGGGTACAATTATAATATCCTTTCCTTACCACTAATTTTTCTTAAGGAAGTAATGTGGATCGAGTGAAACATATCAGTAGTAAGACAACTCAAGATTCAAATTCTAAGCATGCCATAGTTTTACAGGATAACCCAAACAATTGATTCCTTCTTTATTGTCTTTTGTCCCCACACCTGAAGATCACTAAAGGTGACCTCTCACTCTGTCTCTCTCTCCCTCTGTACGGTATAGTAGTACCCACAAACTCATTACAAGGTCAAAAAGTCTTTGGACACAATCTGTCTCTTGCATTATATACTGCAATTTCACATTACTGTTCAATAATGAAACTTTCACTCTAAGGATCTTAAGTAGTGTTGGATAATGGACATGATGTCACACAAAAAGTTACAATAAAGGTCAACCTAACCCACCTTCAGGTTCCCAGATGAGAACTCTGGAATTTTGGTTCCAAGCCCCTGGTTTCTATATTAAATAGCCTCCAGTCTCTCTGGAAATATGAACCCCTTTCTTTTAATGTTACAGGGAGTGAGTGACCAGGAAGATGTATATGGTAGATGGAGAGAAGTCATCTGCTCTCCTTTCAAACTTGTTACATAATTACTGCTACCTAGTTTCCAATTATTGGATAGAGTAGTTTGACCCCACAGTTAACCTTCCAAAGGCCCCTTTTAAGTCTCATTAATCCAATTTTGGGGGAAGTGTACACCAAGGGCCTCAACAACCTGCACTCAAGTTCTCTTTTCCTCCTTCCCAGTGACCCATTCGAACTCCTGTATTTAAACTACCAGATTGGGATTTTCTGATAGGCTGACAAGTATAACATATATCTCTCTTTTGATGTCTGAAAACTAGAAAGATGACTACCAAACCACTTTTCTTTTCTCAAACAATGGAAACAGGAGTATGTATGGTTACACAAAAATCACCTATAAACCCCTCCTGCAAGGTAGGAAAATCCAGACATTGAGCTGCCCCAGACCCTGAAGTAAATACACCACCCCCTCCCATTCCACACTCACCCCACCCTGCATGCATACAGGCTTGAACACACCTACAGGCACACACACACATACACCAATGGTCCATACCTATTTCTGCTTTCTTTTAGGCGTAAAGCCTTGATCAGGATAGGGAATTCTTGCTTATGAGCAGCTCCAGAAACCGCAACAGCAGATTACCTCTCCCCTAACACTCAGGTTCACGTTAAGCGCCGCCAAAGTCCAACCAGTGGTCACTCTGAAATGTTCAGGAAGGGGAGGGAGGAGAAATAAAAACGTCGTTTCCATTTTGCCACCAATGGCCAACAGTTAAACAAATCAGTCCTTCCAAGGGAATAACTTGTCTTCCCACGTGCTTGTCTTTTATATGAGTGGCAGGGTCCATTTCCACCAGGACAAAAAGGAACCTCACTATCCAGCAGTGTGTTCAGGAGATTGGCCAGTCTCCAGGAGGTGGAAATGTGCAGGTCTGAGACTAGAAAGATTGCTCTATCTAGCCTCACAGCCACAAGAAGCTGCTGCTTCATTTCTGAATTGGATTGATGGGTGATGACAGAAGCCACAACCACCGTCACCTTTAGGGTGCAACCTTTAAACTGCATTCAGTGGTAGGAAAGGAGAATGAGGCTTACTGCCCCACATCCTAGAAGGAAAGGCAGTCACCAAAAGGTAGGTTTTTGGTCAAAGATAAACGCTCAGTGGAACTTCTGATTCAACTGCTACAGCCTCAGATGGGCAGAAAAGCAAACCCAAACTCCTTTTTAACCAAGTCATTAAGTGTCTATTGCATACCGGCTATTCCAGACATATGCCAGCCTCACGCTAAACTCAGTGAGGAATACAAAAGAAACATAACATATAGTTCCTGCCCTCCCAGAGCTTACAATCTGATCAATGGCCCATTTATTCTTACTGGAGTAGCAAAGTCAACTGCCCTTCTCAATGCGTAGCAACCCTTGTCCTTCGAGAGGATGCCCCTACTTGCTTTCTCAGCACTTCCACAGTCCCAGTATCTCTGCAAAAGGAAAAGACTGGACTCACACTATAGAGATTAGCTGCAAACACTGACCAGATATGGATTTGAGACAGTTCTCATTTCTAAATACTGTTTTGTCCCTCAGAAAAGGCCTGCAGGTCCCACCAAAATGTTTATCAAACAGGCATTTGTGTTTAGGTGGTGTGCACATGATCCACATACTGATTTTCTGTCCTGGCTTATCCGTGACTCACTCTTATCATTTAAAAGAAAGACTTTAATCTGCACCAGAGACACCATTTGTGGAGCAAGGCAATGCAAATGAAGCACACATGCATCTCTGTATTTTGAGAGCATGTCCAAAACATCCAAATTTTAAAAAAATCCACAAAACCATACAGTGATTAATTTAACATCATTTCCTTGCAACATTGCCAAAAATAAAGTGAACAGATACAGAGTGAGCAAACATAGAAATTTGTCTTTCCACCTTGTTTCAGCCCAATGTGTAATCACAATCAAAAGCAAAACTGTCTCCAATCTGCAAGGCAGTTATTTGGGGGTGTCTTCCTTAATTTCAAAGAGAGGAACTTGTAATTGCAATCAAAGCTGGACTGTTGACACAGCTATGGTAAATAACCACTGTGCTTCTGTTGTCCAATTCTGAACAAAACAGTTGTCTTTTTTTTCAACTGCAACATGCAGAAAACAGCCCAAGTCTTTTAAACTAGAACCCCTGGATAAAAACTACCATATAATTCTTTGCCAGTACTATTTAGATTCTTCATGCCAATCTTGATGGGCTTGCTCCTGATGCCTAGCTCCTCACCAAGAAAACTTTATTTGTCCAAAGTCTTACTCTCTTCCCCTAATTTTATCCTCTCTCTTCCATATCCTTTTGAAAACCCAAATAATTTTATGTCAGTCAGACACAGTTTGTCCCTCCCCATTACCCTGCCCCCTGGCCTTTTTTGTTTCTGTTTAAAAGAGGAAAAGAACTCAGCCTAAGGAAAAAAGGCTTTGATTTCTCTCCATTTTGCTGATGTTTTTTTCTTAAAGAGCTTATGTTAACCTATATGTTAAGAGTAACATAAAAAGGAAGACACTACCCCATTTATTTATTAGAGAAATGAAAGGAAAATATTCCTGTTCTCATGTGCAAGAACTAAAGTAGTATGAACTCTGCAACCTTTAATCTGTCCACAACTTTAATCACACCATTGCTAGGGGTCTGACATTATCTTCAATCAATAAAATAACCCTGTTTCTCCTGGACACACTATTTCTGAGGATATTTGATAGAGGAAGAGAGGATATCCATGGTTTTCTCTTTAAAAATGCATTTTGAGTCTATATATTCAATACTTCTGTAATAATAACAGGGCAGCCACGCCAAACTAAATTCTCACTCCATTTGCATTCATTGGCCTCTTCCAGTATACCTGGGAGATTGAGCCAAAACACATTAGTGAGAGCCCAAAGTTTTCCAAGCCAAGTCCCAGAAAATCAACATTACAAGGTGGCCAGGGAAGACCAAATTCCCACCCTTCAAATAAACGTTGAAATATGCTTATAAGACCTTCTGTCTACCCCTTCTATCTCCTCCTATTCTGCCCCCATCCCACTCCACCAACGAGGATGAACAATCTAAATCTAGGAAATCTATTTCTCTGCTAAATCTTGGTCAACTTGTTCAAACAAGTTTACATCCAGCTAAATGGAAAGAAGCCAGTTCAAAGTTTTCCCTGTATCTGCATGTATGTATTTGGGCATAACACACACACACACACACACACACACACACACACACAACCTCCCACACAAAAAGAGAGGCAAAACAGCCCACTGAATTCTCTCATGTTCTCTGAGGTCGGTCCATATTGTGGCCTGAAGTATCCTAGGGAACAGCTATCCCAACAGTCTTGCAACTCAAGATCCTAATTCACTTCCTCGGAGAGGTAAGAAACAATGGTCCATTTGCAGGTTATCCCTAAACTTTCAATGGGTAATGAATGGGCAGGCAGAGCCTGGGTTAAGAGCCTGGGCCCAGAGTTACCCTGTCCAAGTTGAAATCCTGGATCATGGCTTACTAACAGCTGTCATACGTGTCTCTTGATATCCTCAAGCCTCAAATTTCACCATCTGCAAAATAGGGATAATGGTGCTCATATCTCATAAGGTTTTTATAAAGCTGAAGTCAGGTGATCCCTGTAAAGTGTAAACACAGAGCTTGGTACATAGTAAAGGCTCAATAAAAGTTAGCTATTGATTTTATTATTTCAATGTGGCTTTTTTTCTAGAGGGCTGCAGCAGTTTTATAAAGTAAGGTTGCTTTTGTAAAACCGTTATTTGTAACTCAGCCTGTATTCAGAGGTTCTTAAGTCAGTGGATGTTCAAACAAGAAAGACTTTTGGGAGACCATCCAGTGGTGCGACCCCCTCTTTTTATAAATGAAGATGCCAGAGCTTAAAAGCAGTCGGAGCTAGGGCTAGAATACAGGTTTTATTATTCCTAGGAGAATAGTACTTCCACTAAAATACAAGGTCTGGCACAAATAATGCCCCTTTTTTATTACAAAAATTTTATTACAAAATCATAAGCATGTAGTTCTGTAACAAACAATAGCATACTCAAGCACATCCTATGACACTTTAGGTGAAATTTTCAAATTGCTGTCCATCTTGTGTGACAGATTCACATACTCTACCAACCACACTCAAGCAAGCCTTACTTCTGCCAGACCCTGTTTATTATATAGCATATTAGCTTACACATAGAAGGTGCTTAATAAATATTTATTAAATTGAATTGACTCTAGTTTTAAGAGACTATGAACCTGGCTTAATGATACCATCAATTTTTCAATTCAATTGGAAGTAAAATGATAATGGCAGCAGGGGAAATCCAGACAGGTAAGAGGGATATGTTCAGTAAGAAGTACGGCAGAAGGGCCTTACACAGTCTCTCCTCTCTAGATGAAGATATGCAGATAGGTCAGAGAGTAACAGGGACCTCCACTGATCAATGTTTCCAGGCCCCTGTTCTAGGTCTTCCCAATATCATAAGAACTTGGTCCTTATTCTTACTTAAGTCTAACACTACCTTAAGAAAAAGCTTTGGGTCAGCCCCATCTCTTTGCTCTTATCTCTACCTCAATCTAGATTAGGTTAGAAATTTATTTTAAGAACCACAGTAAGGCCTTGGCATTTCCAAATCTTATTGAGGATCAGTGTCACTTATCTGTTTCTGAGATGGCAACTCAAAAGTGTGCTCAATTTGGTCCCAGTTTTACTTTTCTGTATTATAAAGCAATTAAGTTAACATGTTAAAAGTCAACAAAATTGATTAACCCTAAAATGTACATGAGCAGAAAAATACTGGGTAACCAGAAAAATACTATTGCCACTAGCCCTCTACCTCACTCTACACACATCAATTCCAAGGCTGGAATAAATAGAACAAGCTGCCACATGCCATTTCTTCTTGCCCCAGAAAGAGTATAAGCAGTCCATGAAATCAGATTGAGCATAAACTGAGAAAAGATTCAGAATATGCCTAGAAGCTGTCTGCTTTACCAATATCCTATCTTCAATGGCATACTACCCACTTTAATTTTTACCTTATTGTATAAGTAATATAAGCACAATATGCAAATACTTATAACAAAGAAAAATCACTCGGTCATAACAACTAAACCCAAACATTGTTAATGTAGAATATTTCCTTTAGCTTTTTTTTATGTGTGTTTGTGTTTTTGCAAAGCAATGAAATATGAATGTACATATAACTTTGGATCTTATATTTCACTTTATTGTAAGCACCTTCTCCATGTTGGGGCATGAACTTCATAACAAACATTGCAATGACTGTGTAATGGTTCCTGAAATGAGTGTGTCAAGATTCACTTACCCATTTTCCAATTATTCAGACATTTAAATTGCTTTTAATTTTGTTCTAATCTAAATAATGTTACAAAAACATCTTTGTGATTTAGTCTTTTTCAATATTTTGGATTGTTTCCTAATGATAAAATCCCAAAAGTAAAATTAATGAGTCAAGGAGCATCAATTTTTTTTTAGACAAACCACTAAAATAGCAAAACTAGCATAATATGAAAGTCCCATGAAATCTTTCCTTCACTTAATGAAAAGTTATCCTGCTCCCATTTTTCCACCACAGCAAAGCAGGACTCCTGGGAAGGAAAGGAGCCAAGAGCAGTGTAGTATCCCAGTGGCTTTCAAAATGGCAGAGGGAATGTGGGCTCCATTGTGAATCCAGCTTGCACGCACTTGTCCCAAATTGCCGCCCAGCCAAGAAGCTAATCAGTAAAAGCATCAGGTGGGTGAGAACAGGTTCATGGCCTGTAATGGCTTATCTCAGGTTTCCTTTTCGCCCTTGGAATGAATGATCTGACAGTCAGTTTGAAGACATTCATTCAGTTCTATTGACCCAACCTGCTAAATTCTCAGAATTAAATTGATTAAATTGGTTAGTTTTCAGATACCAATATTCAATATATTTTAAAGAACAATGTGCTATATAGAACTAAGCATACATAACCAATGAGCCTGTATACCTCTGTTTTCAGCCACAGTTAAGGAGGCACATTTAAGGTCAGCCCAATTTAATATTATATGGCTAAGTGGCACCTGTCTTAAGTGGCCAATGTGTTATAGACAGAGGTTTATTTGCACACTCAACCATAAAAGTCATCTAGTCCTAAGGCAGGGGAGGAAACAGGCCAGAGATTCCTTAGAAAGAGCAGACACAACAGGCCATTTCTTTTCCAAGCTGTTTAGTGGGAATTCTCAGAATAGGATAGTGCTTTCCACCTTCTCCTTTTAAGGTTTTTCCCTAGTCGTCCTCCATCATCCCCCTGTCCCCAACTTCACTCAATATGGAAAACTAATTCTCTCCCCTCAGTGTTTCTACCAGACTTTATACACATCTCTATTACAGCACTTACCATACCTTATTTTCTACAAACATTTATCAAGCACTTAACTATAGCCAGACACTGTACAGGTCCTAGGGTGGATTTAAAAAGAGAAATAACACAGAGTCCAGCCCTCAAGGAGCTCCCAGTCAAGCAGTGGGGCAGGATCCCACAGGAAATCAGAGGTATGAGCAGAGTGCTCTAGCAACACAGAGACCCTGCAAAAACTCTGAGCCATCTAAGCAAAGCTTCGCAGAGGAAAAGACCTATGAGCTGAGTAAGAGATATGTAATCTGATAACCAACGTGATGTTGGGCAACATGGAAAGGGAGGCATCAAAGATAGGTTGAGATATATTTTGGAGAGTGATTAGCATATGAATAACAACCAAGGTCAAAGAGTGGGCTGGACCACATAGAGCAGGAGCAGAATGGAACCAAAGATGAATCTAGGTTGGGACCCTGAAAATAAGTGAGCACATATTAGGTACTTGGCAAATGTGAGAGTGAGAGAAAAATTCCTTTATTTACCCATGGCTCTCCCCTTGCACCTCTTCCCCTTATACCTTCTATCTAGACCTTGGAATACACTGCTCCAGGAATTAAAGTCCCCAGTTGGAATACAGAAAGGAAAAAGAAGTTAATTCTTGTCCTTTAAGCTTCTAAGTACCCAGGCAGAAATCACTGTAATAGGTTGAGCTGGAAATGAAGTTGCTAGACTACAAGATTTTAGAAAGCATGGGCTGAGTGCAAGTTTTTACTTGGTGTCATTCCTAACACCCAAAACTTTAATTGGTACATAAAATATGCTTAATAATTGCATACTGAGTAAATAACAACTTACCAAAGACTTTGCTAGAGTCAAAAGAAGAGTAGAAAAGGAATGAAAGACATAGATTAGCAATAACAATAATACCGTTACCTTTACTTTCTCAGTCTTTCTTCTAAGACAAAATCTCTTTCACTTCTTTTATCTTATTTGTCCTTCACAGCAGCTCTGTGAGGAAATAAAGGCAGATGTGATTAATTCCCTTTTATAACTGCCAAAGCTTAAGTCCAGGGCAGATAGCTAATGATAACTAATTTTACCAAGGTTTCACTGGTGGGGCCAGGATAAGAATCCAGGTCCTGTGACTTCCTGCCCTGTGCTGGCTTATTAGACACAAACCTCTACAGAACTGACTCTCCACTATTTAAGAAGACAGTTCACTAGACAAATTCGTTAGTAAAACAGATTTGCTCCGGGCTCCAACAGTACCATGAACAAGTTAGTGGACTGCACCTAGAAGAAAATTTCCCCTTATCAACACTGGAACTGTTGAATATAATTTGCAGTGGTGTTCCTCTAACATAATTGGGAGCTCCTTGTTTTGCTGTACCCCTTTAGAAGGGAGCCCCACCTGCCTTCAGTCCGGTTTTTGTGGCTGAGTGGGGCTCAGGTGCTGACTACAGGTGTCGTATCAAGCAGGTGCAGGGACAGGAGACAACCTTTCATATCTTCATACCAAAAGGCCTTAGTCACTCCCCAAAGTCAGCCCCTCCTCCTCACCCTGACTTGCAAGCCCTAAGAACTTGTCTTGACTGAGCTGCCATTGCAAACAAAACTAAATCTAGACCCTGCATTCCCAGAAAAGACTAGAGTAAAATCAGTTAAACTACAAGTAATATAACCCGTCCAAATTAACCACTCTCCGAAACTCTAGTGCAGACATATGCTGCAGGTATATGGTGTCAGGGAATATATGTACAGAATGACTGACCCCTACTATTTTGGGGGGAAGTGAGCATCGCAGCATACCCACATTACATATTTAGCTACTGAGCACTTATTCTATTTCAAATGGCCCTGAAACCTCAGGAGCAAGCATTCATTCACTTTAAAAAGGTGGAGTACAGAAGAAATAACATGCCAGGAATCCTGTGCTCCAGTTCCCATCACTCTCCTTCAGGCTACCAAGGGATAACTACTGGCCTAGTCACAAAAAGCACCGTGTCAGAAAAGTCATCACATTGACCTAATGGAAACCTAACTGAGAGCCCAAGGCAGATAAAAGGTTCTTGGGGGTGAAGGGGTAGTCATTATAATTTTCTTAGCCCCCAAAATTGTTTGCTTTAAACAAATTTGCCTCTCCCAAACACACACACACAGAGCAAACACAAACTAACTGTAGAATAAAAAAAAACAAATGTTACCTTAATAAAATGGTTTATTGTTATTTGTCATATTTCTCCAATTCATACGGGAAATTCAAATTAATAAGCTTTGGTTTATAGTCCACGATCAAGAAAGTAAACCTGGCTACTAAACTGAAATGTGATCACAGTATATAAACAGAGTGAAACAAAAATCTGAACTGCAATAATGTAATAAAGAGAAAATTAGATTTCTTCAATATAGGCAATTTAAATAATTTTCCCTACCTGTGACTTTTATCTCAGTTTCCTATCACATGAAAAAATGTTATTTATTCAATACAAACACATGCCTCTTAAAAACAACCCAAATGATTAAATAATGTACTAATTAGCTTCCTAATAGGGAAGGTTTTAATTGAACTATTCTATAATAACCTTCATTAAAGTTTCCAGGGCAACTTCACAAAAGGATGTCAAACCTGGCCCATATTTTTTATTCCCTTAAAAATAATTCTCAATGCACAGAAACACAGAAAGCTTATTTCTTTTCAATGCTGTTAACACTCAGGCCACTGAATTTTCTGATGTCAGCAATCCCCTTCCCACAAATATTCCAAGTATGCACAACCGTCATTCTCCTTTCAATTATGTGGTTTCTCTGCTCCTTTACTGATTGAGTCCAGGCCTCTCGGATAATGAGAAGCATGTGCAGGGAAAACGTGCTCTTAAAAAACACATACATCAGTTTAATCTGCATTATGAAGGGAGGGGAGATCATTTGTCCATATCAAAAGGATCAAAATATAAAGGTTGCTATGAGTTATACAAAGAAAAAAAAAGATTGGTATCATTGCCTAAACTTGGGGGGCAGTTATTGTGATCTGAAGCAACACCAATAAGAATAAAAGAGACCCCCCAAAACACACCCTTTCCAGCTTGGCCACATTTATATTTAATGTTATCTTAATGTTGCTTTGGGGGGTATTTAAGTCCTGACATACACATGGAAATGAGCCACGAATTGTACAGCAAGCATAAATATTCCATTATTAATAAAAGCCAGCTGTGCATAAAACACTACAATGGCTGGGTTTCAGTTACTGGCTATCATCAGTATGTGTCACAAGCAAATACTACTCAAAACTTCCTCCTTTAAAACACACACACTCACATGCAGATAGACATACAGAAATTTGCTTTACTCTTTTTAATCTTCTGGAAGAACTTTGAAGAACTCATTAAACTTTATGGCCATTCCAACTAATGTCTCTTTTTAAGCTATTTTTCATCACCTTGGGAGATGTTAGAGTCTTCTTACTAGAACTTCAACTTACCACATAAAATGAAATGTTTAATTATTTTAAGAACCAAGAGAGTCAATAATACAAATAATGGTACAACCAATTATAGTCAATAAGGCAATGAAGCAAAGGACACTGTAAGAGAGCAAATCTTATTAAAAGTCAACACCTGCTCAGGACCCTATAATAAACATGCTCTACCATCATGCAAACGCCTTTCTTCCGACAACCTCAAAGCTTGTGCCCAGTATGAAGCCTGAACACCTCTGTGAAGTATTAATATCCTTGCTTCCCAGAAGGGTAACTGAAGCTCAGAGTAGCTAATTCATTTAGCCTGGCTCACATGGAAAGTCAGACAGGGTTGGACAGAGAAACCAGATGCTAGCTTCAAGTCACACAGTCTAATGATATTTCATGAAGTAAGGGTAATAGTGAAAGTGACTTTAAAAGTGCGGAGGGCAGTAGATAGAGTTGAAAATCTACCAAAAAGTAGATTTTCAAAAATTATCTTAGGAGATATTGGCAAATATATCCATCTGCATTTCCCCATGAACACGCATCATAAAAAAGTTCTGTACTGGACTTGGTACTAAGTACTAAAAATCCATACTTCATCTTCCTACTCTAATTAAAGAAGTTTAATCCAATGTAGATGAGCCACTGGTTTCCAAAAATGAGTTCATCAAAAATTGAAGATCATATGTATAACTTTATTATCAAAGGAAAATTAAAGGACCCTGTAGCTGAACTTTCACTATATGGTGAAGGTCTCAAACAAAGAACCCATTAAAGTGTGTTATCTTACTACACCTACATGTCTATTTAATTGTCTAAAATCCTTAGTTTCCTTACTACTTTTTTGTGCAATTTAAATGTATTACTTTCAAAGCTGTAAAATCTGTGTGCTTTCTCGCTTTGCTTTTCTCATTTGGGAGATTTCATAGTCTACACAAATGTGTACCCTCTTGGTGGGATATCATGCTACAGTGATTTGAGGATCATTGCTAAAGATTTAGACAAAGCAAACTGAACCCTCATTTGCTTTTTGCTTAAAAAAAATGATGGAGGGGTGACAGGAGGTCAAGAAAGTATAATTAATAGCCCTGATAGCTGCATGATCATACCTAGTCTTTCCTGGCATTTGAGAAACAAACATATGTGATTCTTTATGTAAATTCAGTCAGATTCTGACTTCATGCCTCCACACAGGTTTACAAAGATAAGTCTTAGGTGGGCACCTATTTAAAAGCAACAGTGGACATTTCTATGACTCTGTGTAAAATTCACATAAGTTCAGAAACAAGGACTGAAAGGAACTAAAAAAAAAAAATGAAAGCAGGTGATTTGTTAGGATGATGGGATTCTAGACAAAGTTTTGGGCAGGATCTTAGCTTTTTAATTTTATCATTCCAGACTTTTAAAAATATCCAGATGACTACATGATTGTATTTTTTACAACTGTTGCACCCCATTCTAGTAGGAATCATTCATATTCACACCAGAAACCGAGGCCTAGGAAGAGAACCATAAATTTCTGAGAAGTGGTTCTCAAAACTACCCTGCCTAACCCTCACAATTTACAGAGGAAGAAATTTGCCAAGGGTGGTAAACTGAGTAGCTTCTTAGATTCAAGTTGCTGTTATTTACCTAAAGCAATTTTCTGTGTCCTTGGGTTATTCAAATACAATAACAGAAATTAAAATATTGCACATATATGGTGCAGACCATCCCATTATTACAGTTACCAAAATCTGTGAAATCTGATTTATTTCCAGAAAGTCATACTAGCTCCCTTCTACAAGTGGTTGTAGCCTAGGACTAAATGTGGCCAGCATTATTAGAGGCCAAAATGATTCAGACAATTAATTCCATCCCATGCAACAAAAATGTTTCAAAGGACAATTAATAACCTCACTTTACTCAAACAAAATCATTAAAACAAAATTCTAATGTCTTCTGTTCTGCAATAAATATGTTTCTGAAAAGGCTCAGTTATAGTGAATTTTTATATATCAAGTAATAGCTCAAAGGCACTAAATAGGAAAGCTAGTACTTTCAAAGAAACCTGTAGTGATTATTTTATAAAGCAAATGACCTCCTATTTTCCATATTTTAAGACCAGATTTTGTGTGTTGTGAGTGGACAAGAGTAACTTTCCTCCTTTCTCTGGTTTAAAAGGGTTCCAAAACCCACCATGAAGCAGAGTAATGCAGTATGGACAGTCTGCTTAATGCGCTCTTCATTCCTGAGATGAAAGTCTAACCTTTGACTTGGGGGTAGGAGCCTAGAATTTAGACCCAAGTCTACAAAAGGCAGCAAAGAATGAAGAAGCAAGCAAGACTGAAGACATCATCTCATAGTAGTAAACCAACAACAATTCCTGAGAACAGGAAATCAATGGAGCACAATTTCTAAACAAGTTGGTTTAGTCCCAAGCTAATTAACTTGTCAAGCATATCTTCAAACCCACTGAATCCATGGGGATAAAAGGTGATATAATAGGAGATTTGGTAACATTTACCAATTTACTATCCTAAAAAGCTCGGCCATGGACACACATACCTCTCTCCGCCATTTTCAGTGGTTTTAAACTGGGCTTAATGGGTGAAAAGGACAATGTCTTCCAGACCGTCCCTAAAAATAGGCTGTTCTCATGCATTCCAAATGTTCAACCTCCATGGAGGAGGCTACCTGGCCATAGGCATTTCCAAAGAGGAAATATATATATCCAATAGAGGAGATATATATATATCCTCTATTCCTCCTCATTGGTAAACACCCCCACCCCGACAACAAAAGAGCTTCTAACCATCCTGAGGATTTGGGAGAAAGAAAAAAGAAACCTTAAGAGGGAAGTAGAAGAGTGTGAGAAACTCTTCTTGTCTCCAAATGGAAAAAAACACATTAAAAAGCTGGATCAAAGGAAGAAAGGGGGATGGTGAAGGACTGCTTCATTACAAAGACACCCTTTTAAACAAGGCACAGGCCCTGGGAGAGCTCTTAGGAGAGGCGCAGAAGCAGATGTACCTACTTAGAATTCTGGCACTCAATGGGAGCTCAAGGTCATAGTATCCATCCCTCTGCTTTCTGAATAGATTGTTCTTAAGGCATTCTAGAAAGACTTTGATTCGTTCTTTACAAAACTTCAGATAAAGTAACTCCACAAAATTCCTTGGTTGTGCATCAGTCTAATAAATCCTATTTCATAAACCAGAAATGAGATTTCAATTTCCAAATTCAAAAGAGTACTGAATATGATTTTGAAAATTCCCTTCTAAAAACTTTTAAATAAGTAGACAGAGCCACAACTTTCACATAAAAACTCTACATACAAGTATGCTCAAACATTTACTTCATATCTAGAGTATGAAGTTAGGAAAAGCACTTTCAATTTTAGAGACCCAGACTTTTTCAAAGAAAGAAGTATCTTAAAATGAAGTATGATGTAGGGCCACAGACAGTCTGTAAATGATATGGCATAAACCCATACAGAATAGCTGGAACCTGAGTTATCATCTGAAAATAGATGCAACTACTCTACAACCACCTGGCTATTAAAATGTCCCAGGCCAGTTATAAAATGTGGTTTGGTCTGTCCAACTTATCCCTCTCAGCTGATCTGAAACATGATAGCCTTTAAAATTGTCACCCTGTAAGGTTCCTTCTCTCCCTTCCTGCTTTCCTTTCCTCCATTAAAACCAACCAATGCAATTATTTTAAGATATAAGTCAATAATTTGTTCCCAAATAAGCAAAGGGGTTGTAGACATCTTGGTAACAAGTCTTTGAACACCACCATTCTTGTAAGTCTACCATGCTTGCCCAATTGGAGATAGGTAAAAGATGGGTGAAGATTTATCCCTCATGCAAAATGGCATCTCAAATTATTCTTAGCTGCTAAGTGAGGGTGCTGAAAGGTCTGAGGTGGCTTCAGAAAGGCTGGCTTGAGAAAGTAGTATTCACAAGCCTAGTTCAAGAAGACTGAAATAACCTTAGCCCTCCATTATTGAAGATTATGGTGATTATCTTCCTCTCCGAATGGGAGAAGAGGGTTATATTCAAAAAAGTTTTAAAATGCCTCCCAACTTCCACTCTTTGTGGTGGGGTGGAAGGAAGAGGGTAGAAGAATAAATTAGACACTCCAAGGTGTCAGCAAATTCTTTCTAAAATACATGCTACAGATTAGAAATGCTGTTTCTCATAAACTTTCCCTGTCCTCTCTCATTTGATTGTGTTTCATCCCTTACTGCAAATTATTATTGTATTATTAGTGGTAATTTACCAGGAATTGCTCAGAGTCTACAAAGACTGCCACTTTCCCTTCTCTTCATTTTCATATATGGACAAGTCCATGTTGCTTTTGAAGCACCAACATACAGTCACCCAGGCTTGGGACCCTGAACACACCTGCACCATCTCACAAAACTAGTCATTAACATATAAGGCAGATAAGAGGCAACCTCTTCCTCACCAACACACACACACACACACACACACACAGAGTGTTATTGTTGTAGATTACTCCCAGACTTTAAGACTTCAAGAATTCACAGCCCCCAGGGGATGGGAGTGTGAGCCCCCACCCCAGCCCCAAGCATTTAGGAGGAATGCATCTAGCAATCAGAGATAAGCACGGACTTCCCTGCTGAGCTAAATGTAGATTTCAAGTTCTCTCAGGTTTTTAATTTTTTTGTGCTTCATAACCTAGAGAACTACCTTCATACAAGAACCCCAGGAAGCAAGAAAGTAAAAGTACCATCAAGTTGTGGTACCCACTAGCATCTATCTCCATAGGACAGGAAAGGGGCACCCATTTTTAACCGATTTAACTTGCTGCACATCTCGGAAAACTCATGGCCATCTGCAAAGTATAAAACATGGGTATCCCCACACGCTCGTAGATCGACTCACACTGAGGGCACGATCAAGTTCATGCCACCATGGATCCTGCCCCAGTTCCCCACAAAAATTAACCACGAGTCTCCTACCCCTGAAGGCAACGAAGACAAAGTGACGACTCTCGTTCAAGTGGCTTCGCTCCCCGGCCAAAGGCCAGGGATGAGCAGGGGGGGAAGCCCCAACTCCCGGCTGCTCCCCTCCTCGCTGCTCTGTACGGGTTCTCCTTGGTGGCGGTGGACAGGCAGGATACCGTGCCGGACGGTGGAGCAGCGGATGGTAGGAGGCAAGACAGACTGGAGGTGGGGGTGAAAGAGGCAGTGAGAACCAAGATGAAGCGAAAGAGAGAGGAGATGGAGAAATAAATCAGGGACAACCAGCTAGGGCAGTCAGAAATCTCCTCGGAAGGAAGGGGCGTGACTGCGATGAAGGCAGCTCCAGGGCAAAAGATGGGAGGTAGGGAAGGGGAACGAATGGGTGGCTTTTCTTCAAGCGGTGAGCGGCTAGAACCGCCCAGAGCAGGAGGCCGGGGGTGGGGGGTGGGGGGATGGACTATGGAAGAGGGCGGAGTAGGGGGCGGGGAAAAAGGGAAGGAGCCTGCTCGGACCTGGGAGCACGGGGCGGTGGGTAGGAGGGGACGGAAGAGAGGTGGGGCCAGAGGGCGGGGAAGTGTCAAACAAACGTACTGGCCGGGTTCAGCCCCTTCGGCGAAAGCTCCGATTAGAAAGCTCTAATCCTGTTAACGTGGCACCATTAGGTTACAGTCTACGCAAGGACTGGCTGGAAGGAAGGAAAGGGTTTTGCAAGACGACAATAATAATCTACAGCAACAGCGGAGCAGAGTCGCGTGGGATAGCCAGTACAGCTCCTCACCCCGCAGCAGGAGGAAGGGGGGAAAAATAGAAATGCTGAAAAGTAGCTTCTCGCAAAGCTTACTTAAAATAATGCGGGAAGAAGCAGCACTCTGCTCGTTCGTTTTCCTTCCCGTTTGGCTTCCTATTACCAGCAGGACCCCACCCAGGTCACAGCACTGGGAGACACCCTCTTTTCTTCCTCTCCACCCTATCTCCCACCACCCCCACGCTCCCGCCCCTCTCCGAGTGGCGGGCCGCGCCAGCAGCGGCGATGGCGTGGGCGGAACTGTGGGGAGTCTCCGCCTCTTGGGAGGGCTAGGATGTCGCACTTGGGTGGAACAGGCGAAGTATAAGCCCCACCCACCATTTTTTGCAACTACCGGTTGGTGAATTCTGGCCTAGGATTTGCTTGCAATTGGTTGCATACGCCATCGATCCGGTCCTTTTTTCCCACCCGCCCTCAAAATTAATGAAACCAAACAGGAGGCTATTGTCTAGCTCTCCGTTCTCCTCCAGCTACGGCTGAGAGGAGAAGGATGAGGCGCTCAACTTCTCAGTCTCCTAAGAGAGTGTGTCGGCTGGCTCCGGTACACTTTTATGGCATTGTCCTGCCCTCTGGGAATAGGTTAACTTTTCTTTCTCTTTTGTTCATTAGGCCACGAGGGGGAAAAGTATGTGAAGTGTCATCACAATTCCTGAGGGTGAAAAAATTGATGTTGCTTAAGAACCCAAGGTTAAGAACAGCATCCTGGGACACTGGAAATCAACCATTTTACATGTGGGAAGTGCAAGGACAAAGAAACAGTGCAGGGGTAGTAAATAGAAACATGTCGAATAACATGGAATTTGGAAGTAAAGAACTCTTATAGGGCTGTAGCACTTATCAGCTAGTCGTGTGACTTTTAAGTTGCTTAACACCTCTGAACCTTAATTTTCCTTTGTAAATAAAGGCTGTAAGATATACCCTATTAACTTAATGGCATTGATATATGAAAATAAAATGAATAGTGTGTGAAACCTCTGTAAGTCAAAAAGCACCTCACATCCGTATGTGTTTCTACTTGTGCATGTCACATAGTGGAGAGACTCACAAGTGTTTGAGAATCAAATCTTTTGCTCATCTGTGTTAAGCATTTACATCCAAGGCGTGTAGGTTTTGTGACTATATTTTTTAAAGTCAACCACGTTCCTATAGTTTTCAGGGCGGATATAAACTTGGCTCCGTGCACTTAGAATAATAAATTACCCTTTTTCTAACCAGGGTGGGTGAGATTTTTTTTTTTTGGAGAAATTCAAATTCAAATTTTATTTTATTTTATTTTAGTTATTCAAGTACACTTCTCTCCATACCCCCTCCCCCCAGCCGACCACTCTTACTCACCCCACCCACCCACACCTATCACCCTCAGTCCTGCCCCCATTTGGCTCTGTCCATGCTCCATTATAAGTGTTCCTTGAATACCCTTCACCTTCTTTCCTCCATTATTCCCCTCTACTCTGGCTACTGTCAGTTTGTTCTTTATTTCTACAAACTGACAGGCAAAATATCACCTTAACAGTTTTTTTTAATCTTTTTTAAAATTTTAATTTGGTATTGTTATTCAATTACAGTAGTGTGGCTTTTCTCCCCATCCCTCCACCCTACCCCAGCTGAAACCCCCTCCCTCCCCCACCTCAACCGTCCTCCTTGATTTTGTCCATGTGTCCTTTATAGTAGTTCCTCTAATCCCCTATGCTCACTGCCCCTCCCCACTCCCCCCTGCCTATCATTAGATGGTTCTTAACTTCAATGTCTCTGGTTATATTTTGTTTCCTTTTTTCGTCTACTTATTACGTTCCAGTTAAAGGTTAGATCATATGGTATTTATCCCTCACCATCAGGCTTATTTCACTTAACATAATGCTCTCCGGTTCCATTCATGCTGTTGCAAAGGGTATAAGCTTCTTCTTTCTCTGCTGCATAGAATTCCATTGTGCACATATACCAAGGTTTTTGGATCCACTCATTTGCTGATAGGCACTTTGGCTGCTTCCAGTACTTGGCTTTGTAAATTCTGCTGCTATGAACATTGGGGTGCACAGGTTCTTTCGGATTGGTGTTTCAGGGTTCGTGGAGTATAATCCCAGCAGAGGAATTGCTAGGTCGAAGGGAAGTTCCATTTTTAGTTTTCTGACGAAATTCCATACTGTTTTCCACAGTGGCCTCACCAGTCTGCATTCCCACCAACAGTGCACTAGGGTTCTCTTTTCTCCGCATCCTCTCCAACAATTGTTTGTGGATTTGTTTATGTTGGCCACTCTGACTGGTGAGAGATGGTACCTCATTGTGGTTTTAATTTGCATCTCTCTGATGGCTAGTGACGCTGAGCATCTTTTTATATGTCTCTGGGCCTTCTGTATGTCTTCCTTGGAGAAGTGTCTGTTCAAGTCCTTTGCCCATTTTTTAATTGGGTTGTTTGTCTTCCTGGAGTGGAGTCATGTGAGTTCTTTATATATTTTGGAGATCAGGCCCTTGTCTGAGGTATCATTAGCAAATATCTTTTCCCACGCTGTTGGTTCTCTTTGTAATTTGGTGCTGTTTTCTTTAGCCATGCAGAAGCTTTTTATTTTGATGAGGTCCCATTTGTTAATTCTTTCCTTTATGTGCCTTGCTTTAGGGAACATGTCTGTGAGGATGTTGCTGCGTGGAATATCTGAGATTTTCCTCCCAATGTTTTCCTCTAGGATTTTTATGGTGTTACGACTTATATTTAAGTCTTTTATCCATCTTGAGTTTATTTTTGTGTATGGCGTAAGTTGGTGATCGAGTTTCATTTTTTTGCACGTAGCTGTCCACATCTCGCAACACCATCTGTCGAAGAGGTTGTTTTTGCTCCATTTTATGCTCCTCCCTCCTTTGTCAAATATTAATTGACCGTAAAGGCTTGACTTTATTTCTGGGCTCGCAGTTCTGTTCCATTGGTCTATGTGCCTGTTTTTATGCCAGCACCAGGCTGTTTTGATTACCGTGGCCTTGTAATACAGTTTGATATCAGGTATTGTGGTCCCTCCCGCTTTGTTCTTCTTTCTCAAAATTGCTGCAGCCAGTCGGGTCGTTTATGGTTCCATATAAATTTCTGAAATGTTTGTTCTATATCTGTGAGATATGTCATGGGTACTCTAATAGGGATTGCATTGAATCTATAAATTGCTTTGGGTAGTATGGCCATTTTGATGATGTTAATTCTTCCAATCCATGAGCATGGTACATGCTTCCATTTGTTTGTGTCTTCCTTAATTTCTTTCTTCAGTGTTGTATAGTTTTCTGACTACCGGTCTTTTACCTCCTTGGTGAGGTTTATTCCTAGGTACTTTATTTTTCTTGTTGCTATATCAAATGGGATGTTTTTCCTGATTTCTGTTTCGGAACTTTCGTTGTTGGTATACAGGAATGCCTTTGATTTCTGAGTATTGACTTTGTGTCCATCTGTTTTGCCAAATTCATTTATTAGGTTGGGTACTTTTTTGGTGGAGTCTATAGGATTTTCCATGTACACACTATCATGTCATCTGCAAACAGTGACAGTTTCATTTCCTCCTTTGCAATTTGGATGCTTTTATTGCTTTTTCTTGTCTGATTGCTGTGGCTAGAACTTCCAATACTATGTGGAATAGGAGTGGTGAGAGAGGGCATCCTAGTCTTGTTCCTGATCTTAGTGGGAAAGCTCTAAGTTTTTGTCCATTGAGTATGATGTTGGCTGTAGGTCTCTCATATATGGCCTTTATTATGTTGAGGAATGCTCGCTTTATTCCCACTTCCCTGAGTGATTTTATCAGAAATTGGTGCTGTATCTTATCAAATGCTTTTTCTGCATCTATTGATATGATCATGTAATTTTGGTCTTTGCTGTTGTTGATGTGATGTATTAGGTTTATTGATTTGCGAATATTGTACTATCCTTGCATCCCTGGGGTGAATCCCACTTGGTCATGGTGTAGGATCTTTTCAATGTATTGCTGGATGCGTTTTGCCAATATTATGTTGAGAATTTTAGCGTCTATGTTCATCAGCGATATTGGTCTGAAGTTTTCTTTCTTCGTTGCGTCTTTATCTGGTATTGGGTTTAGGATGATGCTGGCTTCATAAAGAGTGTTGGGGAGTCTTTCATCAGATTGGATTTTTTCAAATAGTGTGTGAAGGATAGGGGTTAGCTCTTCCTTAAATGCTTTGTAGAATTCTCCTGTGAAACCATCTGGTCCAGGGCTTTTGTGTGTTGGGAGTTTTTTGATGACTGCTTCAATTTCATCTGCTGTTATTGGTCTGTTCAGGTTTGCTGCTTCTTCTTCATTCAGTTTTGGAAGATTATATTTTTCTACAAATGTGTCCATTTCACCTAAGTCGTCAAATTTCTTGGCGTACAATTCTTCGTAGTAATTTCTTACAATCATTTGTATTTCTGTGGTATCAGTTGTAATCTCTCCTCTTTTATTTCTAATTGTGTTTATTTGGATCCTCTCTCTTTTTTTCTTGATGTGCCTACTTAAAGGCTTGTTGATTATGTTTATCTTTTCAAAGAACCAGCTCCTAGATTCATTGATCCTCAGAATTGTGCTTTTAGTCTCTATGTCATTTAACTCTGCTCTGATCTGGGTTATTTCCTTCCTTCCTCTTGCTCTGGGCTCTCTTTGTTGTTGTTCCTCTAGTTCCTGTGGGCGTAGGGTTAGGTTGTTTGTTTGAAATGTTTCTCTCTTTTTAAGGTAGGCCTGTATTGCTCTGAACTTCCTTCTCAGGACTGCCTTTGCTGTGTCCCATAGGTTTTGGTTTGTTGTGAGTTGATTTTCATTTGTTTCCAGAAAGTTTTTGATTTCTTCCCTAATCTCGTTCTGAACCCTTTCATTGTTTAATAGCATGCTATTCAGTCTCCATGATTTTGAATGTTTTGGGTTTTTTTCCTTTGGGGTTGGTTTCTAGTTTCAGTCCCTTGTGGTCTGAGAAAATGATTGATATGCTTTCACTTTTCTTGAATTTGTTGAGGCTTGCTTTGTGTCCTATGATGAGGTCTATCTTTGAACATGTTCCATGTACACCTGAAAAGAATGTGTATTTTGCTTATTTGGGATGAAAAGCTCTCTATATATCAGTTAAGTCCATTTCATCTAGTGTATTTTTAAGTGACACAATATCCTTCTTGATATTTTTTTTGGAAGAGCTATCCATCTTTGACAGTGTGGTGTTAAAATCCCCTACTGTAATTGTGTTGCTGTCAATATCTTTCTTGAAGTCCTCCAAGATTTTCTTTATGTATTTGGGTGCTCCTATGTTGGGTTCATATATATTTAAAATGTTTATGTCTTCCTGGTGGATTCTTCCTTTGAGTATTATGAAGTGACCTTCTGGGTCTGTCTTTAAGGCCCTTCTTCTGAAGTCTATTTTGTCTGATATGAGTATTGCTACGCCTGCTTTTTTTTCCTGTCTGTTTGCTTTGAAAATTTGTTTTCAGCCCTTCACTTTCAGTCTGTGTAGGTCTTTTGTCCTGAGGTGGGTCTCTTGTATGCAGCATATATGTGGGTCATGTTTTCTTATCCATTCAGCTGTTCTATGTCTTTTGATTGGAGCATTTAATCCATTGACGTTTAAGGTTATTATCGACACGTAGTTATTCATTGCCATTTTTTCCTACCTGTGTTCCTCTGTCTTTCTCTTTTCCTTCCTTTCCTTAAAGCAGTCCCTTTAGCATCTCTTGCAGAGCCGGTTTATTGGAGGTGTATCCTTTTAGACTTCTTTTGTCTGGGAAACTCGTTATTTGGCCTTCTATCTTGATTCAGAGCCTTGTTGGGTAAAGTAGTCTTGGTTGCAGGCCCCTGGTTCTCATTACTTGGAATATTTTTTGCCATTCTCTTCTGGCTTGGAGCATTTCCATTGAGAAGTCAGTTGCTAACCTTATTGGGACTCCCTTGTATGTTCCATCCTGTTTCTCCCTTGCTGCCTTTAAGATCCTCTCTTTGTCTTGGAATTTTGCCATTTTAATTATGATGTGTCTTGCAGTGGGCCTCTTAGGGTTCCTCTTGTTTGGACTCTCTGTGTTTCCTGGATTTGGGTGGCTTTTTCTCTCATCACATTAGGGAAATTTTCTATCATTACTTTTTCAAACAGGTATTCTATCCCTTGCTCTTCTTCTTCTCCTTCTGCTATTCCTATTATACCGATATTGTTACGTTTCATGTTGTCCTGCATTTCCCTTATTGCCTCTTCATTCTTTCTGAGCCTATTTTCCTTTTCTTGCTCTTTCTGGGTGTTTTTTCCTACTTTTTCCTTCAGCTCACTCATCTGATCCTGTTCTTCATTAAGTCTGCTTTTCATTCCTTTTACTCTGTTCTTCACTTAAGAAATTGTATTCTTCATTTCCTCTAGGCCCTTGTTGATAGTTTCTATTTCCTTTTTCATGTTCATATAGTTTACAGTAAGTTCACTGCAGTTTCCCTGTAGTTTCTGGTAGTTCTCTGTGAGCTCAGTGAGGTCAGTGAGCTTCCTGATGACCACTGCTTTGAACTCAGTATCTGATAGTTGACTTGCCTCTTTTTCAGTTAGCATTCTTTCTGAGGCTTCCTCCTTTTCTTTCATTTTGGAATTGTTTCCTTGTCTTCCCATTGTTTGTGTGACTCTTCTTTTTAGCCTCTGCTTCTTAAATTGATCTATTCTGACTGCCTGGTCTTATGGTATGAACTTCTATGGTAGAATGCCAATGGGATTCAGTGGTGCTGCCTCCTTAATCTCCTGTGCTCACTGGTCTTGAGCTGACGTTTATGGGTGTAAGACAGTCTAACTCTGGTCTTTTCAGCACTCTAGGTTTTATTGTCTCATGTGTGGGAGAAAGGGAAAGGGGGCGGGAGAAGAAAAAAAAAGAAGGGAAGGAGGGGAAAAGGGAATAGAATAGGAAAGGAAGGAAGGAAGAAGGAATAAGTAAAGATCGGAGGCAAGATAAGAGGTAATTTTAACAAAAATTAAAACAAAAGAATAAATAAAGAAGGCAGGAAGTAGGAATAAAAAAGATAAAGGATTGAGGGAAGAAGGAATAAAAAAATAAAGAAGGACAGAAAGGAAGAAGGAATTCAGGGGGAAAGGAGGAAAGAAAAACAAAGAAAAAAAAGTCTTCTGCTGGCTTTAAACTGGTCAGGTTAGTTCTGCCTGTCTTCCTGTCTGTGGAATGGTTGGGGGTTGTTGGAAGGATTGGTTTCATTTTCTCCCTTCCTGAGCCACACTCTTCGCTGTTGTTCAGCCTGCAGTCCATTTCCTCAGGGTCCTTCTACTCCCCACTAGGCCCTTAGTTCACTGGTTGTGCTGTCCTTGAGTTGCACCAGTTAGGAGTAACTCACACTCCTTCTTCTTGCTCTTTGCTGTCTTAGATGCTAGGGGCTCTTGGTGCTGCTATGGGGTAGTTCAGCCCCCTACTGTGTGGAGACTTTCCGGGGAATGCAGTCTCCCCTGGCCCTGCAGCTCCCCTCTGCTGGGCCTTCTGCTTTTGTCATAGAGAGTCAGTAGGCCCTGCAGGGCTCTGTGTGCAGGGGCTAGGTAGGAGTTGTTCAGAACTGGTGTTTTTATTGTGGTCGCTCGCAGGCAGCCAGTCCGTTGATCAGCCGATCTGCTGCTCTGGGCCTGAGTCGCAGGGCCAGCCAGTCTCCCTCCTTGGACCTGTGCGTGGGGCAGCTAGCCTCTGCTCCCGGTGCACACCCACCCGAGGTTATAGGTGTGGGGCCCTGCTGGGGTTTCAGGTGTGGGTGGCCAGCCGGGGTTTCCGGTGTGGGCCCCCATTCCGCTAATCTGGGTGTACACAACGGAGCTTCAGGTGAGCGCCCTGGCTGCTTTTCCCGCTTTCACAGTCCAGGGGCTGAGGTGGGAGGGGTGCCAGAGGCCCTAGCTGCTGCGGTGAGTTCTCTATCTAGCCGCTGAGTGCCTCTATATTCTTTTTCTTTTGGAGAAATTCTTCCTATTCAAGCCCCCCTGGTCCAAACAAGTATCTGGCTGCTCACACAGCTCAGCCTGGCTCTCTCCCAAGAATCCTGCAGCAGACCCTGCGCCCGGGCCGGGACTTCAGCCTCCCTGGTTCCTGCACTGGTCCCAGGGACCTTATTGTCCTTAAGCACTCTTCTTACCGTCAAATCTTTCAATGTCCTCTATCATTTGTATCCGATCTTCATATATGCTGGAATACCGTTGGCTGTGCACTCTGCTCCTGAGATCAGCTAGGTGTTTCACTGGTGTTGAGGGGAAGTGGACTCCGTTTCCACCTATCTCGCTGGCATCTGAGATTTATTTTTTAAACAGTTCTGCAGTGGCATCACAACCTAAATCTATTGTAGTGCTGGTACTGAGAAAGGAAATCATTCTGTGTATATCAGAAGTGAACTTGAGAAAACAAATATGTGGGAACATTTACCACAGAAACCACCATTCTCTATAGATCCATATTTCCTAGAAAAATGTTAGAAAGAGGAAGCAAGTCTAAATACATGTAAAGGCCTTGACAACACAAAGCTATTATAATGAACTCATGCCAATGAAAAATTAACATCCAAATCAAGCCTGCCTAACAGGAGTTTTCTGAAGGGGCATGGATCAAGGCGTGCAAGAGAAAGTGTGCTCTTAAGAAACACTGTCACACCACGAACAGAGTCTCAGTAACCTCAGTGTGCATAGCACTCTGCTAGTGCTGCTGAAAGATTCAGAAGCAGAAGCATGGGCAAAATGTACTCTTGGTTTGATTCTGTGTGAAGTGAAGTTATTTGGATGAATTTTCATGGGCAAGGTGAAACTTTGAGTGTTAAAAACATGGAGACACCTGTTTTATGAATCAAGGGAAGATTATTTTTGCCTTGTTATTCAGAGCTGGGGTGGACAACAGAGCTTGACAAAGTGGGTAAATGCTGCAGACTACTACTGGCAACAATGGCAACAGGATAGTTGTTAAAATTAACAATGTTGTTAAAATGGGAAAAGTAAAATATGAACATGGTAAAATTAAAACTGTACTAAAAAGAATGAAGAGTTTCTTTCTACCACTCCATCCTCATAGTCCTTTTCTCCCTTTCTGTCTATGCCTGTGCATAATATTCAAAATATATGGTCCTTTAAATATCCTTCCATCTCAGGATGATTTCCTTTACCTCATTCTTAGTCATGATATCTCGGTGTTCCATTGCATAGATTTGACAAAATTCTTTTTTTAAAGATTTTATTGATTTGTTTTCAGAGGGGAGAAAGAGAGGGAGGGAAACATCAGTGTGTGGCTGCCTCTCATGCACTCCTTACTGGGGACCTGGCCTGCAACCCAGGCATGTGTTCTGACTGGGAATCGAACTGGCCACCATTTGGTTCGCAGGCCGGCACTCAATCCACTCAACCACATCAACCACGGCGATATAACAAAATTCTTTTTCTCATTCTCCTCTTGAGAGGTGATTTTGGCCATTTCCCATCTTTTGCCATTACAGAAAATGCTGGGGAATAAATCCTAGTAGCAAAGGCCTGGTGGCTGTGTTTCTAGGATGCCTGTCCCCAGCCTTGAAGTTGTGGTCAAAAGACTTTTCCAACCTCCTTCCCCACAGTTAAGGGGCTTTAATACAATGAAAATTCCTAAAGCACATGATTTCCTTAATACTCCCTCCTCAAATCCTGCCTTGGGCATTATTTTTCTCTTACAAATTTAAATTTTGATAGGGAAGAATGAGCAAAGCTCTGAAATGAGTGGTGGATCAAGTTGTATGTGAGTCACTTTTTAGCCTGTAGCAAACAGGTTTTTGGGTACCTTGGAGGCTCTGCCCAGGTTTCTAAGCGTCTTTGGTGTTCCTTGTCTTCTGCTACTCAACACTCCCTTTTGTTTTTACCCTGAAAACCCTTCAGTTTGTTTAAACTGAGTTTAAATTTAAAGCTATGCTTTGCTAGCTCTACTTAAAAGGAAGGGGGAGGGGAGACAAACATCAACAAACATTGATTCAGTTACTATTATGCACAAGACTGAAAAAACAAGGAGGGATGGTACTTGGCTGCTGCCTTCAAGGGTCTACGCAGAAAAAGACAACTAACAAACATATATTAAGCGCTAAATGAATGGATTGACAATAAGAGCTGTGAAAGTTGAAAGCAGGGAGTGAAAATTAGTTCCAGAGAGTGAGTTTATACAGCAAAGTATGCTACACACATTTAACTAATTCCCAAAGCATCCCTATGTCTTCATATTGTGACTGTAAATATGGAGAAGCCTCTGGCAGATACCAGGAGAATTAACCACTAACTGTACAACACCTTTGTAAAGACACTGGGTTGCCTAAGTACATTAAGAACCTCCAGATATTGATAATGGATATAATGATCATTTTAAGCTTAAAAGTCAAGAGTCTCCATCCCTAATTACCTGTCTTTTTTGGCCTTTGTCTTTTTTCAATAAAACATAACTCCTCCTTTAATGTACAATAAAATCAATGTCTATGCCCTAAAATAAATCAGTTTCCCCTACAAACATTATGCTAAGTAAAGAAGCCAGACACAAAAGGACAAATATTGTATGATTCTACTTGTATGAGCTAACTAGAATAGGCAGATTCACAGAGACAGAAAGTAGCATAGTGGGTAGGAGGGCCTGAGGAGAGGGAGGAATGGGAAACTGTGCTTATTTAATGAGCACAGTTTCTGTTTGGGATGATGAAAAAGTCCTGGAAATAGTGGCCATAGTTGTTCAACATTTTGAGTGTACTTAACATCACTGAATTGTACACTTAAAATGGTAAATTTTAGATAGATGGTAGATAGATAGATAGGTATAGATAAATATAGATATAGATGATATAGATATAGATATATCCACAATAAAAAAATAAAGGTAAACACTCTCAGGCTTGGTGTTAGGAAGCAAGGCCAATGATGGAGGCTGCCAAGAAGAAGGCAGGACTCATGTATAGGGGGCAGCTTTTCCATGGTCAACACCATGGGAAATGTAGGCCCAATGTGGCCAGGACTTCTGATTTTTCAAGAGAAACCAGAAATCAAATGTTTTTATGTAAAATCTCCTGGTTCTTAATTTTAGCAACTAATAAATGTTTTAATTTAAAAAGTTTGCCCTTTGCATGCAATACTTTTGCCCAATGTACAGGAAAAGTAGGAAGAAGAACAAAGCTCACACTCCATTCCTCAATCCCTGGCTAAGTTCTTCTAGAAGAAAAGACCACAAAGCCATAGTGCTTTGTATTGAATGACATTCTTACTCACCCATCAAGTCACTGTGAGTGTGATATGAGCACATCTTCCTCTAATTACCTGGTGAACAACTAAATCATTTAATGCATTTGGAAACAAAAGAAGAGGCAAGCAGGTATACCATATAAAAAAATCACAAGGATTTATTACTCTACATAACTCTTCCCTCCCACCCTACTAATATGCGAGACAAAAACTGAAAAGCAGCCTCTTCCAGGACACCTCCTAAAGTCAGTCTCCTATTTATTCATAAGGATACTAGTCCTGCTCATGTAGAAGCCAGCTGATCACAAAATAGCAGCTTTATCCAAATGGGAGAGGAACAAAGGGACACAAAGGGCAATACAAGCATTGAGGTAAATGCTCTTCCTTTTGGATCCCTCTCCCCATTTCCCACCCTTTCCATGCATGTGTGTGTGTGCGTGCACGCATGTGTGCGTGCACACACACACACACACACACACCAACCAGACACAGGAAGTTTGAAGCCTGATCCATGTGTGGAAAACAGCAATGTGGGAATTCAGGAAACAGCACCAGAACTATGCTCTGAGGCCAAGACCTGCTGCAGCATTTGGGAGTCAAGTTACTACTGGGGTACTTGGGGGATCCAGCATTTTGGAAATAAATTGGCTGTAGAAAAATAAAGCTGCCTGCAAGTCTATTGCCCAAGCATCTCGTAGGGTACTATTTGAGTAACCTGGGTTTGCCTCTTTATGATTTATGCAGGGCTTCACTTCAGCTTTACTAAATACCCTATCTCCTTCAGCAGCTTGAGTTTCAGGAAAGGGCCAGACTGGCCATACTTCTCAATAGGGTTTGTTGGCAAAGTCCTAGGTTAGCTGGAGCAAAAGGGAGGTAGGGAGACCAAGGAACACACATCAAAGTCTGCACTCTAAAAGGTGGTGGGATGAGAGGAAGAGTGTGATTTAGTCAAGTGATAAAAAACAAATCACTGAAAGTGAGTCAGATAGAAATGAAATTTCTGAGTCAGTAACTTTAAATGTACAAAGTTTACACAATTGAGAAGAAGTTCATGCTCCAACATTACCCTTTGCAAATAAACTCTTGATTGATTTGGTGCTTTCTATGTCTCTATAGTTGCCAAACTGTGAGAGTTTTTGTCCCAATTGGAGGAGGAGAAGTAGGCTGTGATTGATGTGGAGATTTATCTTCTCTGGCACCCCGCCCAACTTCAACAACTACCGGCAGAATATAGGTCAATGCCATTCCCGTGTGATTTAAAGCAGGCCCAATTTGCAGACCTCAGTCAGCCTTCTCTTCAGATCTGTGATGGTCTTGTGATATTTGCCAGGAAAGACCTTTAGTTAAAATGCAAATATGTAACCTGGGAAGGGTTAAATATTAAACCATTTTTGGTGTGCTCTTATGGAAAGGGTATAGACTTTTGGAGTCACTCAAGTCTGGATTCCAGTCATAGCTCCAGTAGTAACTAATGAGGTAAATTATTTAACCACCTTGGGCCACAGTTCCCTCATCTGTAAAGTGGGGATAATTTCTCCACCGTCAGGGATTGCTGTGAGGATTAAATGAAATAACAGTTAGAGGCCATATCATGGTGCTTAATACTTAGTAGTCACTTAAGAAAGTTTATTCTTTTCTGTCCCTCCATTTAGTCTTTTTAGGGAATTCTGGGGGGTAGGTCAATGGGTTTGCTTAGTGACCTACAGGGATCATGTCCATTGTAATCACTCTTGCCTATCAACCTTGCTCAGCAGTTCAATGTGGTACTAAGTTTACGGACTTTAGCACCAAAAAGATCTAGTATCACAGTATGTGTTCTGTTGCTCACTAGCTATGTAAGTTTGGACACATTTAGAGCCTATTCCCTCATTTGTAAAATACGTAGTAACAGTGCCCATTTTATAGACTGGTGGTGAAGATAAAACGACAGCCATATACAAACATTAGCTGATATTGTTATTTGGAATATTTTGTGCAATGGGCTGACTAGTGTTTACTTTTTGTTACAACAAGCAGTTTGTAATCTAAACTAGTAAATGGTTTCAGCAAGTGCTGAAAATCCTTAAGCAATGATAGCTATGTGTCCCTGGCTTCCTGGTCTTGGGTAAGGAATTTGGGGTGGTACTGGAGCATATCTGTAGAAACCTCGGTCCCAGGCTGTTAGACCTCCCTATTCCCCTACAGGATTTTCATGGTGCTTTGAAAGTAGGTGAGCAAAAAGAAGGACTCCCAGGAGGTACTAAAGGAGATCCTGGAATAATAGAATGTTGTCACTGTGGAGTGTGGGCCTGGGACACTCAGGTCTCTAGCTTTTCAAATCCCACACTTTCTTCTGCCTTAGAACATTTACATATATTTTTTTCTGCCAATGACACTACACATAACCCCTGTACTCTATCTACTCTTTTCCCACTCTTCATCTTGCTAACTCAATCTTATTTCCCAGGCTTCAACTTAAATTTCACTTCTTCAGACAGGTATTCCCCGAGCAGTAACCTCTATCCCAGTATCATGTTTATGTTTAAACATTCATGTGAATTGTGTATTCTATATGATAAATTATATCAGAACTAATTTTAATATAAAATGATATAATATTTAACTTACTCAATAGGTAAATTATTTAAGTTTGTCTCCCAGCATAGAAAATTGTTGGTAAAGGAAGAAGCTTTTAGGCTTATTCTGTAGCACTGTGTATGCCTGGCATCTTCTTACTTCCTTTACTTCCTTATGGATACCCATAGGATGGCCTCAGTTAGTAATTTTTTATAGTTATCCCTGTCCTTTGGTGGGAATATTGAACTAAATGATCTTTAGGGTTCCTTGTAACTCTTGACTGCTGACAGTTTTCAGAACGCTGATGAAATCCTAGAGCATGGAGCTATAGCAGAAGTGTCAAACATAACCTCCTGCCTCCCAATTCCTTGATCTTTGTGTATAACAGGGAGTTTTAAAGTGTGATGAGGAAATGTGGGTGTGAACTGTTTAAGCAGAAGGTAGCATGTTTATTTCATGCCTAGCAAATAAGTGAGAACAGAAGAAAGTGCAGGCATGAGCAGTAGGAAGTAGATTAATTAGAGCGTGACTGGCTGGCTCAGTGCCTTTGATGGCAAGAAGGTAGTTCCAGATAATTTAATGGATAATGTTGCTTCCTGTACCCCAATCAGAACTGTAAACCAGGGATAGATTTACTAAAAGGCAGCTGGGTGTAGTTGCAGGCAGACATTTTTCATTCAGGCAGTACTGAGATAACATCTCCACAATCAACCGGCTATGTGACCTTGGATAAAACACTTAAACTCTCAAGTCTCAATTTTAAAATTTATTGGTTGAACAAATATATATTGAGTATTCACTATGTATTCAACACTGTTCTAATCACTTGGGATACACTAGTGAACACAAAAGGCAACATCCTGCCTTTATGGAGCTTACATTTTGGAGAGATGTGGGAATGGTGGGTAGACATGTAAAGATCTTTGAAGATTTGTGATGTTGTCCACACAGTGTTGGACCATGGTAGGTACTCAATAAATAGTATCTATTTATAATAATAATAATTAGTAGTAGTAGCAGTAATATTACATTTTAACAAAGTGCTTACCATCTGTGAAGCCAGGTAATTTCTATACAAACTTAAATTTCTATCCAAGAGGTTGCTAAAAAACCCTTGAAGAAAACTCAGCTGAAGCCAGGTAATTTCTGTACAAGAGATAATAGAGATGAACAACGTTCTTGCAAAACAGTAATAACAAGTGGCTTGTATGAGATTTTCCATCCTAGGTGGCAGTTTTTTTTCTACTACGGTTTTCTCAGTAGACTTTCACTACAGCCAAATTTAGTCTGGGGTGGCCCTAAGCAGTAGGTTTAAGCTCCATTTGGGTAAACTTTTCTCCTTCATTGTCTCCAGGAGATCAAAGAGCATAAATCTGGGATCATGACATTCCTTTACAACGCAGGTGGCAAACACAGGGCCTGCGGGTTGAATCCGGTCCTCCACTTTGTTGTATTTAGCCTGGCACCTTGTTTCTACCTGGCGGCAGCACCGAGTGAGCTCTTGCTTACCTGTTAAGGAATAGTTACATTTATACAGTCCTAAAAGTACCATATTTTTTCAGAACATAAGACGTACCTAGGTTTTAGAGGAGGAAAATAGGAAAAATTTTTGAAGCAAAAAATGTGGTCAAATATTTAATAACATAAATAACATAATATTTCACCAATGTAAATGTAAGCTACATTCTGACTATAAGACACACCCCCATTTTCCTCCCAAATTTGGGAGGAAAAGTGCATCTTACAGTCCAAAAAATATGGTAGGTATATCTGGCCCTTTGAAGGCAACTGCGAGGCTGATGGGGTCCCCGGTGAAAATGTGTTTGACACCCCTGTTTTACAACCATTTTGTCATGCTCCTCCAGGTGACACTAACTAACCAAACTTTTAATATGAATTTAATACCTCACCCCTCTAGTCAGTTCCACAGTCCCCTTTCTAGAGACAGCATCAGAAGGGGGCAAGAAAAGGAACGTGCTCATAATTTTTCATGGTTTAGTTTCTAGCTTGATTAAAAAAGTTGCAGTTTTTTTTTTTAAGGCTGCCTCTCGATGACAAATTGTAAGTCTTCATCAAGATTAAAATATGCAGTTCCAGGACAAAAGAAAAAAGTTGCAGTTTTTACCTTGTTACAGAACAATAGAACTATGACTTACGTTTCACAATTTTGGTAGTTCATTTCACAAGGTGTCATGTTTCATGCACTATCACATTCCAGCATTTCCATTACTGCTCCACTCCTGCAGGAGTGGGGCAGGCATAGACCAGGTGTTACGGAAACAATGTGCGCTGTCGGCTAGCAGCACCCTCTCTTCCTCTCCCTTAACCTAGGTTCTAGTTCTTACCATAGGTGTCTCTCTATCAGATTACTTATTACATTGTCTTGTCATTACTTATTTTCTGGATTCCCAACTAGACTTTAGGTTTCCCCAAGGTCACAGACAGTGTCTCATTTGCTGTTGTATCCCAACACCTAGCATGTACTACATCTGGCACATTACATAGTGGGTGCTCAGGAAATATTTGTTGAGTGAAAGAAACTTGTATTTCATGACAGGTTTTTGTGTAAATGAGGCATTTATAATCCTTTTTTTTTAACATAGAGCAAGCTTTATTTTGTAAAATTATGCAGGAGGATATCTTATTTTTAAGATAATTTATGACATGTGCTCAAGTAATACATATATGCTCATCTAAAAGTTACCTTAAATGTTTTTTCTCTGATGTCTTTCCTGAGCATATGAGGAAAGTGATTTTTTTTTCTTTTTTAATTAATTAATTTATTTTTATTCAGTTACAATTGTCTGCATGTTCTCCCCTTCTTCCCCTTCACCCCACCGCAGCCAGTCCCACCTCCCTCCCCCACCTCTGCCCTCCCCCTTGATTTTATCCTTGTGTCCTTTATAGTAGCTCCTATAGACCCCTCTCCCCACTATCCCCTCCCCACTCCCCTGTGGCTATTGTTACAATGTTCTTAACTTCAATGTCCTTTTCAATTCCCCATGCTACTGAGGCAGTAGATAGTCAGGAGGGAAGAAACTCCAGAGGTGCCCCAGGGCTAAGATAAAAGACATTGATACAGGACAGAGACTGTGTTCTAAGAGCAGTTGTTCCTGCTTTCTGGAAAGGCACTGAATCATGGTGAATCATGAATGCATCTGCGCAGATGTTACATGACCCCTGCTTCATAATAGCATTATAATAAATTAACATTGTGGGACCACCTTCCTCGGTGACCAATCATGGAAAATAATGGGAGACCACATATGCAGTAGCTTTAAAGTAATATAACTACTTGTACAATGTGCAACGAAACCGTGCCCAAACTAGCCAGGAAATATCCACCCTGTAAGAATAGAATCCCTCCGGCCCTGAAGGTCAATCTCTGCCTGGAGCTGGCCCATTCCCATGTTCTGTGGAGTGTACTATCGCTTAATAAATCTTCTCTCTTTCTGCTATAAACTCTGTGTGTTCAGTTCAGTTCTTTGTACACGATCACCAAAAACCTGGTTATCTGTGCCCACCTGTGATACTATTTTGTGTTTAAAATTGAAAATCAAAGACATTTGTTTCAGCATTTTGGTAAACTGAGTAGGTAAACTCATTGCTCTGGTGTCTCCCTCTGCTCCAGGTGGAAACCCTTTGAAGCCATCCCAACCCCAACTTGGCTTTCACAGGTTACCCTGAACATTAAAAAACAAAAAAAACCAAAAAAACAAAACAAAACAAACAAACAAAAAAAAACCCCTCATCACCCTGTTTCCTTGGAATTCGAACTCTAGATTCAGAACTGTTTCAATTTAAAAGTCTTTTCAATTCCCAGCCTTCTGAAAGCCTTTTTTCACAACTCGTCCATCCTAACCTAATTGTTCATTTCTATCCCACCCTCTCCAATTCACAACTGAGCCACCTCTCCCAGCGATGTACTTCTTTGCCAGCCATTTCCCACCTTCGTGTTTCTCACTAAGAACCCTGGCATTAGTGTAAAAGTAGCATTGGGTTTGGAATCTTGAGATTTGAGTGTGATGCTGCTACTGACAACCTGTGAGAACTTGGACAAGTAGCTTGACCCTTCTAACTCTCAATTTCTTCATTTGTAAAAAATAGGGAGAACAATCTCTGTCTTGTCTTTTAAGACCACACTGGCTTGTTGTGAGCTTCAGATCAAACAATGTTTGTGAAACCTTGGAAACTGAAATATATGCTTATTTTTACACTAACCCTTCTTCCACTCAATTAGGCACCAAGCACTTATTCAGTCTTAAAGGTTCTAGCTTGGGGCTATAGTGGATGACGAAAAGCACTGTTCTTCCTATCTTCTTGACAAGTTGATCTAAGCTTAAAAGTTATTGCCCTCAGATCTGTTCAGTAAGCATCAGGGGGAGCCCCTCCCTTGGTTTCTCAGCAGCATATTTTTCAGGTGCTCTTTAGATACTCTGTAGTTTCCACCTTCAGTCCTGTTTTCTCCTCCCTAGTGAAAAGTGGTTCCTGTGGGGGAAGGGGAATGGGAACATTTCTAAATTCTTCCTCTCTTGCATCAGAACTCTCAGAGTCCCTAGACTACAATTTTTCAGGCATAATTCCTTTACATCTTTAAAGGTCTACTCCATAAGGTATTTTATACTGATCCTAGGCAGGTAAGTTACATTTTGCAGAGATTTTACTTATTCCCAAAGTGCAGGTTTGGCTGCTCCCTACAAAGCCTCGGACATCCCGCCCTGCCTTTGTGGTCAAAAAACACCCTGAGGGTTTGCCTCTCCTTGAGCCCTGGCTTTGCATTTGGGTCTACTCTGAAAGCTCCTGGGGGAATTCTCCAAGTTCAATTTGACCAGAAGTTTAATGTCCAGCTCAAATCACACTTCCAAATATTTTTTTCAATTTGAATAGTTTTTGCACAGACTGGTATATTTACTCATACCTGGCCCCTACTCCAGCTAGTTCTTCATGCTGGGAGTAGTGGCCTTATTTGCAGGCTGAGGATCCCTGGTTAATTAGTCTTGGGTTTACTCTTTCCCTCATTCAAAATCATCTTCACATTTACCCTAGAGCACAGGTGGCAAACACAAGGCCCACAGGCCGAATCCGGCCCTCCACCTTGTTTTATCTGGCCCTTCACCTTGTTCCTACCTGGCGGCAGCGCTGAGCTCCTTGCCCCTAGTTAAGGAGCAGTTACATTTATACAGTCCTAAAATTACATTCGGCCCTTTAAAGGCAACCTCAAGGCTGATATGGCCCCTCGTGAAAATAAGTTTGACACCCCTGCAGACTAGAGGATTTCCATCCTCTGATTCTGCAGAGTCAATTTTACCACAATAAGTATTTTTCAAGTAGAGATCAAATTGAAATTTACACCACCATCTTCTAGAGCAAGAGTGGACAAACTTCTACTAAGAATTTTTAAAAGCACTTTTAAAGAGTTGTTAAAAGAAACAAAAGAGAATGTGTACCGGAGATTAGGTGTGTAGCTTGCAAAGCCTAAAATATTTACTATCTGGCCCTTTATAGAAAAAGTTTGCTGGCCTCTAGAATGTTCCACAATATTCAAAACAAAGTTTTAAGCAGTTTTGACCTTATCACCTTATTTCCCAAGTTACAGGAAATTTCTGACTTATTTATTGCCACATTTTACCATCTCATTTATGTGTTCCATTCATTTTGTAGTCTAGCTGTGAAGAGTTTAAAAGGCTTCTGTTGTACCTCATGAACTAACATTTCATTTCTTTCCCAGGGAATAAACTAACTTCCTTTGGTGAGACCAGCTCCCAGCTCCCTTCCTTCCTCCCTTTGGCTTTGGTGGACACTTGGAAAGTGGGAGATCCTTGTTTACTTTCACCAAGTCTTAGAAAAATGCCCAAGGTAATTTGAAGATGGAGCAGATGTTAAATATGGGGAGATTTTTGTGGAAGACTAAACCATGGAGACACTTAAAATACCACTGCAAATGGAAACTAACTGTTTTACCCACCAGGTGATTTATTTCCATAGCTCTTTGGAGAAGGCAGGATCAATTTACTAGGGCTCAGCTTACTCAGCAGAAGGGATAATCTCCTCTGCTAAAATGGATTTTCTTCCAAAATTTAATCTTACTCATTGGTTTTCTTTGTGCACTACCTTCATAGTTACTGAGGGTGGGCCACACCTAAAGACTGTTGTCAGAGTCAAAGAACACCAGCAGTTAGTCCAAACACAAATACTTAGTGAATAACTATGGGATACCTAGCATGTGATTGGGGCCATTTGGGGTAGGTACAAAGAAGTCTAAACTTGGACTCAGCCTCCGAAAACTCTAGCGTAGTTGGAGATACAAATGCTAAAATAACTGTGTAAGGGGTCATCTAATACAATTCAAATGAGAGAATAACCTCAATTTTAAACAGTCTCTCTGGATTGTCCTTCTGATTGCACGCATATATTTGTCAAACAATCATGTTATTTTGAAGATATGGTTGCTGTAACCAGGTTTGCTGTAATGGGGAAGAGAGCTACATGAATTTTCTTGGCAAAGAAGGTATATTGAATGTGTTCAATGAAGACTGCTTGAATTACTATAGGTAGAAAGTTAGTAGAGGACATCCCAAGTTCATGAAATAATATCATTACCAAGGTTTACAATCTGAAAAACTCTGGTTTGTTTCCAGTAAAAGTGAGTAGACAGTTTGTGTAGAGGCTACGAAAAGTTT
Organism: Desmodus rotundus; assembly: GCF_022682495.2. NCBI lineage: Eukaryota > Metazoa > Chordata > Mammalia > Chiroptera > Phyllostomidae > Desmodus > Desmodus rotundus. The sequence continues at coordinate 51,209,812 of NC_071400.1, forward strand.
GGTTCAGCTATATAATTAATGTTGACCTGGAGAATAATGTACTTGTCAAAAAGGACCCCTGTGGTTAACTGGGCCCAAATTTGTTTATTATTTAAATTTAATTTTATTTTTAATGTATTTTACTGATTATGCTATTACAGATGACCCATTTATTTTCTCCCCTTTATTCTCCTCTGCTCTGCACCAGCCTCTCACCAGCATTCCATGCCTTAGTTCATGTCCATGGGTCATACATGTAAGTTCCTTGACTTTTACATTTCCTATACTATTCTTAACCTCCCCCTCTCTATTTGGACCTACCAATTTTGCTTCTTATTCCCTATACCTTTTCCCCCATTCTCCACCCTCCCCATCCCCACTGATAATCTCCCATATGATCTCCATTTCTGTGATTCTGTTCCTGTTCTAACTGTTTGCTTAGTTTATGTTTTGGTTTGTTTTTTAGGTTCAGTTGTTGATAGTTGTGAGTTTGTTGTCATTGTACTGTTCATATTTTTGATCATCTTCTTTTTCTTAGTTAAGTCCCTTTAACATTTCATATAATAAGGGCTTGGTGATGATGAACTCCTTTAACTTGACCTTATCTGGGAATCACTTTATCTGCCCTTCCATTTTAAATGATAGCCCTGCTGGATAGAGTAATCTTGGATGTAGGTCCTTGCTTTTCAGGACTTTGAATATTTCTTTCCAGCCCCTTCTTGCCTGCAAGATTTCTTTTGAGAAATCAGCTGACAGCCTTATGGGAACTCCTTTGTAAGTAACTGTCTTCTCTTGCTGCTTTTAAGATTCTCTCCTTCTCTTTAATCTTTGCTAATGTAATTATGACGGGTCTTGGTGTGTGCTTCCTTAGGTCCAACTTCTTTGGGACTCTCTGAGCTTCCTGGACTTCCTGGAAATCTATTTCCTTTGCCAGATTGGGGAAGTTCTCCTTCATTATTTGTTCAAACAAGTTTTCAATTTCTTGCTCTTCTCCTTGTCCTTCTGGCACCCCTATGATTCGGATGTTGGAACATTTAAAGTTGTCCAGGAGGTTCCCATACCTCTCTTCATTTTTTTGATTGCTTCCCTCTTCATTCTGTTCTTGTTGAATGTTTATTTCTTCCTTCTGCTCCAAATCGTTAATTTGGGTCCCAGTTTACTTGCCTTTACTGTTGGTTCCCTGTATATTTTTCTTTATTTCACTTTGCATAGACCTTCATGTTTTCCTCTATTTTGCAACTGTACTCAACCATTTCTGTGAACATCCTGATTACCAGTGTTTTGGATTCTGCATCTGATTGGTTGGCTATCTCTTCATCACTTAGTTCTGTTTTTGGAGTTTTGATCTGTTCTTTCATTTGGGCCATATTTCTTTTTCTCAGTGCACCTGTTCCTTTGTAAGGGGCATTAGGGGCATTAGGTATTTACCAGGGTGGGGCAACTTACGATGCTGTGTTGTGGCACTGAATGTGAGGGAGTGTTCAGAGAGGGAACAATGCTGCTTGCTTGGCTCTCAGCTGGCTTTCAGTCACTTCCCCTGCTACCTGCATGCAAATTGGGCCCTTCTGGTACTGACTCCCTGGTAGTTTGGTTTGTATACATTCTAGGATCCTGTGGGTCTCTCCAACAAACTCTCCTGTGAGGCTGGGAGTTTCTCCTTCTGCCACAACCTCCATGAGTTTTACAGCCAGAGTTTTTGAGGCTTTATTTCCCCATGCTGGAACCCTGGGTAGTGTGGTCTGTCTTGCTCTCCAGTTGTTCGTCCCAGTTTATCTGCATGCAAGTGTGGGAATGCCCAGTCCACCAGTTGCCCCCTTGCCTGCCCCAGTCCTCCAGCTGCCACCTTGCCATGCATCCTCTCCACCCCAGCTGCCCGTCTCCACCCCTCCTACCAATCTTAATAATGAATGTTTCTTCTTTAACTCCTTGGTTGCTGGACTTCAGTGCAGTTTAATTTTCTGGCAGTTCTTGTTACTTTTTGTTTTTAAATTTGTTGTTGTCCTTCTTTTGGTTGTGTGAGGAGGCAATGTGTATCTACCTATGCCTCCATCTTGGCTGGAAGTCTGAAAATCATTTCAAACATCAAAGTTGGAAGAATAAAATAGCACATAGAACACTCACACACCCTTTTCTCAGTTTCACTTATTGTTAGCATTTTACCCCATTTTCTTTTATGTAACTATCAAATCTATCTATAATCCAAAACCATTTGAAAGTAAGTTCCATGCATCATGACCTTTGCGTCTAAATTATTTGGTGTATAGTTCCTATTTATACAGACATTCTCTTTCACGCCACAGTACAGTTAACAACTTCAATGACTTAACATTGGTATGATATTTTTACCAATCTACCACTTGTTTTCAAGTGTTTTTCAATTAGTCCAATAACAGCCTTGATAGCATATTGTCTTTCTCTAATACAGGACCCAGTCTAGGATTGTGTATTTAAATTAGTTTCCATATCTCTTTAGCCTCATGTAATCTGGAAGATTTCCACAGGTCTGCTTTACCTTTTGCAACATTGGATGATCCATAAATTTTTAAATAATGAAATGGGGTTCTTTCACAAAGTGTAATAGTTAAGAATATTAGCTCTGAGAGTCCAAGCTCTGCACCAATGAGCTGTGCAAACTTAGACAAGTTACTTAATATTTGTCTCAGCTTTCTCATGTGAAACGTAGGATTAATAATGGTACTTCTTAAGGTTGTTGTGAGGATTAAATGAACTGATACACACACAATACACTGAATAGCATCTAGCATATGATAAGTACTCAATAATGTTATACATATATTTTTTTCTATGATTCCAATGCTAAATCAAATATATATAAATTTACTGAGTACTTCTTACTTGCAAGATATTTTACTAGAAACACATAGAAGGAAAACAGCCATGTGAAGATGGAGGCAGAGATTGGAGTTACACTGCCGGAAGTCAAGGAATACCTGTGGCTGCCAGAAGTTGGAAATGGCAAGGAAAGATCCTCCCCTAGAAGCTTCAGAGGGAGCGTGGCCCTGTTAACACCTTCATTTTGGATTTCTGATCTTCAGAAATGTGAGAGAATACAGTGCTGTTCTTTTAAGCCATCCCGTTTATGGCACTTTGTTAAGCAGCCATAAGAAATTAATGCATGCCCTTATTTGGGTACCCATGAGACATTTACTGCATGACTACTGTGTGTCAGGCACTATGCTTGGCAGTGGGGAATATAGAACTAGGACTGGCCAAATTCTTGTGTTAAAGCAGACTTCAGTTTTCGATGACAGATTAGGACATTTCCAGGCCCCCACAGATGCCTTTTCCTACCCTGTGACCTGGCAAAGATATATTTTTTTGCCTTATTTTCTCCTCTATGTAAAGTATGTAGGTGCTCTAAGGATCACATTTCTCCTGGCATTTCTGACAATTCCTTTTATTGAGGGGCACAGTCATTCACACAGCTCCTCCACTTCTGGGGTGGCCATCAAAGGAAAGTGGAAGGAGGGAAAGTTTATAAGAATGATCTTATTTTGTTTCCTGCCTTTATCTTACCCAATGAATCCATACTACCAGTGGCATTTCTTCTGCTTTAAAATGAGGAGCTCCTCACACACTTTATGAAACACTGTGCGGGCACTACGCTGTGGCACTACTTCATTCCTCAAATGTAATAAAATACAGTTAATTTTATGTCACAATATGAGCTTTCACTTCAGGGTTTATTGTGAGTATGGGGGGGAAAGTGCACATTGAATGTCAAATAAATATTAACCCTAGTAACAGAGTCTAGGCCTTATCTTTTGGACCTTGCTGGCACCATGATAAGCCCTTGGCAAATTGATGAAGTAGGCAGTATTTGTTTTTATGTCACTCCTACATTTATGGTTGGAGACCCCCTTTTATATCATGCTCCACTTTCTCCCCTCTACCTATCCCCAGTAAGTGCCTTTACTTGAGTCCTTGTTACATTCTTGGTTTGGCTCACTGTGGTAACTTTGCCTGCTAAGGTACTAACTGATAAGTGGTCAGCATAAGGTATGACCCTTCAGAGAAGTATTTTATTTTTTATTTTAAAAGAAACCTATCTTAGAGATTAAAATCCCTCACAACCAAAAGAAATATAACTCTAATGAAGAACTGGCATGCAGTTGATGAATCCTTTTGGGGAGGTCCTGTACCTTGTCATGTTCATGTATTCAGTTACAAAGGACATGTATGAAGCATGAACTCTTTGCCTAATCATGCCACACATTTTATCTCACTCATTCAGCTAATTGTATTCATCACAATGACCTCATGAAGTAGATATTGACATCTTAATTTTAAGGAAAAGAAAACTGAGGGAACAGAGAATTGAAGTGACTTCCCATGGTCACAGAGCAGTAATGTGTAAAAGAACTACCATATTTTGCTATGTATAATGTGCACTATTTTGCCCAAATTCTTGAGTGAAAACAAGTGTGTGCATTATACATAGGTAGTACTACCTCTGTATCTATATGTTTTTAATTCTTTTGTTTATGCTTATGTGTTAAAAGTATAACTCTAGAAAGCAATAATGATTATCTGTTTGCAAAAAATACCCTGGAATATGGTAATCAGTTTTTGTTTCTAAATATAAATAAATAAAACATTGAATTACAAATTAAAATGAAAGATTTTTTTCCTGAAAGTTTCAGCCAAAAACGTGGGTGTGCGTTATATATGGCAAAATGTCTGTCTGCCTCCCAGACCAATACTCTTTCTTCTGTACAGCAATGCCTCATTAAACATGTTATAAATCAAAGGAATGCCTCCTTATCTGCAAGATTCTGCTTTGATCCTTATGGGATGAGGTGGAAATGAGTACAGCATGCCCATGCCCTCTAAGAACTTAAATATATTTCCTTCAAATCATATCATGTGATCAGTGCTTCAAGGCTACTCCTACACCCTTAAAATATCTCATAGATTGTCTTACAAAGGTCTAAGAAACTCTCATGCAGAGAGTCACTCAGGGTCAGGGAGGAAAAGGGTAGGAGGTTGGCGATGCTTTCATTCAGATCTGATTTCTTGAAACCAAAAGTTTGAAAGTCTTCCTTGTACAATATAAGTACAATTTCTCTCTGGGTAAGCAGTAGCCTCCTATTAACCTCCACTATACTGCTAACCTCCCACCTCCCAGAAGTCAGCTGATTCTCCTAAATAGGTAGCACTTTTTGTCTGTTGAAGTACAAATTCTTATATCATTAAGGCTTGGCCTCTCCAAGAAAGAGCAGTTTTTGTGGTATTGTCAGTATGACATTTTATCTACTCATAGCATCCCCACATACGAACATCCTCCCTGCCCCCCATATTTTCAATCTTCTGTCACCATCATGCTTTCCCTTCTCTGTATCTATCAAACCTGCTCTCCAGAAGGGATCAGTTTTCAAACTTTTATATATATTATAAATATGTTCAAATTCATTCATCCATCCCAGTAACAAATACTCCAGAAGATGTACTATATTTAGACATCATTGATAGGGAAAAAAAAAAAAGACATGAACACTTTCCCTTAAAGAACTCATTTTCTAGTGGGAAAAATAGATCATAACTATATAGTAGAATATCATTCGTTTTATTTTTTATTATTGTTAAAGGTTTTGTTTACTTAGTTTTAAAGAGGGAAGGGAGGAAGGAAGAGAGGGAGAGAAATATCACTGTGTGGTTGCCTCTCTCACGCCCACTACTGGAGACCTGGTCTGCACCTCAGGCATGTGCCCTGACTGGGAATGGCACTGATGACCCTTTGATTTGCAGGCCAGCATTCAATCCACTGAACCACACCAGCCAGGGCATCATTAGTTTTATATTCAAAGCAAGACCATAGTACCATTGAAGATAGCGGAACATGTAACCCTCACTAGGAGAATTGAGGAATGATTCCTCAAAAAAGTAATGGCAAAGACAAGTAAGTCTCCATGAGTAAACTAGTAAAGAAATAAGGAATGAAAAGGTAAGGATTTCAGAGAGATAGCTGTGGGGGCGGGGAGTTTTGTAGATCTCCTGTGGTTCTGGCTTGGGTAGTTAGGCAATAAGGTAAATGGTCGTGTCATTCATAGAGATGGGTAATACAGGAGGTGGCAGATAAGAATAATGGGCGAATGATATGTTTGGTTTTATATATGTTAACTTTGAGATACCTATGTAATATTTGGGAGATTTCAGCAGGCAGGTTGATACACAGATCTTATAAGAGATATGACAGGTGGTATTGATTTTGGAATCATTAGTCAACCTGTCTCCTTGATTTTCTGTGAGGTCATAAAATGTCTTTGGATTCTGAATCCTCAACAGCAGGTAGAAGAGACATTTGTATTGGGGAAAAACTTCCAGGTATCCTTGAAACACTTTCATAGTCTTGGCCATTGGCTGGCCTTGCCCTCCCAGCTCAGTCTAGCAGCTCTTGAACCAGAATAGGTGTGTGGACTTTGGTTGTCAACTATGATGTATGCAATGATTAAGGTATTCTTCAGGGGGTGGTGAAAGAGACAATAAAGTCAAGCTTGGTACCTGTCAGTCTTGATCCCTCACTAAGTAACACTTATGCATCAAGAAGAACAGGATGGAATGTATAAGAGGTACATTCCTGGTGTTGGCCTTCTTTGTTCTTAATGCTTTGAAGTGTCTTCCTGACCTCTAGTTTATACACCCTTTAAACCATTCTGTACCATCACCAGGTTAACTTTCATAAAACACCACTTTCATCGGTGTTGCAAACCTCCAAATTAAACACTTCTGATTATTTTGGTCGGTATTCAAGTTCCTCAAATATCTGGTCCTACCTCACTGCCAAAAAAAAGGTTGCTGCCACCAATCCTATGACAACAGTAGTCGTCAATCTGGGGTTCAGCAAAAGGAGAGACTTTATGCAGAAGAACAGCTCACGAAACAGAGAAACACAGCTACATCTTTTTTTTCTGTCAGTCTGTCTATTGAAAAGAATAGAGATTAAACATACTGCTTAATGTTATAATATTACAATGTGGCACAAACATATAAATTAGTTAAATGTTGATTGAAATATTCTTTATGATAGGATGGACATAAACCAATCAATATATTTATTGAATGTATATCATATTCATAGCTCTGGAATAAATACAGCATGCTCATATGGTAGATATAGACTATATTCTCAGGACTTAAAAAATAATTAGGAAAATGAGACAAAAACAGAAACTATTACTACAGTAAAAGGTGGTGCTTAGGAAATGACTATATAGGCCAAAAGTGCCGTAAGTACCCAGAGGTTAGTTAATCACTGTGATCTGGATTCACTAGGGAGAGCTTTTCTTTCTTTTTTTTGATGAACTGGACCTCGAAGGATGAGCAAACTTTGGACAGGCAGAGGAAAGGCATTCCAGGAGATGGTCATCGAGGTAGGAAGGCATAGGTCTCATGAAATAGAATTGAGTCAGATTGTAAGGAGTCTTAAAGTTGGACAGTGGAGGCTTATTAAAAGTTTTGAACCAGTATGTCACAAAATCAAAGCAGTGTTTGTAGTAGTCCTGTCAGTAGTGAGTAGAATGGAATAAGTACTAGTTCACAACCTGGATACACTTTAAAATCAACTGGGGGCTTTAAAAAATACTGATGCTTTGGTTCCAAGCCCAGCAGTTCTGATTTAATGGTATGGGGTGTAGTCTTGTCCTTAAATTTTTGAAAAGATCCCCAGGTATTCCTTATATGCATCAAAGTTTGAGAACCACTGCAATAGAAGAAGGAGATACTAGCATGAAGACCAGCTGGAAAGCTATTATAACACAAACTTAAGATCACGAATTCTGGTACTGCTGGAGCATGTGGCAAAGGGAATAGGGAGGAAGGTTTGGATATGGGTGACATTTCAAGGAAGAATTTATTAAATTTCAGAATAGACTGAATACAGAGAATGAGAGAAAATATTTAGAAGGAAGATAGAAAGATGTCAACATGCTTTCTGGGGTCAATGCCATGTTCATAGTAAACAAAGAATTTGGAGACTCGTGCCCCATTAGCAGAAATCTGTATATCAGGGAGCAAAAGTCAATTTGGGATAAAGAGGGGGATTTTGTTCCAAAGACAAGTACAAGATGACAGCAGGTTATCTAAGTCATTAGTCACTTTTGAGAGCTAGGACTAAGATTCTGAGGCAAAATTAGAACTGACGACTGTCAATTAGAAACCATCTTCATGGTTTATAGTTGAAATTCTGAGGTTGGATGATATCGCCTAAGCAAAAGAACATAGTAAGAAGAGAACCAGGTTGATGATAAAATATTAAGGAAGGCAGAGTCATGTTTTTGTTGTTATTGTCTTTACCAGTCAGAAGGTCCTGTATACACTAGTAAGCAAAGAATAGCAAGTTAAAACATCTAGCAGGAGCTGTAAGAGTAGAATTGTACAGCTATTTTAAGAAGTAGAAATCAAGATCCCTCTCTTCAAATAGATTATAATCCAGTTGTGTTGGCAAGCCATGGCAATGGCTGTGTTAGTTGAGTTGTCCGTGCTAAATGTGACAATAAGTGCTAGAAATGTTCATAGGAAGGCAAGAAGGTTAATCTTGGATTATGACTTGGTGCACATGTTATTTTGAGATTGCAGGGAAGGATGAAAGCATGGATTCATAGAGAGAGAGAAGCAGAGGTAAGAAGGCCAAGTTTAGCCCTCTTAAAAAGCAGGGCCCAAGGCCCATATCTTCTGTCACCTTCCCTGAACACTTCAGCCCATTGTCTACCCCTTCTACCTTCCACAGGCCTCACCATTAATATATCCATTCCTTTGAATCTAGCCTTACCCCGGATCAGTAGACAACCAGAGCAATACCCTTAAGTTGCTGATGATGTCCCTGGGAGAACATTAAAAAACTATTGTATGTCTGAGTAGATTAGTCCTTTAAATGAGTATAAATCAGGTGGTTAAAATAGGAAAAACTATCAGATGACTTTAGTCCATTTCACAAAGACCTGAGAGCCTTCTTAACGTTCATTCATTTAAATATTTAGTGAATGAATGTGTTCTATGTGTTCAATACTCTGTATCCAGAAGGAATGTGGGAGGGTGGCCCAGACAATTCCACTGTTGCTGTGGGGCAGGTTTGACTGTGCCTCTCAGAATAATTTGAAGTTGCCTATGCTGTAGGCATGACCTGAGACATGGCACAGGTTACTGAATCAGCTCATTATTTGTTTAATGCCCTACCATTTGTTTCACATTATGTAGACACAAGGCTCTTTTGAATGAGGAGAGTGTATTTGCAGGTAGGGTCATACATAACCAGGGCCTTGGAATTACAATCCAAACAACCTGTCACACATTTCAGTCACACATAGCAGGAATTTAATTCTGCTGCTTTAGAAATAGTTGAAAGCTAGTTTAACAGTAAGAAGACAAGCTCTTGAAAACAGGGAGGGGCGGGGCTGGGGTGTGATTGACAGACTATCATTAGTATTTGACAGATATCCATGATTGTTTTTCCAAGAAAATGGTGATTCTTTAAACTAGTTTTAGATTCCTGCTTCTATTTTTTTCATGAAGAAACCCTCTTTCTTCAGCTCTTCTATGTAGTGTCAGCAAATGAACTGTTTTCTCTCAAACCATGCATATTGCCTTGCAGCCTTCAACTACACAGTGATATATCACAAACATTTGGATGTGGGAAGGTGAATGGCCAGAAATAACCATTTAGGTCATATGGGCTTTCAAATGCATCTGTTTACATACAGAGGGTACCTACATAGAAGACTTTTATTTCAGGGAATATTTTAACCTGATGATGAACTGCAAGTCAGTGAGTCATTTTTTATGGTCTGAAAATGTGTAAAAGTATTTGAGAGAGGGTACATCACTTTTATAGGCTGCTCGTGTCCTGAAGCAAAGTTGCAAGCATTATGTGTGACACATACAGGTTATATTGGATGATGGATCTTTACAAGACTGGGTTAAAATGAACACCTGCATTTTCCCATGTTATTTCAATTACCTTGTTATAGAATATAATACTAGTTGCAATGATGGATATTTTGAGAACTACACATAAGATTGGTATAATATAGTCATAATACCTATCCATTACAGTTAAATATAACTATGATCACTTTTCCCCTGATTAAAACTCTTCGTTTTCATATATCTCTAGATTCCCATCAATATACTAACTGTACTTCAAAAAGAATTCAGGAAGTCTCTAAGTTAAGTTCCAAGTTGTTTTCTTGAACGCAGAAACAATTTCCCCATATAAACAATGTTATAAATTATGGGCATATTCCAGTCCACCCAAGGCTACTTAACTCATAATGTGCTTGAAGTAAAGCGCTGTGTACAACATATACAATAGCATTTCTATGGAAAAAAAGTTCACTTCCAACAGAGGAAGACCAAAATAAAGTTTCTTTTTCTCAGTGACTCCTTTCCATTGCTGCCCTCTCCCCCAACTTTGAATCCTTTATCAGTCAGGTGATACAAAAGGGAAACACCCTTGGCTCTAGGACTGATGTGGTTTCTTTAGGGGCAGGAGAGAAGAAGGAATGCAGAGATTTTAGGCATTTGAGGCTGGCCACCCCTTTTCTTTCATATGATCAGGTTTTGGTCTGTCTGCTGCCCTGACAACACAGAGTCTCTTTAAGGATTTTTAAAAAAGGATTTTGATTGAAGTGGTGGAAATGGGGATAAAAATGAACAGATCTGTGCTTCAATTTTCTATATTCATTCACTCACTCAATAACGTGTTAATCAATTTCTGTGTTGCAGGTACTGTGCTCTAAACCCTGGGGATACAACATGAATGAGCCGTGAGGTCCTCCCAGTCTAGTAAGAGACACAGACATACAAACAAACCTTTGCAATGCGACATGCTACCTGCAGTGACAGACTGCTGTACTAGGTAGAGTGGGAGTACAAAAGAGGGAGTAAAGTGGGGTTCTCAAAGAAAGCTCCACAGAGCAGACACTAAACCTAGTCTTGATGGATGAGGTGTTCCTCAGGCAGATTAGGGACTCTGAGAAGGCATTTTGGCAGAGGCAAGAAGTCATTAAATGCCACATGTTTGGAAATATAAGAAAAATTTGGTATGGCCAGAGATACAAAATAGAGCAGTGTTAAGAGATGGGGCTAGGCAAAGGCTCTAGGTAAGGGGCTCTTTATGTCAGGCTGAAGACTGCATTTTATACCATAGTGGGGACTGTTGTGGTCAGATTGGCATTCTAGTGGCATTATAGAAAATAAGTTGAATAGGAGACAAATGGGAGGCAGAAATCTTCTAAGAAGGTCAACAAGAAGGGAGAAAAATATTTTCATTCAGTTATTTTAATTTAAAATTTTTAATTGAAAATTAAATTATAAAATATATCTAACACAAAATTTAGCATCTTAACAATTTTAAGTATACAATTCAGTGACATTAAGTACATTAATATTGTTGTGCAACTGTCAGTACCATCACTCTTCAGAATTTTGTAATCTTCCCAAACTGAAACTCTTTACCCATTAACAAATAACTCCCCAAGGAAGATGGAAGATGGAAGATGGAGGAGTGAATGGAAGTCACACTGATCTCCTCCCAGAACCCATCTGGAATTACAACTCAATTGTGGAGAAACCACCTGGAACAAACAACTGAACAATAGCCAGAGAGAAGCATATGACTTCGGACATACAGAACCAGCTTCAGCACAACCAGTCCGGTAAAAAGTGTGGTGGAGACTCGAGTGGGCTGGATGGGCGCCCATAGGTGGCAGCACCAGTGGAATAATTAAACAGCCAGTTGGATCCCCTGAAGAAGATTGGGGTCTAAACCCTAAGCTAGCATTCCCAGCCTAGAACACCAGAGTCCCAAAAGTATACAGATAACAACCAGTGGAAAAAGCAGAGGGTTGCTCTCTGCCAGAGACAGACGGTTGGAGATGCAAGGGCTGTTTAAAGGGCCAACACACAAATTTTCATTTGCAGCCACTTACCTGGGGCTCAGGCAAAGTCAGGGGCACAGTGGGTTGGAGACACTTGAGGGAGAGACTGGGGACCAAAGCCTTGGGGAGAGAACTGGGAGAGTAGCTCCCAGGATCCCGGTGCTAAGTCATTCCCCAGACAACAGCAACCTTTGTGCTCAGGCTGACCACTCCCTTCTGAGCAGCAGTAGCCTGAGGGGAAACAATAGCCCCAACTCCAGGAGGGTCTATGCCCCAGCCCTTTGGTGCTTAAGCCTGAGTGCCGAGTCCTAGTGACAGATAAACAACCCAAGAAGACAGGCAGAGATAGTCAATCACTGGCAAAGGAGACACAGAGTGGACTAGAGAGACTTGAAGAAAGACTGGAGATGGAAGCTTCGGGGAGAGAACTGAGAAAGTAGCCACTGGGATCCAGTGCTGAGCCAACCCCTAAATGCAGCAAGCATCCAGTTCAGGCAGACCACTCCCCTCCAAGCAGCAGCTACCTGAGGGGAAACAATAGCCCCACTACGGGAGGGATTCGGCTCCACCCTACAGTGCTTGAACCTGACTGCTGAGTGCAGAGTAGCCAGATTAACAATTGAAACAGACAGCCAGGGACAGCAGATCACTAGAAGTATCAAATAGGCTGCCTAAGGTCAGACAGGGTCGACATCTAACATCACCAGATGCAGATCCAGAAAGAAAAAAAAAACAGTGGTAAATACAAGAGACTACCGATACAAAAGTCACTGTGGTCTCCTTCATGATCTGTGATATTTTCTTTCCTTTATAAAATGAATATTTTATAATATTCATTTCTTGTCCAGCAAATTTGTATATAATAAATCACTATATTTTATACTATAGTATATTTCAATCTACACATTTTGCCCCTCCCTTCTCTTAGTCCATCTTACCTTCCTCTTTCCTTAGAATATTTCCATTTCAAATTTGGTTTTCTCTCTAGCTACAACTTGTTTCCATCCCACACTCTTACTATTTCTCCCCGGTCCATACACTTAAAACTAATTCTCTTGTCAAGTGCCATTTCACATCCTTTGGCCCAACTATTAAAATACCCATGTTCTCTCTACACCTGTAACAAATTTTGCTAGTTGGTTGTGGGTAGGGTAGGTGTTGTTGCATTGTTTTATCAAGGTTCACTAATTGTGTATTTCAAATAACAAATTTTACTGGACCCCTCTCCTACGCTTTTTTTTACTCAAATTTTAATTATGCCTTCTTAGCTTGTTTTTTTTTCTTTTTCATCTTCTAATTCTCTTTCATCCTGCCCTTTTATTTTTCTTTATCTTCTTTTTTTCTATTACTTACATCCCAAATTTTAATTTTCCCCTCACTTAGACTAATTTTTGTTCCTCACTCTTGGTATTCCCTCTCCCTCTATCATTACAAAATCGCTCCCCAGTCCTCTAAACATCTCTTAGACTCTTCTTTGTTTCTTTTTCCCTCTTATTCCCATACCACCTATATTAATTTTATATAGGGATATAAATAGCTTGTTATATATAGCTCATTTGTTGTTGATAGTACTCTGGTGGATCTTTCTCTCCAATTAGGCTCCTATATTTTTATTAATTATTTACTATTTTCCTTCCTTTTCCTTTGTCTCTCTCACTTTATTTTATTTTGTACTATTGTAATTTCTGTTTAAACCTAATATTATATGCTTCCATTCTCATACCCCATTCCACACTTTTCATTCCCTTTCTAATTCATGAGGTAAACTTTACCTTCTCTCCTTCCATTGCTCCAACTCCCAACTCTTATCAGTGCTCCTCCCTCTACCCTCTCAACATCATTTCTCTTTCAGTAGGTCATCTCCTGTCCACTCTCTTTTCTTATAATAGTCTTACTCTCATTACCCCCTCACTAATGCTGGTTCATTAGTTATAGATAGTGGGATTGTGGGAGGGGGGTTATATTTGTGGGTGTGGGTTTGTTTCTTGGTATCTGTGGTTTTGTTCTGGCAGTGCCTACACAATAGCACACAAGACATGGTAGACAAAGTGACCCTCAGTCAACCAGCGGCATGGAAGGACCCACAAAAGAATGACCCAACAACAATCAAAACCCAATTACATCCAGAAAACCAGTATGAAAGGCATAAGGGACATCCCAAGAACATCAAGTTCAGGTGATCAAGGAGACTGCACCACTGTATCTCACAAGCCTTCCACCGTAGAAGTTCATACCACAAAGTCAGAGTGTCAAAACAGATCAATTTAGGAAACAGGAGCAAACAAGAAGTGTCCCACAAACAGTGGGAAGACAAAGAAACAACCCAAAATCTAAAGGAAAGGAGGAATCCTCAGAAAGAATGCTAAATGGAATAGATGCAAGTCAACTATTAAATATTGAGTTCAAAAGAATGGTTATAAGGAAGCTCAATGAACTCAGTGTAAACTACAAAAAACTACAGGGAAATTATGAGAAACTTATTACAAACTATATCAGCATAAAAAAGGACATAGAAACAATCAACAAGGGCCAAGAAAAAATGAACAATAGAATTTCTGAATTAAAGCATACAGCAAAAGGAATCAAAAGGAAGCTCGATGAAGCACAGGATTGAATCAGTGAGCTGAAGGACAAAGTACAAAAAGAGCAAGAAAAAGATAAAAGACTGAAAAAGAATGAAGAGGGGTTAAGGGAAATGCAGGACAATATGAAATGGAATAATATCGGTATAATAGGGATACCAGAAGGAGAAGAAGAAGAGAAAGGGATAGAAAACCTGTTTGAGAAAGTAATAATGGGGAGAACCAAGATGGCGGCGTAGGTAGACACACTGCGCCTCCTCGCACAACCAGAACTGACAGAGAATCGAACGGCAAGGGGGTCTGACACCAAAGAAATAAAAAATAAACATTCATCCAGACCGGTAGGAGGGGTGGAGATGGGCACCAGGGTGGAGAGGACTCGCGTGGCTGTGGTGGGACCTAGACTGGCGGAGTGTGGGACGACCGGGGCAGGCAGTCCGAGCACTAGCAGACGCAGTGGCCCCACATTCGCGCACAGATAAACCGAGAGGGCCAGACTCAGAGTGGCGGAGAACGGGGCAGGCAGAGCAGTGGGTAGCACCCCGCGGCCCCACATTCGCACATAGATAAACCGGATGAACGGCAGGGAGCGAAGCAGACCACGCAACCCAGGGCTCCAGCTGGGGGAAATAAAGCCTCAAACCTCTGATTGAAAACGCCCGTGGGGGTTGGGGCAGCAGCAGGAGAGACTCCCAGCCTCACGGGAGAGGTCATTGGAGAGACCCACAGGGGCCTAGAGTATGCACAGGCCCACCCACTCGGGAACCAGCACCAGAGGGGCCCAGTTTGATTGTGGGTATCGGAGTGAAAGACTGAAATCCGGAGGAGAGTGAAGCAGGCGCCATTGCTCCCTCTAGGCCCCTCCCCGACGTACAGCTTCACAGCGCAGTGACCAGCATTACCCCCAGTGAACACCTATGGCTCCGCCCCTTTAAGTAACAGACGCGCCAAAGCAAAACAAAACAAAACAAAAAATGGCCCATATGACAGAACACTTCAAAGCTCCAGAAAAAATACAACTAAGCGAGGAAGAGATAGCCAACCTATCAGATGCACAGTTCAAAGCACTGGTTATCAAGATGCTCACAGAATTGGTTGAATCTGTTCGAAAACCAGATGAAAAAATGAAGCTTATGCTAAGAGAAACAAAGGAAAATGTACAGGGAACCAACAGTGATGCGAAGGAAACTTGGACTCAAATCAATGGTGTGGACCAAAAGGAAGAAAGAAACATCCAACCAGAAAAGAATGAAGAAACAAGAACTCGGAAAAATGAGGAGAGGCTTAGGAACCTCCAGGACATCTTGAAACGTTCCAACATCCAAATTATAGGGGTGCCAGAAGGAGAAGAGGAAAAACAAAAAATGGAAAACTTATTTGAACAAATAATGAAGGAGAACTTCCCCAGTCTGGCAAAGGAAACAGACTTTCGGGAAGTCCAGGAAACTCAGAGAGTCCCAGAGAAGCTGGACCCAAGGAGGAACACACCAAGGCACATCATAATTACATTACCCAAGATTAAACGCTAGGACCTACATCCAAGATTACTGTATCCAGCAAAGCTATCACTTAGAATGGAAGGGAAGATAAAGTGCTTCTCAGATAAGGTCAAGTTAAAGAAGTTCATAATCACCAAGCTCTTATATGAAATGTTAAAGGGAGTTACCTAAGAAAAAGAAGATAAAAAATATGAACAGTAAAAATGACAGCAAACTCACAGTTATTAACGACCATACCTAAAACAAAAACAAGAGCAAACTAGGCAAACAACTAGAACAGGAACAGAACCATAGAGATGGAGATCACATGGAGGGTTGTCAATAGGGGAGTGGGAGGGGGAGAGAGGGGGGAAAGGTACAGAGAATAAGTAGTATAGATAGATAGTAGCAATAGATAGGTGGAAAATAGACAGGGGGAGGGTAAGAATAGTGTAGGAAATGTAGAAGGCAAAAAACTTATAAGTGTGACCCATGGACATGAAATATAGGGGGAGAATGTGGGAGGGAGGGGGTGGGCAGGATGGAGTGGAGTGGGGGAGGAAATGGGATAGCTGTAATAGCATAATCAATAAATATATTAAAAAAAAGAAAGTAATAATGGAAAACTTTCCTAATTTGATGAGAGAAGAAGCCATACAAGTCCAGGAAGCAGAGAGCATCCCAATCAAGAGGAACCCAAAGAGAGCCACTGCAAGACACGTCATAATTAAAATAACAAAATTCCAAGACAAAGAGAGGATCTTAAAGGCAGCAAGGAAGAAACAGGAAGTAATGTAAGGGAGCCCTGATAAGGCTAGCAGCTGAGTGCTCAACAGGAACATTGCAAGCCAGAAGGAAATGGCAAGAAGTATCCCAGTTAATGAAAACCAAAGGCCTGCAATCAATACTACTCTATCCAGTAAGACTCTCAATTAAAATGGACAGCCAAATAAGGAGTTTCCTGTACAAAGGCAGGCTAAAAGAATACACCTCCACCAAACCGGCCCTGCACGACATGCTAAAGGGACTGCTTTAAGAAGAGGAAGAAAAACAGTGAGAGAGAAAGGAACAAAGGTACAAAGGGAATAAAATTGCAATGAATAAGTACCTATCAATAATAACCTTAAATGTAAGTGGATTAAATAATCCAATATAAAGACATAAAGTAGCTGAATGGATAAGAAAACATGACCCATACATATGCAGCCTACAAGAAACCTATCTCAGAACAAAATACCTACACAGACTGAAAGTGAAGGGATGGAAAAAAATATTCCATGCAAATGACAGGAAAAAAAAAGCCAGGGCAGCAATACTTATATCTGACAAAATAGACTTCAAAACAAAGGCCGTAAAAAGAGACCCAGCAGGACCCTTCATAATACTCAAGGGAAGAATCCATCAAGACATAAACATTATAAACATATATATACATACAACATAGGAGCACCCAAATACATAAGGAAATTTTTGGAGGACTTCAAGAAAGATATGGACAGCAACACACTTATATTAAGGGATTTTAATGCCCCACTGTCAAAAATGGATAGATCTTCCAAACAAAAATCAACAAGGATATTGTGTCATTGAAAAATGCCCTAGACCAAATGGACTGAACTGAGATATATATCTATATAGATATCTATGTAGATATATAGATATATATCTCCTTTCACCCCAAAGAAGCAAAATACACGTTCTTTTCAAAAGCACATAGAACATTTTCAAAGATAGACCACATGATAGGATACAAAACAAGCCTCAATGAATTCAAGAAAATTGAAACCATATCAGCCATTTTCTTGGACCACAAAGGCTTAAATCTAGAAATTTATTCCCCTCAGGGAAAAAAAATGAAAACTATTCAAACTCATGGAGACTGAAAAGCATGGTGTTAAACGATTAATGGGTTAATAATGAGATCAAGGAAGATGTAGAAAGGTTTGTGGAAACAAATGAAAATTGAAAGATCTAGACAGGCCTAGGAGGAATGGAAAATCACCAGGCTAGAAAATGGCACCATGGGAAGCTGCCTGTAGACCCTACCAGGAAAAACAAATGAAGATTAGGGTCTGGGGTCAGCCTATTTAGCATAACAGGATGCAGCTTTAATTTGAGCCTACACACAGCAACCAGCTCCAGCCAACTAAACTCTGATACCCTTCACTTAAAAACCCTCACCTAAGAACACCCGAACGAGTCCCAACCTCCCTTGGTTGGCTCCACTTTCCTTCTTATTCCTGCTAATAAACCCTGTTCTCCTTGGCTCACTGTGTCCCTCTAGTTTCTTGAGTGACTCCGACCTAACAAAAATGAACTCACAACAGTCCAAAACTTATGGGATGCAGCGAAGGCAGTTCTGAAATGGAAGTTCATAGCAATACAGGCCTACCTAAAAAAGATAGAAACATTTCAAATAAACAACCTAACTGTATATCTACAAGAACTGGAGGAACAACAGCAAAGACAGCCCAGAGCAAGTAGAAGGAAGGAAATAACCAAGATCAGAGCAGAATTAAAAACCGTAGAGATGAAAGAAACAATCCAAAAGATAAATAAATCCAGAAGCTGGTTCTTTGAAAAGATAAACAAAATTGGCAATCCTTTAAGCAGACTCATCATGAAAAAAAGAGACAGGACCCAAATAAAATAAGAAATGAAAGTGGAGATATTACACCTGGTACCACAGAAATGCAAAGTATAGTAAGAAATTACTATGAAGGACTATATGCCAAGAAATTTGAAAACCTAAGTGATTTAGACAAATTTCTAGAACAATATAATCTTCCAAAACTCAGTGAAGAAGAAGCAGAAAGCCTGAACATACCAATAACAGGTGACAAAATCAAAGCATAAATAAAAAAAAAAACTCCTGACAAACAAAAGCTCTCAACTGGATGGTTTCACAGAAGAATTGTACAAAGCATTTAAAGGTAGAGTTAACACCCATCCTTCACAGAGTATTCCAAAAAATCCAAGAAGATGGAAGACTCCCAAACTCTTTATATGAAAGCAGCATCATCCTTATCCCAAAACCAGATAAAGACACAACAAAAGAAGAAAACTTCAGGCCAATATCACTGATGAAGAAAGACGCAAAAATCCTCAACAAAATATTGGCAAACCTTATCCAGCAACACATTAAAAACATCATACACCATGATCATGTGGGATTCATCCTTGGGATGCAAGGATGTTACAATATTTGCAAATCAATAAATGTAATACATCAGACAAACAAAAGGAAAGACAAAAATCACATGATCATATCAACAGATGAGGAAAAATCATTTGATAAGGTACAGGACCCATTTGTGATAAAAACACACACCAAAGTGCGGATAGAGGGAGCATTCCTAAACTTAATAAAAGCCATATATATACTAGAGACCCACAGCCAACATCATACTCAATGGGCACAAACTTAGAGGTTTCCCACAAAGATCAGGAACAAGACAAGGATGTTTGCTTTCACCACTTCTATTCAACATAGTATTGGAAGTACTAGCCATAGCAATCATAGAAGAAAAAGAAATAAAAAGCATCCAAATTAGAAAGGAGGAAGTAAAATTGTCATTGTTTGCAGATAACATGGTAGTGTACATGGAAAACCCTACAGACTCCAATAAGAAACTACTTGATCTAATACATGAATTTGGCAAAAGAACAGGATACAAAGCCAATATTCAGAAATGAAAGGTATTTTTGTACACCAACCATGAAACACCAGAAACAGAAATCAGGAGAAAATCCCATTTGCTATAGCAACAATAAAAATAAAATACCTCAAACAAACCTAACCAAGAAGGTAAAAGATCTGTACTCAGAAAACTACATAACACTGAAGAAAGAAATTAAGGAAGACACTAATAAATGGAAGCATATACCGGGTTCATGGATTGGAAGAATTAACATCAACAAAATGTCTATATTACCCAAAGCAACTTACAGAGTCAACATAATCCCTATTAGTATACTAATGATATATTTCACAGATATAGAACAAACATTTCAGAAATTTATATGGACCCATAAATGACCCCAAATAACTGAAGCAATTTTAAGAAAGAAGAATGAAGTAGGTGGGATTACCATACCTGACATCAAACTATATTACAAGTCTATGGTAATCAAAACAGTCTGGCACTGGCATAAGAACAGACACATAGATCAATGGAACAGAATAGAGAGTCCAGAAATAAATCCAAGTCTCTATGGTCAATTAATATTCAACAAAGGGGACAGAAACTTAAAATGGAATCAAAATAGCCTCTTCAACAAATGGTGTTGGGAGATCTGGACAGGTCATGCAAAGTATGAAACTCAGCCACCAACTTACACCATGCACAAAAATAAATTCAAGGTGCATAAAAGACTTAAATATAAGTTGTGACACCATAAAAGTCCTAGAGTAGAAGATAGGCAGGAAAATCTCAGATATTCCATGCAGCAATATTTTCACTGGTATGTCCCCTAGGGCAAGAAACATAAAGGAAAGAATAAACAAATGGGACTTCATCAAAATGAAAAGCTTCTAACAGCTAAAGAAAACTTAAGTAAAATGAAAAGGGAACCAAATATATGGGAAAACATATTTACCAATGATATCTCAGACAAGTGTTTAAACTCCGAAATATATAAAGAACTTGCATGAATCAACACCAGGAAGACAAACAACCCAATTAAAAAATGGGCAAAGGATGTGAACAGACACTTCTCCAAGGAGGACATACAGTGGGCCTTGAGACATGAAAAGATGCTCAGCATCACTAGCCATCAGACAGATGCAAATAAAAACCACAGTGAGATACCACTTCACACCAGTCAGAATGGCCATCATAAACATATCAACAAACAAGTGTTGGAGAGGTTGTGGAGAAAAGGGAACCCTAGTGCACTGTTGGTGGGAATGCAAACTGGTGCAGCCTCGGTGGAAAACAGTGTGGAGTTTCCTCTACAAACTAAAAATGGAACTGCCTTTTGACCCAGCAATTCTACTGCTGGGATCCACTGCTAAGAACCTGAAACAATAATTGAAAATAACCTATGAACCCTAATTCATAGCAGCACAATTTATAATAGCCAAGTGCTGGAAGTAGCCTAGGTCCCCATTGGTAAATGAGTGGACCAATAAACCATGGTACATTTACACAATGGAATTCTACGCAGCACAAAGAAAGAAGGAGCTCCTAACCTTTGCGACAACATGGATGGAACTGGAAAGTATTATGCTAAGTGAAATAAGCTAGCTGGTAAAAATAGAAATACCATAGGATCTCACCTATAATTGGAACCTAATCAACAAAACACACTGGTAAGCAAAATATAGCCAGAGACATTGAAATTGACAACAAACTGACAGTTACCAAAGGAGAGGGGAGAGGGAAATAATGTGGGAAAGAAGGGAAAGGGACATAAATGAACATGAATGAGGGACCCAGGGACAGAGCAAAGAGGGGGTGGCATTGAGGGTGGGAGGTGGGAGTGGATAGGGCAGGGGAAAGTGGTGGTGGGAAAATGGAGACAACTGTATTCAAACATCAATTAAAAAAAGTAAAAAAATAAAAATAACTCCCCTATCCCAAACTCCTGGCAACAACCATTTCACTTTCTGGCTCTATGAATTTACTACCCTAGATACCTCATATAAGTGGAATCATATGGTACTTATCATTTTGTGGCTGCTTATTTTATTAATGTAATTTTTAAAATAAGGGTAATTCATGCTTATGGTTTTAAAAATTATAAATAATATGAAAATGTACAAAAGAAAAAGTAAAAGCATGGAATGAGTGACAGATTTAGTTGAATAGATTTTCAATACCATTTTGGGAACTAACATTTGCTGAGTGTATACCATATAATACTGTGCTGAGTGCTTTACACATGGAACTTAATTTAGCTCTTAAAACATACACAATGTTTTTTTAATATATTTATTGATTATGCAATTACAGTTGTCCCATTTCCCCCCCTTCACTCCACTCCATCCTGCCCACCCCATCCCTCCCACATTCCCTACCTATAGTTCATGTCCATGGGCCACACATATAAATTCTTTGGCTTCTACCTTTCCTATAACTATTCTTACCCTCCCCCTGTCTATTTTCTACCTACCATTTATGCTACTTATTCTCTGTACCTTTCCCCACTCTCTCCCCCTCCCACTCCCCTGTTGATAACCTTCCATGTGATCTCCATTTCTGCGGTTCTGTTCCTGTTCTAGTTGTTGGCTTAGTTTGCTTTTGTTTTTGTTTTAGGTGTGGTTGTTAATAACTGTGATTTTGCTGTCATTTTTACTGTTCATATTTTTTATCTTCTTTTTCTTAGATAAGTCCCTTTAACATTTCATATAATAAGGGCTTGGTGATGATGAACTCCTTTAACTTGACCTTATCTGAGAAGCACTTTATCTGTCCTTCCATTCTAAATGATAGCTTTGCTGGATAGACTAATCTTGGATGTAGGTCCTTGCCCTTCATGACTTGGAATACTTCTTTCCAGCCCCTTCTTGTCTGTGAGGTCTCTTTTGTGAAATCAGCTGACAGTCTTATGGGAACTCCCTTGTTGGTAACTGTGTCCTTTTCTCTTGCTGCTTCTAAGATTCTCTCCTTCTCTTTAATCTTGAGTAATGTAATTATGATGTGCCTTGGTATGTTCCTCGTTGGGTCCAGCTTCTTTGGGACTCTCTGAGCTTCCTGCGCTTCCTGGAAGTCTATTTCCTTTACCAGATGAGGGAAGTTCTCCTTCATTATTTGTTCAAATAAGTTTTCAATTTTTTTGTTCTTCCTCTTCTCCTTCTGGTACCCCTATAATTCGGATGTTGGAACGTTTCAAGATGTCCTGGAGGTTCCTAAACCTCTCCTCATTTTTCTGAATTCTTGTTTCTTTGTTCTTTTCTGGTTGGATGTTTCTTTCTTCCTTCTGGTCCACACCATTGATTTGAGTCCCAGTTTCTTTCCCATCAATATTGGTTCCCTGTATATTTTCCTTGATTTCTCTTGGCATAGCCTTCATTTTTTCATCTAATTTGCGACCAAATTCAACCAATTCTGTGAGCTTCTCGATTACCAGTGTTTTGAACTGTGCCTCTCATATGTTGGCTGTCTCTTCATTGCTTAGTTGTATTATTTCTGGAGTTTTGATCTGTTCTTTCATTTGGGCCATTTTTTTTTTTTGTCTTGGTGCACCTGTTACATAAAGGGGTGGAGCCTTAGGTGTTCACCAGGGCAGGGTAACGCCGGTTGCTGTGCTGTGACGCTGTATGTGGGGGAGGGGCTGAGAGGGAGCAAAGATGCTTGCTCCACTCTCTGCCCGATTTCAGTCACTCCCTCTGCTACCCACAATCAAATTGGGCCCCTCTGTTGCTGATTCCCGAGTGGGTGGGCTTGTGCACACTCCAGGCCCCTGTGGGTCTCTCCAACAAACTCTCCTGTGAGGCTGGTAGTTTCTGCTGCTGCCGCCTCAACCCCCACGGGTGTTTTCAATCAGAGGTTTGAGGCTTTATTTCCCTGTGCTGGAGTCCTGGGCTGTGTGGTCTGCTTTGCTCCCCCGCCATTCCTCCCCGTTTACCTATGCGTGAATGTGGGGCCGCAGGGTCTTCTAGCCGCAGCCTGGCCTGTCCCGTTCCACAATCTGCCACCTTGCTGGATCCACCAGCCTCCATCTTGCTGTGTGTCCTCTCCACCCCAGCTGCCCATCTCCGCCCCTCCTACCATTCTGGATGAATGTTTGTTCTTTATTTCCTTGATTGTCGGACTTCCATACAGTTCTGTTTTCTGTCAGTTCTGGTTGTTTTTTGTTTTTAAATTGTTGTTGTCCTTCTTTTGGTTTTGTGATGAGGCGCAGTGTGTCTACCTATGCCTCCATCTTGGTTGGAAGCCCCCAATGGTATTCAATGTCGAAGGCTGGGTTTCCATGGTTTCCAGATTATATACAGTTTCCAGAGAAAAGGTGTCTTACAAGAACTAGGCAAGTACTCTATGTAAATACCATAAAGACTGCAATGTAGAGAAGAATGTCTGTGCCAGCAAGCAAGCCAAAATATGCTGTGGAAACCATGGAAGCCCAGCCTTCAACAATGAACAGAATAGATCAAAGCAGAAGGGGAGCATATAGCTCAGGTGGGATAGTGGTTCACAGGATTCCACTCATACACACTGGTTCCTGAGCTTGAAAGAGTAGTCAGACATGTTCCCTGGTGGGGATAGCACTCTTATCGAGCTTTGTTTGTTTTGACTTAAGACCTTCTAGGTTGTTTTTCCAATCTAAAAGGTCTTAAGTCAATCTAAACACGTGGTGGAAACATGGCAACAACTGTATTTGAACAACAATAAAAAAAAGTAATTAAAAAAAAGAACTTTTAGGTTGGCTGCCACAAACTGCTGACAGTGCTTTGGTCCTCAGGTATAGATACCAACTGATATATGTCATAGCTATTGCTACACTAGCCTATCCTAAGATTGCTTAAAATGTATTTCATGGAAACATATTAGTTTTCTATGAGATGTTAGTATGTAGTTATCAAAAACAAACAAATAAAAATCCCTGTTTAAGTACATTTGGAAAACATTCCACACTATATGCTTCTCCTAGAGATTCATAGCACATATGAGCTATTAAGACCTCTGAGAAGTCCTGTAATTAATAACAGATAAACAGTTGAACATTTAATTCACTAATTCCCAAACATTTAAACCACGATCCTTTTTTAAATTTTTATCCCTAGCAACATCAATATACATGTGGTGGGACTCTGGTGTTCCATGGGACCCAGAAGCACACTGGTAGGTAGCATCTTGGCTAGGCTGTATCAATTACCCAGGAATTGACATAGTCTGCCCTGAGGCAGCATCCCAGATATGCAGGATTCAGAACTGTGCTCA
Source organism: Desmodus rotundus (assembly GCF_022682495.2). Taxonomy (NCBI): domain Eukaryota; kingdom Metazoa; phylum Chordata; class Mammalia; order Chiroptera; family Phyllostomidae; genus Desmodus; species Desmodus rotundus. Next base: position 51,234,630 of record NC_071400.1, read on the forward strand.
GTAAGCAAGAAATCAAGGAGATATCCTTAACTTCAAGTGTGATTAGAGTATTTCCAAAATGCATGAGGTGATGATTTCTACCAAAAGATTTAACTAAATTTTAAACCCATAAGTTCAAGTTCTTTAAAACTTCTTTATACAGAGCTGGCTCACCACTTCCTAGTTCCCACTACAGTTCCATAACTATTATTGAGGCTTCAGTATCATCATTGTCCAGGATTGATGACTGAACCCTCTTATCCATTACTTCCTAAGCTACATTTTATCTTGCCTAGGTCTCTGAAAGGCATCTACAATTATGTGAATTTGGGAGGGATATGAGAAGAAAAATCACCTTCCAACTGAATACAATGTTATTACCAGTTCATGTTCCTCTGTGTAACAACTCTGAAATTTCCCAGAGATATATGAACATTAGATTTCCACATTGACTCGAACAACATGGGACTATCAGTCTACTTTCACAGTAATGTGATGTACTCTAATGTCCTTGCTTGAGTGAACAGAACACCTCATTCTGGACAGATCTAATGGCAACATCAATTTTATGAAACACTCCAGAAAGGTCAATTCATTCTTCTAAGTATCAAGTTTCTCATCCTATGAGAAATAAAGATGATAACTACTAATGTCCACATCATTCTTTACACATCAAAAATACGCCATAAATTGCCTAGTCTTTCTAGGTTTCAAAGAGTAATCAGTAACATTCCACAAGAAGCCTGTGGCATAGTGTTAATAACATGAACTTTAACACTGGATAAACTAAATTTGAACTTCAACTCTGGAAATGAATAATTCTGTTATCTTAGCAAATTATTTAAAACAAAAGTGGCAATACCTATCTAAATACAGTTATTGCCTCATAATGTACTTAAAATACCCAGCATAATGGTATGAACAGAGTAATAAAAATAATAGAACCATTGACTATATAACTAATGTGTGTTCGTTGTACTAAGTACTTTATATGCATTATATAATTTAATATCTCCAACACTGTTTTATGTATGGACATTTATAACTCTGAATTTGATTACAGATGTGTCATAGACTTTGGGACTATGATATAATCCATTGTTTTGAAACAGGATTCTCTCAAAAATATGAACAAAACTATGCATCCTTAGGCAAATCTCTTGCCCCCTATCTTTCCTTCACTAAAAAATCTCCAAATGTGACCAAAATATGTCTCCTGGATCTGGAGCGTACATCTTTAACAGCTTACTCTTTCACACTTCTCTTCTTTACACTATCCCCATATCTTTGAACAATGACACCATTTCTATATTTGTTACAGCAAACTATGCAGGTTGCCTAATGACGCTCAATAGACGCTCATAGGATTATATATTTTACAGATTACATATTTATCAAGAATACTCCATTGTACATCAATGTGATTTGTCTCCATTTTATCTTCCAATTTCTTTTTTTAAATTTTTATTGTTATTCAATTAGAGTTGTATGCCCTTTCTCCCCATCCCTCCACCCCACCCCAGCTGAGCCCACCTCCGTCCCCCACCTCAACCCTCCACCTTGATTTTGTCCCTGTGTCCTTTCTACTAGTTCCTGTAATCCCCTCTACCCACTGCCCCCACCCAACTCCCCGCTGGCTATTCTTAGATTGTTCTTAACTTCAGTGTCTCTGGTTATATTTTGTTTGCTTTTTTCTTCTATTGATTATGTTCCAGTTAAAGGTGAGATCATATGGTATTTGTCCCTCACCGCCTGGCTTATTTCACTTCGCTTAATGCTCTCCAGTTCCATCCATGCTGTTGCAAAGGGTATAAGCTCCTTCTTTCTCTCTGCTGCACAGAATTCCATTGTGTAAATATACCATAGTTTTTGGATCCACTCTTTTGCTGATGGGCACTTAGGTTGCTTCCAGTACTTTGCTATTGTAAATTGTGCTGCTTTGAACATTGGGGTGCACAGGTTCTTTTGGATTGGTGTTTCAGGGTTCTTGGGGTATAATCCCAGCAGCGGAATTGCTGGGTCAAAGGGCAGTTCCATTTTTAGTTTGCTGAGGAAATTCCATACTGTTTTCCACAGTAGCCGCACCAGTCTGCATTCCCACCAACAGTGCACTAGGGTTACCTTTTCTCCACATCCCCTCCAACATTTGTTTGTGGATTTGTTCATGTTGGCCACTCTGACTGGTGTGAGATGATACCTCATTGTGGTTTTAATTTGCACCTCTTTGATAATTAGTGATGCTGAGCAGCTTTTCATATGTCCCCGGGCCCTCTATAAGTCTTCCTTGGAGAAGTGTCTGTTCAAGTCCTTTGCCCATTTTTAATTGGGTTGTTTGTCTTCCCGGAGTGGAGTCGTGTGAGTTCTTTATATATTTTGGAGATCAGGCCCTTGTCTGAGGTATCATTAGCAAATATGTTTTCCCATACTGTTGGTTCTCTTTGTAATTTGGTGCTGTTTTCTTTAACCATGCAGAAGCTTTTTATTGTGATGAGATCCCACTTGTTTATTCTTTCCTTTATGTCCCTTGCTTTAGGGGACATGTCATGAGGATGTTGCTGCATGGAATGTCTGAGAATTTCCTGCGAATGTTTTCCTCAAGGACTTTTATGGTGTTACAACTTATATTTAAGTCTTTTATCCATCTTGAGTTTATTTTTGTGTATGGCGTAAGTTGGTGATCGAGTTTCATTTTTTCACATGTAGCTGTCCAGATCTCCCAACACCATGTGTTGAAGAGACTGTTTTTGCTCCATTTTATGCTTCTGCCTCCTTTGTCAAATATTAATTGACCGTAAAGACTTGACTTTATTTCTGGGCTTTCTGTTCTGTTCCATTGGTCTATGTGCCTGTTTTTATGCCAGTACCAGGCTGTTTTGATTACAGTGGCCTTGTAATACAGTTCAATATCAGGTATTGTGATCCCTCCTGCTTTGTTCTTCTTTCTCAAAAATGCTGCAGCTATTCAGGGTCATTTATGGTTCCATATAAATTTCTGAAATGTTTGTTCTATATCTGTGAAATATGTCATGGGTACTGTAATAGGGATTGCATTGAATCTATAGATTGCTTTGGGTAGTATGGCCATTTTGATGATGTTAATTCTTCCAATCCATGAGCATGGTACATGCTTCCATTTGTTTGTGTCTTCCTTAATTTCTTTCTTCAGTGTTGCGAAGTTTTCTGAGGACAGGTCTTTTACCTCCTTGGTTAGGTTAATTCCTAGATACGTTATTTTTCTTGTTGCTATATCAAATGGGATTTTTTTCGTGATTTCTGTTTCTGCAGATTCATTGTTGGTGTACAGGAATGCCTTTAATTCCTGAGTATTGACTTTGTATCCAGCTGTTTTGCCAAATTCATTTATTAGGTCGAGTAGTGTTTTGGTGGAGTCTATGGGATTTTCCATGTACACTATCATGTCATCTGCAAACAGTGACAGTTTCATTTCCTCCTTTCCAATTTGGATGTGTTTTATTGCTTTTTTCTTGTCTGATTGCTGTGGCTAGGACTTCCAATACTATGTTGAATAGGAGTGGTGAGAGAGAGCATCCTAGTCTTGTTCCTGATCTTAGTGGGAAAGCTCTACGTTTTTGTCCATTGAGTATGATGTTGGCTGTAGGTCTCTCATATATGGCCTTTATTATGTTGAGGAATGCTCCCTTTATTGCCACTTTGCTGACTATTTTTATCAGAAATGGGTGCTGTATCTTATCAAATGCTTTTTCTGCATCTATTGATATGATCATGTGATTTTTGTCTTTGCTGTTGTTGATGTGATGTATTATGTTTATTGATTTGTGAATATTGTACCATCCTTGCATCCCTGGGATGAATCCCACTTGGTCATGGTGTATGATCTTTTCAATGTATTGCTGGATGCGTTTTGCCAATATTTTGTTGAGAATTTTAGCGTCTACGTTCATCAGTGATATTGGCCTAACGTTTTCTTTCTTCGTTGTGTCTTTGTCTGGTTTTGGGATTAGGATGATGCTGGCTTCATAAAAAGAGTTTGGGAGTCCTCCATCATTGTGGATTTTTTTGAATAATCTGTGAAAGACAGGCATTAGCTCATCCTTAAATGCTTTGTAGAATTCTCCTGTGTAACCATCTGGTCTCGGGATTTTGTGTGTTGGGAGTTTTTTGATGACTGCTTCAATTTCGTCTGCTGTTATTGGTCTGTACAGTTTTTCTTCTTCTTCCTTTAGTTTTGGAAGATTATATTTTTCTAGAAATGTGTCCATTTCACTTAGGTTTTCAAATTTCTTGGCATACAGTTCTTCGTAGTAATTTCTCAGAATCGTTTTTATTTGTGTGGTATCAGTTGTAATCTCTCCTCTTTCATTTCTAATTGTGTTTATTTGGATCCTCTCTCTTTTTTTCTTGATGAGCCTACTTAAAGGCTTGTCAATTTTGTTTATCTTTTCAAAGAACCAGCTCCTGGATTCATTGATACTTAGAATTGTGCTTTTAGTTTCTATGTCATTTAATTCTGCTCTGATCTTGGTTATTTCCTTCCTCCTGCTTGCTCTGGGCTGTCTTTCTTGTTCCTCGAGTTCCTGTAGGCGTAGGGTTAGGTTGTTTGAAATGTTTCTATCTTTTTAAGGTAGGCCTCTATTGCTATAAAGTTCCCTCTCAGGACTTCCTTTGCTGTGTCCCATAGGTTTTGGGTTGTTGTGATTTCATTTTCATTTGTTTCCAGAAAGTGTTTGGTTTCTTCCTTAATCTCCTTCTTGACCCATTCATTTTTTAATATCATGGTATTCAGTCTCCATGATTTTGAGTGTTTTCGTTTTTTTCCTTTGGGGTTGGTTTCTAGTTTCAGTCCCTTGTGGTCAGAGAACATGCCTGATATGATTTCAATTTTCTTGAATTTGTTGGCGCTTGCTTTGTGTCCTATCATGCAGTCTGTCTTTGAAAATATTCCATGTACACTTGAAAAGAATGTGTATTTTGCTTCTTTGAGATGAAAAATTTTATATATATATGTATATATCAGTTAAGTCCATTTCCTCTAGGGTATTGTTAAGTGACACAATATCCTTCTTCATATTTTGTTTGGAAGATCTGTCCATTTTTGACCGTGGGGTGTTAATGTCCCCTAGTATAATTGTGTAGCTCTCAATATCTTTCTTGAAGTCCTCCAATGTTGGGGGCTGGGATAAGCCTGAAACAGGCTGATACAATCAGACTTGAAGGTTGCGCCCGAATAACAGGATGCTGCGGTCAGGAGCCATAGAAACCCCCCCCCCGGACATGCAGCTGGCACACCAATCAGTGCCTTGATCACGCGCTCGCCATGCACCCCCCGGCCAATCGCAGGCTAGAGCACGCTTTGAAGCCACCTATCCACTGCACTTCCTCTACTGCCCTCCTCTATATAACTCCCTCCGTTTTGAAATAAATTTGCAGCTTGATCAGAATCCTTTGTCTTACTGCCGTTCTTTCGCGCCTCCTGTCCCATCCCTTTTCATCCGTTGCAGGTATATCGGCGGACCCCGTTGACTGCCTCGCAGGCCGAGGCACTCCAAGATTTTCCTTATGTATTTGGGCACTCCTATGTTGGGTTCATATATATTTACAATGTTTATGTCTACTTGCTGGATTCTTCCTTTGAGTATTATGAAGTGACCTTCTGGGTCTCTCTTTATGGCCCTTCTTTTGAAGTCTATTTTGTCTGATATGAGGATTGCTACCCCTGCTTTTTTTTCCTGTCTGTTTGCTTGGAAAATTTGTTTTCAGCCCTTCTCTTTCAGTCTGTGTAGGTCTTTTGTCCTGAGGTGGGTCTCCTGTAGGCAGCATATATGTGGGTCATGTTTTCTTATCCATTCAGCTATTCTATGTCTTTTGATTGGTGCATTTAATCCATTTACATTTAAGGTTATTATCGATAGGTAGTTATTCATTGCCATTTTTTGTTACCCTTGCTCCTCTCTCTTTCTCTTTTCCTTCTTTTCCATAAAGCATTCCCTTTAGCATCTCTTGCAGAGCTAGTTTGGTGGAAGTGTATTCTTTTAGACTTCTTTTGTCTGGGAAACTCTTTATTTGACCTTCTATCTTGATTGAGAGCCTTGCTTGGTAAAGTAGTCTTGGTTGCAGGCCTCTGGTTCTCATTACTTGGAATATTTTTTGCCATTCTCTTCTGGCTTGGAGCATTTCCATTGAGAAGTCAGTTGCTAATCTTATCGGGGCTCCCTTGTATGTTACTTCTTGTTTCTCCCTTGCTGCCTTTTAGATCCTCTCTTTCTCTTGGAATGTTGCCATTTTTACTATGATGTGTATTTCAGTGGGCCTCTTTGGGTTCTTCTTGTTTGGGACTCTCTGTTTTTCCTGGATTTGGGTGACTTTTTCTCTCACCAGATTAGGGAAATTTTCCATCATTACTTTTTCAAACAGTTTTTCTATCCCTTGCTCTTTTTCTTCTCCTTCTGGTATTCCTATTATACCGATATTATTATGTTTCATGTTGTCTTGCATTTCCCTTAATTCCTCTTCATTCTTTCTGAGCCTATTTTCCTTTCTTTGCTCTTTCTGGGTGTTCTTTTCTACTTTGTCCTATAGCTCGCTGATCCGATCCTCTGCTTTATCAAGTCTGCTTTTCATTCCTTCTACTGTGTTCTGCAGTTCAGAAATTGTATTCTTCATTTCCTCTTGGCCCTTGTTGATAGTTTCTATTTCCTTTTTCATTTGATATTGTTTGCAGTGAGTTCATTGTAGTTTCCCTATAGTTTCTTATAGTTCTCTGTGAGCTCAGTGAGCTTCCAGATAACCATTGCTTTGAACTAATTATCTGATAGTTGACTTGCCTCTTTTTCAGTTAGCATTGTTTCTGAGGCTTCCTCCTTTCCTTTCATTTGCGATTGTTTCTTTGTCTTCCCATTGTTTGTGAGATTCATCTTGTTTGCCTCTGCTTCTTAAATTGATCTGTTCTGATTTCCTTGGTTTATGGTGTGAAGTTCTTTGGTAGAATGCCACTGGGATTCAGTGGTGCCATCTCCTTAATCACCTGTGCTCACTGGTCTTGAGCTGACGTTTGTGGGTCTAACACAGTCTGACTCTGGTCTTTTCAGCACTCCAGGTTTTATTGTCTCACCTGTGGGAAAAAGAGAAAGAAGCGGGAAAAAAGCAGAAGGGAAGGAGGAAAAGGCGGAATAGGTAAGGAAAGGAAGGCAGGCAGAAGGAATAAAAAAAGATCGGAAGGAAGATAAGATGGAATTTTAACAAAAATTAAAACAAATCAATAAATAAAAGAAGGCAGGAAGAAGGAATAAAAAAGGTAATTGATGGAAGGAGGAAGGAATAAAAAAAGAAAGAAGGACAGAAAGGAAGAAGGAATTCAGGGGGAAAGGAGGAAAACAAAAAGTCTTCTGCTGGCTTTAACACGTCTGGTTATTTCTGCTGGTCTTCCTGTCTGTGGAACGGGAGGGGGTGGTTGGAAGGATTGTTTTCACTTTTCTCCCTTCCTGAGCCACACTCTGCGCTGTTGTTCAGCCTCCAGTACAGTTCCTCAGGGTCCTTCTGCTCCCCACTAGGCCTTTAGTTCAACAGTTGTGCTGTCCTTGAGTTGCACCAATTAGGGGCAACTCACACTCCCCCTTCTTGCCCTTTGCTGTCTTAGATGCTAGGGGCTCTTAGTGTTCCTACGGGGTAGTTTATCCCCCTAATTCGTGGAGTCTTTCCAGGGAATGCAGTCTCCCCTAGTCCTGCAGCTTCCGTCTGCTGGGCGTTCTTCCTTCCTCCTAGAGAGCCTGTGGGCCTTGCAGGGCTCTATGTGCAGAGGCTAGGTAGGAATTGTTCAGAACCGGTGGTTTTAGGTGTGGTCACTCACAGGCACCCTGGTGGTAGATCAGCCGATCCACTTGTTTGGGACTGCGTTGTGTGGCAGGTCGATCTGCCGCTTTGGGCCTTTCGTGGGGCAGCCAGCCACTGATCCCGGGGCACATCTCCCCGAGGTTTCAGGTGTGGGAGCCCAGACCACTTATCGTGGTGCAAGCGCACCCAGGAGCTTTGTGTCTTTGTGTCCAGGCAGCGGGGCTGCTTATCAGGGCATGCTCCCACCCAGGGTTTCCGGTGTGGGCCCCAGCCCACTGATTGGGGTATGCACCTACTGGCGCAGTTTGGATCTTGTGCCCAGGCGGCCGGCTGCTTATCAGGGTGCGTGCCCACCCGGGGTTTCAGTGTCGGCGCCCAGTCCGCTAATCTGGGTGCGCACCAGCCCGGCTTTAGGTGAGTGCTGGGGCTGCTTATCCTGAGTTCACAGTCCAGGGGTTAGGGGGGGAGGGGCACCAGATGCTGCGGATGCTGCGGAATATTCTCTAACTAGCTGCTGAGTGACTCCATTTTCTCATCTTCTTTTTGAGAAATTCTTCCTATTCAAGCCCCCCCCTCCACCCCCCCAGCCTCCGGTCTAAACATGCACCTGGCTGCTCACACAGCCCAGCTTGGCTCTCTCCCAAGAATCCTGCAGCAGACCCTGCGCCCTGGCTGGGGGCTTCAGCCGCCCTGGTCCCTGCGCTGGACCTTATTGTCCTTAAGCACTACTGTTACAGTCTGAACTTTCAATGTACTCTATCTTTGGTCTCCGATCTTCATATATGCTGGAATACCGTTGGCTGTTTTCTCTGTTCCTCAGATCAGCTGGTATTTCACTGGCGTTGATGGTAAGTGGACTCTGCTCCCACCTATCTCGCTGCCATATTCCTCCAACTCAGCTTGTTTTTTATTGTTTTTCAAGTACAGTTGTCTCCATTTTCACACCACCACACACCCCTGCCTCACCCATCCTTGCCTCCCACCCTCAAACCTACCCCTGTTGACTTTGTCCATGTGTCCTTTATACATGTTCCTTAATGGCCCTTCCCCTATTATCCCCTATTATCCTCTCACGCCCTAGTTATGTCAGTTTGTTCTTTATTTCAATGTTTCTGGTTGTATTTTGCTTGCTTTTTTGTTGTTGTTGAATAGGTTCCACTTATAGGTGAGATCATATGGTATTTCTTTTTCACCTCCTGGCTTATTTCACTTAGCATAGTGCCTTCCACTTCCATCCATGCTGTTGCGAAGGGTAGGAGCTCCTTCTTTCTCTCTGCTGTGTAGAATTCCATTATGTAAATGTACCCATTTTTTGATCCACTCATTTACTGATGGGCACTTAGGTTGCTTCCAGCACTTGGCTATGGGAAATTGTGCTGCTATGAACATTGGGGTACATAAGTTCTTTTGAATTAGTGTTTCAGGATTCTTAGGGTATAATCCCAGCAGTGGAAGTGCCAGGTCAAAAAGAGGTTCCATTTTTATTTTTTGAGGAAATTCCATGCTGTTTTCCATAGAGGCTGTGCCAGTCTGCATTCCCATGAACTGTGTACTACGGTTCCCTCTTCTCTACATCTTCTTCAATACTTGTTGTTTGTTGCTTTATTTATGATGGCCATTCTTACTGCTGTGAAGTGGTACCTCATTGTGGTTTTAATTTGCATCTCTTTGATAATTAGTGATGCTGAGCTTCTTTTCATATGTCTCTGGGCCCTCTGTATATCCTCCTTGGAGAAGTATCTGTTCAGGTCCGTTGCCCATTTTTTAATTGGGTTGTTTGTCTTCCTGGAGTGGAGTCATATGAGTTCTTTATATATTTTGGAGGTAGAACCCTTGTCCGAGATATCATTGGCAAATATGTTTTCCCATACATTTGGTTCCCTTTTCATCTTGCTAATTTTTTTCTTTAGCCTGGCAGAAGCTTTTTATTTTGATGAAGTCCCATTTGTTTATTCTTTCCTTTATTTCCCTTGCTCTAGGGGACATACTGTGAAAATATTGTTGCATGGAATATCTGAGATTTTCCTGCCTATCTTCTCCTCTAGGATTTTTATGCTGTCACAACTAAAAGTCTTTTATCCACCTTGAATTTATTTTTGTGTATGGTGTAAGTTGGTGCTTGAGTTTCATTTTTTGGCATGTACCTTTCCATATCTCCCAACACCATTTGTTGAAGAGGCTATTTTGTTTCCATTTTATGCTTCTGCCCTTTTTGTCAAATAATTGCCCATAGATACTGGATTTTTATCTGGGCTCTCCATTCTGTTCCATTGATCTATGTGTCTGTTTTTATGCCAGTACCAGACTGTTTTGATTACCATGGACTTGTAACATAGTTTGATGTCAGATAAGGTAATCCCACCTACTTTATTCTTCTTTCTTAAAATTGCTGCAGTTATTTGGGGTCATTTATGGTTCCATATAAACTTTTTAAGTGTTTGTGCTATATCTTTGAGGTATGTCATTGGTACTTTAATGCGGATTGCATTGAATTTATAATTTGCTTTGGGTATTATGGACATTTTCATGATATTAATTCTTCCAATCCATGAACACCGTATATGCTTCCATTTCTTTGTGTCCTTCTTAATTTCTTTCTTTAGTGCTGTGTAGTTTTCTGAGTGTAGGTCTTTCACCTCCTTGGTTAGTTTTATTCCTAGGTACTTTATTTTTCTTGTTGCTATAGAGAATGCCCCCCCCCAATTTCTGATTCTGCACTTTCATTGTTGGTGTATAAAAATGGCTTTGATTTCTGAATATTGACTTTGAACCTCTGACACAACTTTAAAAGGCCCAACATTTGCCTAATGGGGGTGTAAGAAGGAGAGGAGAAAGAGCAAGAAATTGGAAAACTCTCTGAAAAAAGTATTGATAAAAGTTCTGTAATTTGATGAAGGAGATAGACATGCAAGTCCAGGAAGCACAGAGAGTCCCAATTATGATGGATGCAAAGAAGCCCACTCCAAGCCACATAATTTTTAAAAGGCCAAAGTTTAAAGAAAAAGAGAGACTCTTAAAAGCAAGAGAAAAGAAGTTAGTTACCAGAAGGTTGCCAGATGGATGGAGGAAGGGGAGAATGGGTGAAGAGGTGAGGGGATTAAGAAGTACAAATAGGTAGTTACAGGATATCCATGGGGATGTAAAGTACAGTATAGGAAATGGAGTAGCCAAAGAAGGTATATGCATGACCCATGGACATGAACAATGGCAAGGGCATTGCCTAAGGAAGTGGGGGAGCTGGGTAAAGGGGGGACAGGAGGAAAATCAGGACCACTGTAGTAGCATAATCAATAAAATATAATTAAAATAATTTTAAAAAGAAATAGTGGAAAACAGTATGGAATTTCCTTAAAAAACTAAAAATTGAATTGCCTTTTGACCCAGCAATTCCACTGCTGGGATTATACCCTAAGAATCCTGAAACACTAATTCAAAAGAACCTGTGCACCCCAATGTTCATAGCAGCACAATTTACAATAGCCAAGTGCTGGAAGCAACCTAGGTGCTCATCAGTAAATGAGTGGATCAAAAATTGGTGGTACATTTACACAATGGAATACTAAGCAGCAGAAAGAAAAGATGAGCTCCTACCTTTGCAACAGCATGGATGGAACCTGAGAGCATTATGCTAAGTGAAGTAAGCCAGGTGGTGAAAGACAAATACTGTATGATCTCACCTATAAGTGGAACCTAACTAACAAAACACATAAGCAAACAAAATATAACTAGAAACATTGAAATTAAGAACAAGTGACAGTAACCAGAGGAGGGGGGGAGGTAAATAATGGGGGAAAGAAGGGAAAGGGTCATCAAAGAACATGTATAAAGGACCCATGGACAAAGCCAAAGAGGGGTAGGAATGAGGGTGGGTGGTGAGGGTGGGGGGGGGTGGGGGAAACTGGTGGTGGGAAGATGGAAACAATTTTATTTGAATATTAATTGAAAATGATTTTAAAAATAATATTGAATGTAAACTGCAATTGAAAGATAAGTTTAAAAACAAACAAATAAATAAATAAAGGCTTTAAAAAAGAAAAAAAATGGCCCATAAACCAAAGTGTCACCGGTTCAATTCCCAGTCAGGGCAGATGCCTGGGTTGTGGGCCAGGTCCCTGGTGGGGGGGGCATGCAAGAAACAACCATACTTTGATGTTTCTCTCCCTCTATTTCTCTCTCTCTCTCTCTCTGTCTAAAAATAAATAAATAAATAAATAAATAAAAATGTTTAAAAAAAGAAATAAGATTTGAGGTGATTTTTTTTTAGTTATTTTGACTTTATCTCTACTTAACTTCTAGCTAACAAGTTACCTAGTTACCTGTAGTTATACCTACTTGTGAATAGTTCACAAAGCTTGTTTCCTTTTCTTAGGGACTCAGGTGAATTACTGTATTTTGCTGTGTACAATGAACACCCACATTTTTCCTAACTTTCAGGAAAAACATCTTTTGTTTTCATTTTTAAATTTAATTAATTAATTTATTTTTAGAAACAAAACCAATTATTGTATTCCAGTGTATTGCTTTGCATATGGATATTATTATTGCTTTCTAGAGTTACACTTTTAATGCATAAACATAAATTAAAAAGTTAAAGCATTTATATAGATATGGGATTAGTGCTACCCATGTAATATGAACATCCTTATATTCCCCTCAAAAATTTGGTCAAAAAAGTGTGCATATACATGGCAAAATATGGGTACTTTTCCCATTCCTCCATTGTCTATGTGGGGTCATCTGACTTGTTCTCACCTATGCAATGTGAGCAGAAGTGATGTGTCTCTTCTGGGAAGAGGTAGGTAAGAGTGTATGCGTTTTCTGCACTTTCTTTCTTTGCCTTCCATGATCATCTTAAAGGTCATATGTTGAAGATAGTGGAATTGTAAGATTGAAGGGGCCTGGGTCCCTGAATGACTGGCTGGAGTAGATGCCCCTGTGTCTTTTTTTGAACACATTGGACTTTGACTTAAGAAGAAAAAAAAAAAAACTTTTATTGTGCTAAACCACTGATAACTTGAGGTATTCTTTTTTAAACAGCATTTAGCCTATCCTGAACAATACATCCCATCATCGTACTTACCATACTGTATTGTAAATTGCCTGTTTTATTTATCTGTCTCCTTCATTAGACTGTGAGATCCTGGAGGGAAGACCTAGTGTATATTTATTCATTATTGTATCTCTAGTGTTTAGTGTAGTGTTCAGTAGAATAATTATAATAATAGATATTGTAAGAACACAAAAAATGAATGTATATGCACTGAAAGGATTCCCCTTATTGTCTCACTAATAAGGATCACTCTTCTTAAGGAGATGGTCATTCCTCACTAATGGAGACTCTGTGCCTTTCTCACAAGTATTGATTGTAGGTAGGTAAAAGAACGGTGTAATGGTTTTAATCTAAGTGATAATGTTCAAAGATCAACCAGTGGCTCACTCACAGATTTGAAACCCTTAGTTTACATACTTGAGTCACATTTTAAGTTGCTTATAAGCAGCCAATAGAATTTTTCTGAAAAGCTGAATTTCTCTTATGGAGTCCATAGATGTCAGTATAACATAAAACAATATTTTGAAAACTGGCTTCATGGGATAAAAAGTGTGTGTAGCAAGGATATTTTGAAATTCATATGCACGGGGTTGGTGAAATGGCAATTCGATTAGTCATTCTGGATAAAAATCCAACCAACCGAGCAAAAACAATTAGCCAAACTAATATTTGACAATATGTAACCCAAACGAAATCTTGGAATTTGAAAGAATTTTTCCCTTTCACAGGTTGAGCAATCATATACACAAATGAGCTTAGTGTTTTTAAAAAGTGTATTTGTAATCATCAAGTCAATTTAAGTAAAATCTCATGAATTTCTAGCATGTATTTAAATGTGAAAGGCATTTTTTTAAGCTTTAAAGAAAAAGAAACTTGCAGCATTATGTGGAAACATTATTTGTTGAGTTTTGGAAAAGGTCACTGAAAAGATTTGTGAGACACTTCTAGAACATTCAACTCTGCAACTTCCTGAATAGGTTTGTCCAATTGAAAAGGAAACTCAATCCCCCCCACCGCACCCCCCCCAAAAAAAACACCATCACGGTTATCTACTTCATTCCAAATATCCATTTTGCTTTTATTTTTCAACTATCCATTTAGCTTTTTAAAAAAAAATTTATTGTTATTCACTTACAGTTGTATGCCTTTTCTCCCCATCCCTCCACCCCATCCCAGCTGAACCACCCTCCCTCCACCACCTCAACCCTCCCCCTTGATTTTGTCCATGTGTCCTTTATAGTAGTTCCTGTAATCCCCTCTCCTCACTGTTCCCTCCCCACTCCCCCTTGCCCATTTTTAGATTGTTCTTAACTTCAATGTCTCTGGTTATATTTTGTTTCCTTTTTTCTTCTATTTATTATGTTCCAGTTAAAGGTGAGATCATATGGTATTTGTCCCTCACCGCCTGGCTTATTTCACTTAGCATAATGCTCTCCAGTTCCATCCATGCCATAGCAAAGGGTATAAGCTCCTTCTTTCTCTCTGTTGTTTAGAATTCCATTGTGTAAATATACCATAATTTCAGATCCACTCATTTGCTGATGGGCACTGAGGTTGCTTCCAGTACTTGGCTATTGTAAATTGTGCTGCTATGAACATTGCAGTGCATAGGTTCTTTTGGACTGGTGTTTCAGGGTTCTTAGGGTATAATCCCAGCAGTGGAATTGGTGGGTCAAAGGGTAGTTCCATTTTTAGATTTCTGAGAAAATTCCATACTGTTTTCCACGGTGGCCTCACCAGTCTGCATTCCCACCAACAGTGTACTAGGCTTCCGTTTTCTCTGCATCCTCTCCAACATTTGTTTGTGGATTTGTTTATGTTGGCCACTCTGCCTGGTGTGAGATGGTACCTCATTGTGGTTTTAATTTGCACCTCTCTGATGGCTAGTGATGCTGAGCATCTTTTCCGATGTCTCTGGGCCCTCTGTATGTCTTCCGTGCAGAAGTGTCTATTAAAGTCCTGTGCCCATTTTTTAATTGGGTTGTTTGTCTTTCTGGAGTGGAGTTGTGTGAGTTCTTTATATATTTTGCAATCAGGCCCTTGTCTGAGGTATCATTGGCAAATATGTTTTTCCATACTTTTGGTTCTCTTTTTATTTTAATGCTGTTCTCCTTAGTCATGCAACGCTTTTTAATTTGAGGAGGTCACATTTGTTTATTCTTTCGTTTATGTCCCTTGCTTTAGGGAATGGGTCCGTGAGGATGTTGCTGCGTGGAATGTCTGAGATTCCTCGATCGGAAACGTTCTGTCCGAGATCTGCCAATGTTTTCCTCTACGGCTTTTATGGTGTCACTACTTATATTTAAGTCTTTTATCCATCTTGAATTCAATTTTGTGTATGGTGTAAGTTGGTGATCGAGTTTCCTTTTTTTGCACGTAGCTGTCCAGATCTCCCAACACCATCTGTTGAAGAGGCTGTTTTTGCTCCATTTTATCCTCCTGCCCCCTTTGTCAAATATTAATTGACTGTAAAGTATTTAGTTTATTTCTGGGCTCTCTGTTCTGTTCCATTGGTCTATGTGCCTGTTTTTATGCCAGTACCAGGCTGTTTTGATTACAGTGGCCTTGTAATACAGTTCAATGTCAGGTATTGTGATCCCTCCTGCTTTGTTCTTCTTTCTCATAATTGCTGCAGGTATTCAGGATCGTTTATGGTTCCATATAAATTTCTGAAATGTTTGTTCTATATCTATGAAATATGTCATGGGTACTCTAATAGGGATTGCATTGAATCTATAGATTGCTTTGGGTAGTATGGCCATTTTGATGATGTTAATTCTTCCAATCCATGAGCATGGTACATGCTTCCATTTGTTTGTGTCTTCCTTAATTTCTTTCTTCAGTGTTGCAAAGTTTTCTGAGTACAGGTCTTTTACCGACATGGTTAGGTTTATTCCTAGATACCTTATTTTTCTTGTTGCTATATCAAATGGGATTTTTTTCCTGATTTCTGTTTCTGCAGATTCATTGTTGGTGTACAGGAATGCCTTTGATTCCTGCGTATTGACTTTGTATCCAGCTGTTTTGCCAAATTCATTTATTAGGTCGAGTAGTGTTTTGGTGGAGTCTATAGGATTTTCCATGTACACTATCATGTCATCTGCAAACAGTGACAGTTTCATTTCCTCCTTTCCAATTTGGATGCCTTTTATTGCTTTTTCTTGTCTGATTGCTGTGGCTAGGACTTCCAATACAATGTTGAATAGGAGTGGTGAGAGAGGGCATCTTAGTCTTTTTCCTGATCTTAGTGGGAAAGCTCTATGTTTTTGTCCATTGAGTATGATGTTGGCTGTAGGTCTCTCATATATGGCCTTTATTATGTTGAGGAATGCCCCCTCTATTCCCACTTTGCTGAGTGTTTTTATCAGAAATGGGTGCTGTATCTTATCAAATGCTTTTTCCGCATCTATTACTATGATCATGTGATTTTTGTCTTTGCTGTTGTTGATGTGATGTATTATGTTTATTGATTTGCGAATATTGTACCATCCTTGCATCCCTGGGATGAATCCCATTTGGTCATGGTGTATGATCTTTTCAATGTATTGCTGGATGCGTTTTGCCAATATTTTGTTGAGAATTTTAGCGTCTATGTTCATCAACGATATTGGCCTAAAGTTTTCTTTTTTCGTTGTGTCTTTATCTGGTTTGGGGATTAGGGTGATGCTGGCTTAATAAAAAGAGTTTGGGAGGCTTCCATCATTTTGGATTTTTTCGAATAGTCTGTGAAAGACAGGCGTTAGCTCTTCCTTAAATGGTTTGTAGAATTCTCCTGTGTAACCATCTGGTCCCGGGCTTTTGTGCGCTGGGAGTTTTTTGATGACTGCTTCAATTTCGTCTGCAGTTCAGGTTTTCTGCTTCTTCTTCATTGAGTTTTGGAAGATTATATTTTTTTAGAAATGTGTCCATTTCACCTAAGTTTTCAAATTTCTTGGCATACAGTTCTTCGTAGTAATTTCTCAGAATCGTTTTTATTTGTGTGGTATCAGTTGTAATCTCTCCTCTTTCATTTCTAATTCTGTTTATTTGGATCCTGTCTCTTTTTTTCTTGATGAGCCTACTTAAAGGCTTGTGGATTTTGTTTATCTTTTCAAAGAACCAGCTCCTGGATTCATTGATCCTTAGAATTGTGCTTTTAGTCTCTATGTCATTTAACTCTGCTCTGATCTTGGTTATTTCCTTCCTTATACTTGCTCTGGGCTGTCTTTCTTGTTGTTCCTCAAGTTCTTGTAGGCACAGGGTTATGTTGTTTATTCGAAATGTTTCTATTTTTTTAAGGTAGGCCTGTATTGCTATGAACTTCACTCTCAAGACTGCCTTTGCTGTGTCCCATAGGTTTTGGGTTGTTGTGATTTCATTTTCATTTGTTTCTGAAAAGTTTTCGATTTCTTCCCTAATCTCGTACTTGACACATTCATTGTTTAATAGCATGCTATTTAGTCTCTATGATTTTGAGTGTTTTGGCTGTTTTCCTTTGGGGTTGGTTTCTAATTTCAGTCCCTTGTGGTCAGGGAAAATGCTTGATATTTTTTCATTTTCCTTGAAGTTGTTGAAGCTAGCTTTGTGTCCTATCATGTGGTCTATGTTTGAAATGTTCCATGTACACTTGAAAAGAATGTGTATTTTCTTCTTTTGGATGAAAAGCTCTATGTATCAGTTAAGTCCATTTCATCTAGGGTATTATTGTTAAGTGACACCATGTCGTTTTTGAGTTTGTTTGGAAGATCTGTCCATTTTTGATAGTGGGGTGTTAAAGTCTCCTAGTATAATTGTGTTGCTGTCAATATCTTTCTTGAAGTCCTCGAAGATTTTCTTTATATATTTGGGTGCTCCTATGTTGTGTGCATATATATTTACAATGTTTATGTATTCTTAGTGGATTCTTCCTTTGAGTTTTATGAAGTGACCTTCTGGGTCTCTCTTTATGGCCCTTCTTTAAAAGTATATATTGTCTTATATTAGTATTGGTACCACTGCTTTTTTTTTTTTCCTGTCCATTTGCTTGGAAAATTTGTTTCCAGCCTTTCACTTTCAGTCTGTGTAGGTCTTTTGTCGTGAGGTGGGTCTCTTGTAGGCAACATATGTGTGGGTCATGTTTTCTTATCCATTCAGCTATTCTGTGTCTTTTGAATGGAGCTTTTAATCCATTTATGTTTAAGGTTCTTATCGATAGGTTGTTAGTCATTGCCATTCTTTCCTAGCTGTGTTCCTCTCTCTCTTTTCCTTCCTTTCCTTAAAGCAGTCCCTTTAGCATCTCTTGCAGAGCTGGTTTGGTGGAGGTGTATTCTTTTAGACTTCTTTTGTCCGGGAAACTCTTTATTTGGCCTTCTATCTTGACTGAGATCCTTGCTGGGTAAAGTAGCCTTGGTTGCAGGTCTCTGGTTCTCATTGCTTGGAGGTTTTTTTTTTTTTTTTTTTTTTTGCCGTTCTCTTCTGGCTTGGAGCATTTCCATTGAGAAGTCAGTTGCTAACCTTATTGGGGCTCCCTTTTATGTTACTTCCTTTTTCTCCCTTGCTGCCTTTAAGATCCTCTCTTTGTCTTAGAATGTTGCCATTTTAATTATGATGTGTCTTGCAGTGAGCCTCTTAGGGTTCCTCTTGCTTGGAACTCTCTGTGTTTCCTGGATTTGGGTGAATCTTTCTCTCCTCAGATTAGGGAAATTTTCCATCATTACTTTTTCAAACTGGTTTTCTGCCCCTTGTCCTTCTCCTTCTCCTCCTGGTATCCCTATCATGCAGATATTATTATGTTTCATGTGTCCTGCATTTCCCTTAATCTCTGTTCATTCTTTCTGAGTCTCTTTTCCTTTTCTTGCTCTTTCTGGGTCTTCTTTTCTACTTTGTCCTCCAGCTCGCTGACTCGATCCTCTGCTTCATCAAGTCTGCTTTTAATTCCTTCTACTGTGTTCTTCAGTTCAGAAACTGTATTCTTCCTTTCCTCTTGTTGGTAGTTTCTATCTCATGTTGATATAGTTTGCAGTGTGTTCCTTGCAGTTTCTGTGTAGTTTCTGATAGTTTTTTGTGAGCTCAGTGAGCTTCCCGATAACCATTGCTTTGAACTCAATATGTGATAGTTGACTCACCTCTTTTTCAGTTGGCGTTCTTTCTGAGGCTTCCTCCTTTCCTTTCATTTGGGGATTGTTTCTTTGTCTTCCCATTGTTTGTGAGACTCTTCTTAAATTATCTGTTTCTTAAATTGATCTGTTCTGACTCCCTGGGCTTACTGTATGAAGTTCTATGGTGGAATGCCTTTGGGAATCAGTGGTAGAGTCTCCGTATTCTTCTGCGGTCACTGGTCTTGAGGTGATGTTTATGGGTCTAACAGGGTCTACCTCTGGTCTTTTCAGAGCTCCAGGTTTTATTATTTCACGTGTGGGAAAAGGATAAAGAAGAAAAAAGAAAGTGAAAAAGGAGAAGCGATGGAAGGAAAAAGGGCACAGTAAAGGAATGGAAGGAAAGGAGGAAGAAGTAAAAAAATAGAGTGGAGGAAAGATAAGAAGAAGGAATTTTAACTAAAATTAAAATAGAAAAATAAATAAAGGAAGGCAGGAAGAAGGAATAAATAAGTAACTGATGGAAGTAAGAAGTAAAAAAAAAAAAAAAAGAAGGACAGAAAGGAAGAAGGAATTTAAGGGGAAAGGAGGGGGGAAAAAAAAGAGAGAAAAGAAAAAAAATAGTGTTGTGTTGGCTTTAAACCAGTCAGGTTAGTTCCGGTGGTCTTCCTGTCTGTGAAACTGGAGGAGGTGGTAAGAGGGTTTGGTTTCACTTTTCTCCCTTCCTGACCCAACTCTTCGCTGTTGTTCAGCCTTCAGTCCAGTTCCTTAGGGTCCTTCTGCCCTCCCCCCAGGCCTTTAGTTCACCAGTTGTGCTGTCCTTCAGATACCCCAATTAGGGGCAACTCACACTCCACCTTCTTGCTCCTTGCTGTCTTAGATGCTAGGGGCTCTCGGTGCTGCTATGGGGTAGTTCAGCCCCGTACTGGGTCGAGTCTTTCCGGGGAATGCAGTCTCCCCTAGTCCTGCAGCTCCCGTCTGGTGGGTGTTCTGCCTTCCTCCTAGAGAGCGAGTAGGCCCTGCAGGGCTCTTTGTGCAGGGGCTAGGTGGGAGTTGTTCAGAACCAGTGCTTCAGTTGTTGTCCCCAGCAGGCAGCCAGGCCATTGATGGTGTTGTGGAGCCAAACCCTGGCTTTGGGCCTGTGCACTGGGGCAGCCAGCCACTGATCCGGGTGCGCACCCACCCGAGGTTTCAGGTGTGGGCTCCCAGTCGGGGTTTCAGGTGTGGGCGCCCAGACTGCTGATCGAGGTGCGCACCCACCCAGGTTGTTTGGGCCTGTGAGCTCACGCAGCCGAGCCCCTGATCTGGATGCACACTGATCCCCGGCTTTGGGACTGTGAGCCCATGGCAGCTGGGCCACTGATCAGGTTGTGTGCCCACCCGGGGTTTCACTTGTGGGCACCCAGTCCGCCGATCCTGGTGCTCACTAGCCGGGCTTCAGGTATGTGCTAGGGCTGCTTATCCCGCGCACACAGTCCAGAGGCTGAGGGGAGAGGGGCGCAAGAGGCCACGGCTGCTGCGGAAAGTTCTCTAACTAGCCCTTGAGTGCCTCTATTTTCTTTTTTTCTTTTCGAGAAACTCTTCCTTTTCAAGCCCCCCTGGTCCAAACAAGCACCTGGCCTCTCACACAGCCCAGCCTGTCTCTCTCTGAAGAATCCTGCAGCAGACCCTGCGCCCTGGCAGGGGGCTTCAGCCACTCTGGTCCCCGTGCTGGTCCCAGGGACCTTATTGTCCTTAAGCACTCTTCTTACCGTCTGATCTTTCAATGTCCTCTATCTTTGGTCTCCGATCTTCATATATGCTGTAATACCATTGGCTGTTTGCTCTGTTCCTCAGATCAGCTAGGTGTTTCACTGGTGCTGAGGGTAAGTGGACTCTGCTCCCACCTATCTTGCCGCCATCTTCCCTCCTGTTTTAAAACTTAACACTACTCCCCCGGCCAGGAAGCTCAGTTGGTTGGACTATCCTTTTAGCTTTGTTTGATCCAATCTGAGTATGTGTGGTATTACAGAGTTCTGCAGGACACTGATTGACTCTGCTATAATTCAGTACACTGTGTATACTGTTTTTTTTTATTTTTTTATTTTTTACTGTTCTACATGTATTCTCATAACAGCTCTTCTAAGGAAAGTGCAGAGTGACAGGCAACTATTGTGCTACTAAAAGACAATGAAAATAAGGTTGCAATTTTCCAAATGTAAGTTTTTAATTATAATTGCATGCATAGCACATTCCTTAACCCACTTACATAGAAGAAATGGACTATTACTTCTGAGATTCTAAAAGGGACAAAATGAGTCTATATTCATTCGCTAATAAGCACTGCATTATTTAAACTTCTTTTTCTTTTTGAACTATGAAAATGAGAATTGAACAGTGGCAGTGGAAACATAAAAGTAGTAATTAGTTTCCTCAAAGTGCAGCTTTCCCCATAAATATATTACAGCTAGGAGGTTTAGTAGCTATTTTTGACAGTAAAATTTGATGAACAAACCTCATTTTCCCTTGTAGAAAAAGCCTTTAAAATATAGAATATCAAGTTACCTCAAAAACATCTCTAAGGAAAGCAAAATTTCTACAAATATTGCAAACTTCCCATTTCTTATTTTTGAAAACCTGCTTTCATAAAATATGCTAGAACCTCCATTACATTGTTTTTATTTTTGGAAAAAATGGAGCAGGAAAGGGAGCAGAAGCTATCCCTGTATTCTCGTTAATTGACGTTTGTTGTCAAAATCAGAGAGATTGGGGAACATGGCTATTTTAGTTCTTAGAAATTAATCCCAATAGATCTCACAGAATATGTCAGTTTTGAGATGTGACTCTCACAGTGCATATTCAATAGGCTAATGTTCAACATCTGTTAGGTAGGCTGGCTAATGGTTAATTAAAAATCAAGCCACAAGAAAACTACTCTCTCACTTGCTAGAGCAACAGATTTTAATTTTCCAGGTTTATCAGGAAATAAACAATCATGAAATCCAAACAAATTCACACTTTAATCAGGGCTTTTTATGGTGCTTGGGTCACAGTGCACATTGATTATTTGGCACATAATGTCTACCATTCGCTCCTTATTGAATATTAGCTACCTCATTTGCATAATGCCAATTTCACCGAGCAACCTGCATGTCTGCCGCTTTTGTACAACATTTAAACATACTGAACACACTAGTTGAAATGAATATGAGCATGCTACACACTGCTGTGAGATTTTCCTCTCAATCAGGATTTTTAAGGGACAGAATTGTGAATTCTTCAGATACTTCCATTCTTCATTTATCTAGCACAAAAGACAACTGATTCTTATGAATACCAACCCACACCTTGGGTAAGTCACTTAGTCTTTTTATGTCTGAATTTTTTCATCTGTCAAATGCCTGTGATAATGAATACCTGTCCCACAGGACTGGCATGAGTATCAAGTGAGATATGGAGTATAAAAGGCTTTGTAAATCATCAAGTGCTGTACAAGTGCAATGTTTTAATAATAATAATAATAATAATAATAATAACCTGTTAAAAGTTAATGTGGCTTTTGTTTCTGTTGCTGCCTTTTTGCCTTAGAGAAGCTACATATCTGCCCTATTGCCCTTTAAAAAAATCAGAAATTCTGAATCTATTTATCTGCCTACTCTGTGTTTATGAGGTCGTTCCAAGGCAAATTGCCTTTCAGCAAATTGCATAGGCTACAACCACCAGTTCAATCAAAAATAACCTAGAAGATGTGCTCTGTGGCATTTGAAATCTGGTAAAAGTTATTTCCATACAGGACAGGAGAATACAGTCAGAGCAGAACTGCACATGTGGATTCTGTATAATAGTGCCATATAAGCAGGAAAACCAAACAAAGAAACAACCACGTTTTGAGCTTAATATGTAGTGTGACTGAGTGAAAAGAAGTTCACTTGTTATTTTTGCTTTTCTCCATGAAATAATCCTAGATAGGTCTAGATTCCATAGCAAAACCTAGCTGTTGTATAAAAATCATTTTATCAATAGGAGAATTAAAACATATATAAAAAATATATAAGGCTTTGTAATCCGTGAAATCTCAATGTGTAATATATTGCCAGGTCTGCATGAAAATATTTCTTTGGAAAGCTGATCTTACAGCTAATCCAAATGCTATAATTTTCCAGGTGCCATTTGAGCTTAATTCCCTTAGAAATGTGTCTGTCCACTAGTTGAATATTCCCTTTTAGTTAGAGCTTCATTACAGGACCTTAAAATGTTTACTCTTCTCATAAATACTTGTGCTTTATTTAAAATTATGGAAAACAGACCTGTTACTTACAACTGAAAGTATAAAAAAGGATGATCTCTTGACAAACTAAAGGAAGTAATCCTGTAGGCTAAGGGGCTTCAAATCTTTTTGTGAGAGCAGGGATGTATCATGAAAAATCATTTGGGGAAAGAGAGCCCGAGGTTATTAAATGCTCCATGGAAGGGGTAACATTGAAGATTAAGGAGGCCTCATCTGCTTTAGCATTTTTCTCTTGTAGACATATTCAGAAGAGACATTTTATAACTGCAGTGACCTTGGAAGATAGAATTGCACAATTACATACACCTATTACAGTGGCAGTGTTTAGAATTTTGCTTCTATCAGGCACCTGGCCAGCTTAAAAGAATTTTAATTAAGAAGACGTTTATGAGGTAACATAGCTTGGAATCTCTTTTCTGAAGCCCTTTTGATACTAAACAAAATGTCATTCAGTCAGTCAGTTGCTTATCAGGCCTATCTTAATAATATCTTGGAAATCAGTATGCAAGTTAAATTACGAAGCTGTTACTATACTTTCTTAGAAAGTGTGCACTCTAACTGCATGTTCATATCTGAATACAGATTTTCTTCATCTTGAGAGTCACAGTTGGAGCATGATTTAAAACCTAACACCAGCCAGGAAACCTCGTGCTGTGTGCAATTTCCCAGCTTTCAGCATAATTATGCAAATCCATCTTTGACATTAGAGAAAGGCCAGTGACAACGTCAGGCAAATGTTACCCAATTTTCACTTAGCCCCATTTTAGGTATTCAGAGAGATGATGTTCAAGTGCTAAAATATGAACGTCATTTAAATGTCTAAGAGAGTTGCAGTTTGGTTCCTGCTACTGGAGTGGTTCAATTAAAAGGAGAAACTCCTCTTCACAGATATCTCTCCACTTCTATCTCCCAACCAGCAGTGTTATTTTCAGTTTACCGGCGATTCCTGTAACACTACCAGGCAGCAGTTTCTATGGCATTGACCACTAAAAACTCTGCTATTCTGGAATTTGGTTGTGTCTCAATGTAAAACAGAACTGCCCACAGCCAGGGTTTTATCCTGACTTTTTTGCTTTGCTTGTTTGTTTTTCAAGATTTAATTTATTTATTTTTAGAAAGAGGGGAAGGGAAGGAGAAAGAGAGGGAGAGAAACATTAATATGTGGTTGCCTCTCACATGCCCCTGACTGGGGACCTAGCCCACAACCCAGGCATGTGCCCTGACTGGGAATTGAACCAGTGACCCTTTGGTTCACAAGCCAGTGCTCAATCCACTGAGCCACACCAGCCAGGGCTGTTTGTTTGCTTTTATGTAGCTCTATCTAACATAGCTACAATGGCCTAGGAAACTATAAACATTATGTACCTTTTCAAGAACAATAAAAATGGCCATAGAAATGTTTCTTATTGGTTACAATGGCTACAGAAATCGATTTGTGGATATCCTGGAATGGCTTCTACATTCCACACGTGAGTTACCATAAGCCCATGCAAAGGACTTTTCAAAGTTTCTAAGTAAATCGGTGGCATAGCAAGCAGGAGAACCCAGATTTTCTGACATCCAATCCAGTGTTCATTCTAATACATTATATTGTTTCCAGGGGATACTTGAAGACAGGGTCCAGCTTTCTAGAGACACAGTATGGGAATCTTCTTATGCCCTGAAATTTGGGAGATTTCCAAATCTCTTGAAGAGGACCAGAATCCAAAGTCTTACCTCTACCAAAGGAGGAAGCTTAAACATTTGCCAAACATGTGACTATGAAGATCAAATGGCCCAGATAATGATGTTTTTTAGAATGCTGCATACTGGAGAAGATTTCCACATTCCAAAGTGGATCAATTAATTGGCTTTGATAGACTCTGATGACTTCACTAATGAAAGTTTCTTTTGTAGGGCAAGCTGGGTTCCATGATAGGTATGTCAGACTTGGGATCTATGATGTCTGGGAATATGAATAGTCCATTAAGGAAAGTGTTAATGGGTTTTAAAATATTATCGTGAGTGATTTGGGAGATTATCAGTATAAATTACTAGGGTTTTAAAGGGTGCAGGCCAGAGGACAATGAGGGTGCAACAAGAGGGATGGAAGGGAAAAATGGGATTAATATGGCTTCACAGGATAACAGAACAAAAGGTGGAGGTAAGAGCAGAAATTCAATGAAAGGAGGCAAGGATCTTATCTTGGTTTCCATAATGGGCTTACAGACCATTTGGGCTCCTATTGCTGTGATAGAAATAGGAAAGCCAGAATGGCAGACTCTGAATGTTATAGACAGGATACAGGTGTCAAAGACTGAATGCCATGTAAAAGTAGAGTTGCTGATCAACCAAACTCTGATGCCCAAGTCAAAAAAATGTGTCTCCAAATCTGAGCAAGAGAAAACAAAAATCAGAGTTGAAAGGGGGACAAACCTGATATAAGAACTATTAAAGTGGGTTGAGAACACTTATCTCTTAGCCAATTTGTAGTATTCTGTGTTTGACAAGGAGCAAGCCCTAATAAAGAAAGGCACCATATGATTCTGTGAGCAATTTCATTCCCAACACCTAGAGTAGTACCTGGAACATAGTAGGAGTTTTATAAATGTTTTTCGAGTTAATGAATTTTTGAAGTATGTTTTCCCTTAAAGTCCTATTTTTCTGACTTCAGTGATCGGCCATAGTGAGAGGAAAACAAATTCAGAAGATATGTAGACTGAGAAGAACATAGCAGAAGAGTGTGAGGGTAGAGTTTAAGGGTATAACTTGTGGGGCTTGTATGGATACTTAAAAGATAGACTTACTATAGTTTATTATTTTGATGAAGGCAAACTTTTACATTAAATAAGATGATGTCTCTATGAGCATGCTTTGAAGTTTGGAGTGTCATGAATTATTATCATTATTATGTACCTTGTGTCAAAATATGTTTTTTCTTTCTGATCCATTCCCTTGGGGCTTTTGTGAGTACAGAATGGGTGTGGGATATGCAAAGATTGGATAAATTTCAAAGTATTTATTTTCTCCCTCATATGAAAAGAACTAAGACATTTCTTGTTAGGCTCATGTGTCACTACTTGTATTGACATCAAAAGGGAGTCTTTAATGCCCTTATGATCAAAGGGTTACAAGCAAAGTCATTGAGTTACCATGCCCAAGTATTTATTGGCCATGAAAATTCAAAAAGACCCTGTTCATAAAAGAATCTCCCACCCCCTCAATTGTCTGTTTCTCTGTGTTTTCAGGGCAAATTGCAGATTGACCTCAAATTCTATTTCAATTTATACTCATAGGAGCTACTTAACAAATGTGTAGTAAAGAAATAAGTGAATGGATGAACTCAGAGACAATTACATTGTACAATAAAGGAGATGTTTAAATGTTTCATTGGTACCCATTAAAGAAAGAAAATGGTATTATAACCTTCCTTCCATCAGTCAACTTCTTATAACCCTAGCTGCTGTGTCATGATGTCCTTGGTATTCAGCAAAGTGGACTATTTGAAAATGAATCAGTACAGAACATCATTTTTAAAAAAAAGTCTGAATTTCTGTTGCTTGGGTTACAGGTCCTTAATGGTTTAGCCTAGTATGTTTGGGTTTGAAGTCTGCCTTCCTCACTTACTTGCTACTAACTTTGTGCAAATTATTTAATCTTTACCATCTCAGTTTTTTTTCTGTAAAATTATATAATAACAGTGTATATTCTGTAAGGTTATTATGAGGTGCATATGATATTAAATGCAGATACTTTTATAACAGTTCTTAGCACATAAAAAGTGCTCAATAAATGTTTTCTGTTATTTTTTATTATTATAATTTTTAGAGATTTTTGTTAACCGATAGATGGAAGTATGGAAGAAGAGCTGCTAGTTTGTTAGGAAAGATGGTGGGGTTTTATTTTGACAGATTGAGTTTGATGTGCTGCTAAAATATTTTGCAGTGTGATCCAGCAATTTGTGTTTTTTAAAAATATATATTTATTTATTTTTAGAGAGAGGGGAAAAGAGGGAGAAAGATAAGGAGAGAAACATTGATGTGCAAAGAGAAACATCGATTGGTTGCCTCTTTCATACCCCCAGCTGGGGACCTGGTCCACAACCCAGGCATGTGCCCTGAATGGGAATCAAACTGGTGACCTTTTGGTTTGTGGGACAATGCCCAACCCACTGAACCACACCAGTCAGGGCCAGCAATTTGTTTTAAAAGTTCAATAATGTTTAGAATAGTAATTGAATTTAGAGAAAGGGACTAAGGAGAAAGCTGCAGGATAAAAGAAGAAAGAGAATACCTTGGGAGAGAGTGTGGAAGAGAAAAGGATCCCAAGACTGAACTTTTGAGAAAACCCACATTTATGGAGTCAGAGAAGGAGCTGACAAAGCCAACAGGAGGAATAGGTTGGAGAAGTAGAATTTGAGTACCTCCACAAAACACAAGGGAGAAAATATCTTTTAGAATAGATAGTCAAGAGTTTCAAATTCTTCTGCAGATAAATCAAGGATGATTAGTTTTAGAAGTCTTCATTTCTGCTATATTGCTTCTTGATAGCAAGGATTGAGTTTTATCAATATTTACATTGTTTTCCCAGTCATAGCGCTTTGTTCATGGTAAGTGGTCAATCTATATTTGTTAAATGAATGAATAAAATGGTATTGGAAAGAGAAATTTCCATGGAGTTTTCATGGCAGAAATCAGATTGCAAAAGGTAGGATAAATTGGATGATGAGAAGGTGGGAGACACTGTTTAGAAAATGGTTATAACACAGGTGGAAGGATTAAGATGGTAACTGAAAGAAGTCACAGGATAAATAATAGGCCTTTAAAAATGTGGAAGTGATGGGAAAACTGGGCATGTTTTTATATATAGAGAAGAAAGCTTTAGAGATGGAGAGATTGAAAATGCCCCAAGAGAAGGAATGAATGATGAAGGAAGGAAGGATGGATAAATAGGTTGTGAAGAAGAGAGTATAATTGGAGCACCTCATCTGAGAAGGAAGAAGAGAGGATGGGTGGCAGTTCAAAAATACTGTGATTTAGAAAAGGACAGTGTGGCAAAGGTGAGGTTTGTAGATAGAAAGGAATAGAACACGAGAAATTTCACTTCAAGAAGTCTAAGTATCCTTAGAATGGGAATTGATGGGTGGTACTAGAAATTTGAAAAGAAAAAATTGGTAGCTACTCTACAAAATGCTCTATCTCAGATCTATGGGATGGAAGAGTAAGTCAATTGGCCTTAGCCTTTTTATAAGTTTGTCATATATTCCTTGGTTTCTGAAATTGTTTCCTAAGAATATTTTGTATACTTGTAATAATTTAATTTAAGCTATTAATGCTAAGGCTGGAGAAAGTACAGATACATCTTTTAAGAACCAAGCAGTACTTCTAAAAAATAGTGTAAAATCATGTCAAGTTCTAAGAATGTTCATTATCATCATTAGCCACTTTGGCAAAGTGTAATTAATTTTATTTCACCTATTGTTTCAACACTAACACAATAACATTTTAAATCTAGGAGCAGATATAATTTAGTGTTTTCATGACAATAGTTCAAATGTGTAAATTACTGTTTTATAGGCATGTACACACTTTGCAAATGTAACTAACACATTTGTAGCCTTGTAGAACCCATGGTTTTAATTTAATCAGCCTTTGTTTAAAAGTTTTTTTGGAAGTTTGTATGTGTGTGCATGTGTGTTTTAAATTTTTTGCCTTGTCATTTTTCACCAGAAGAGGATTAACTATATATCTGCATGGAAGTAATTGTGAATCTGAGCCAAAATGTTTAAATTGATTTAACCCATTTTCCTTAAAAATCTTGTAGGAAGAAATGGAGCTAGTTTCAGCAATAGAATTCTATTACAGCTAAGAACTGCACAATCATGTAGTCCCCATCTCATCTAGCATACAAACAAATTACAGGTACACTAAGTTTCTTAGGTACATAATAGTCATTCTATCCTGACAACATTATTTTATAATCAGCAAGAAGAGTGTGTGAATGGGAGAGGGTACCCTAGTGTAAGAATGTTTCTGTTAGAAGATGTTGCTTCTAATTTCTAGGTGTTTCTACTTCTGTAGCTGTAGTAGCGCTTTCTTTTCTTTGTGGCATTGGAGGATTTTCAGCAAGTTTAAAAGAGAGTTGGATGGATTTTATCATTTAGATTTCATTCTTAGGATCTCTTTACTTTTTTTCAGTAGAGCAATTTTTTGTGAGCTCTGCCATTTTAGGACTAGATCAAATATAATACTGGGGGTTCATCTAATTCTGGGATAGCCTATAGCTTTTGTATTGTCCAGTTTATAACAAAAGCTGATTTTTCTCCCTTGCAGTTGTTCATGATTTTTCCCTTGCATTCTGCTCTTTTGCAGGAAAAAAAATGTTTAAAAAATTCAATGTGTGGTTTAAAACCTGAAATTTGTCCCCAACCCCCAGGCTGCACACAGGTTCCAGTCTGTGGCCTGTCAGGAACTAGGCTGCCAGTGAAGGTCACCTGAGCTCTTCCTCCTGTCTACACCCTTCCAACCCCCACAATAGTAGGAGATGAGCCATTGGTGAGAGAGCCAGCAACTGAACTTTGGCTCCCCTCTCCACCAATCAATCCCTTCTACCATGAAACCACTCCCTGGGGCTAAAATGGTTGGGGACCTCTTTTGCATGTATTAGAGGAGAGAGTACCCCAACATGGTTTTGGCCTCAGAGGATAGATATAGTCACCTGTGGATTGCATTTCACTCAGATTAATTTCTTCTAAGAGAAAGAATAGTCTTTGTCTTTCACTCAATCTCTTTTCTGGGGAGAGATGGGAGAAAGCTATCACTTGGAGATCCTGTTCCAGAAGTGCTGCCTGGGATGAGTGTCAATAGATAAGCCACAACTGCTGCTCTCGGGAAAACTCTCAGATCAGCCCTGTAACACTGGGGTTCTAAAAAGAGTGAAGAAAATAAAACTCTGAAATTTGATTTCTGAGTGCTTCAAGGATTTTGCTTTCTGTTTTTGTAAGGCAAGATGTTTCAATTTTTTGGAATTCATTAATCAATTATTGTTTGACTTTTTATACATTTTAAATTGCTTTTTAACATTTTTGTTCTTTGTGTTTGGTACATTGAAGATGCACACTATTATTATAATCCTTTAGGTATGAGTCCCTAAGGTTCAGATGCTACCACATTTTATTCCTGTAAAGACCAATTTTAACCCTAAAGCACATAGATGCAAACGCTGAGTTCAGACAGCTATTTCCTACTCACAGTGAGTGTTTTCACTGATCAAGTGTTCTTCTTCAAAGAAGCAGAAAGCCTAAACAGACCTATAACAGCTGATGAAATTGAAGCAGTAATCAAAAAATTCCCGACACACAAAAGCCTTGGACCAGATAGTTTTACAGGACAGTTTTACAAAGCATTTAAGGAAGAGCTAACTCCCGTCCTTCACAAACTATTCCAAAAAATCCCAGAAGACTGAAGACTCCTAAACTCTTTTTATGAAGCCAGCATCATCCTTATCCCCAAGCCAGATAAAGACAAAACAAAGAAAGAAAACTTCAGGCCAATACCGCTGATGAACATAGACACTAAAATCCTCAACAAAATACTGGCAAACTGCATCCAGCAATACATTAAAAAAAAAGATCATACACCATGATCA
Organism: Desmodus rotundus; assembly: GCF_022682495.2. Classification (NCBI taxonomy): domain Eukaryota; kingdom Metazoa; phylum Chordata; class Mammalia; order Chiroptera; family Phyllostomidae; genus Desmodus; species Desmodus rotundus. The sequence continues at coordinate 51,265,414 of NC_071400.1, forward strand.
AGTGGAGTTCATCCCAGGGATGCAAGGACAGTACAATATTCCCAAATCAACAAATGTAATACATCACATAAATAAAAGGAAAGACAAAAATCACAGGATCATATCAACAGATGAGGGAAACTCATTTGATAAGGTACAGCACCCATTTATGATAAAAATACTCAGCAAAGTGGAAGTAGAGGAGAATACCTCAGCATAATAAAGGCCATATACAAGAGACCTATAGCCAACACCATAATCAATGGGAAAAAATTAAAAGCTTTCCCACGAAGATCAGGAACAAGACACAGATGTCCACTCTCACCACTCCTATTCAACATAGAGTTGGAAGTCTTAGTCACAGAAAGCAGACAAGAAAAAGAAATAAAAGACACCCAAATGGGAAAGGAGGAAGCAAAACTGTCATTTTTGCAGATGACATGATAGTGTACATGGAAAATCCTATAGACTTCACAAAAAAAGTAATTGACCTAATAAATGAATTTGGCAAAATAGCCAGGTACAAAATCAATATTCAGAAATCAAAGGCATTTTTGTATACCAACAATGAAATATCAGAAACAAAAATGAGGAAAAAAATCCCATTTGCTGTAGCAACAACAAAAATAAAGAACCTAGGAATAAACCTAACCAAGGAGGTAAAAGACCTGTACTCAGAAAACTACACAACACTGAAGCAAGAAATTAAGGAAGACACCAACAATAGAAGCATGTACCATGCTCATGTATTGGAAGAATTAACATCATCAAAATGTCCATACTACCCAAAGCAATTTACAGATTCAATGCAATCCCTATTAGAGTACCCATGACATATTTCACAGATATAGAACGAACACTTCAGAAATTTATATGGAACCATAAACGACCCCGAATAGCTGCAGCAATTTTGAGAAAGAAGAACAAAGTAAAAGGGATCACAATACCTGATATCAAACTGTATTACAAGGTCACTGTAATCAAAACAGCCTGGTACTGGCATAAGAACAGACACATAGACCAATGGAAGAGAATAGAGAGCCCAGAAAAAAAACCCAAGTCTCTATGGTCAATTAATATTTGACAAAGTGAGCAGAAGCATAAAATGGAAACAAAATAGCCTCTTCAACAAATGGTGTTGAGAGATCTGGACAGGTACATGCAAAAAAATGAAACTCAAGCACCAACTTACACCATACAGAAAAATAAATTCAAGGTGGAAAAAAGACTAAAATATAAGTTGTGACAGCATAAAAATCCTAGAGGAGAAGATAGGCAGGAAAATCTCAGATATTCCACGCAGCAATATTTTCACCAGTATGTCCCCTAGAGCAAAGGACATAAAAGAAAGAATAAGCAAATGGGACCTCATCAAAACAAAAAGCTTCTGCAGGGCTAAAGAAAACAGCATTAAAATAAAATGAGAATGAACTCTATGGGAAACATATTTGCCAGTGATAACCTTGGACAAGGGTGTGATCTCTAAAATATATGAAGAACTCACATGACTCCACTCCAGGAAGACAAACAACCCAATTAAAAAATAGCAAATGACCTGAACAATCACTTCTCCAAGGAGGACATACAGAGGGCCCAGAGACATGTGAAAAGGTGTTCAGCATCACTAGCCATCAGAGAGATGCAAATTAAAACCACAGTGAGATACCACTTCACACTAGTGAGAATGGCCATCATCAACAAATCAACAATCAACAAGTGTTGGCAAGGATGTGGAGAAAGGGAACCCTAGTACACTGTTGGTGGGAATGCAGACTGGTGCAGCCACTGTGGAAAACAGTATGGAATTTCCTCAGAAAACTAAAAATGGAACTTCCTTTTGACCCGGTAATTCCACTGCTGGGATTATATCCTAAGAATCCTTAAACATCACTTCGAAAGAACCTATGCACCCCTATGTTCATAGCAGCACAATTTATAGTAGCCAAGTACTAGAAGCAACCTAAGTGCCCATCAGCAAATGAATGGATCAAAAAACTATGGTACATTTACACAATGGCATTCTATGCAGCAGAGAGAAAGAAGGAGCTTACACCCTGTGCAACAGCATGGATGGAACTGGAGAGCTTTATACTAAGTGAAATTAGCCAAGCAGTGAAGGACAAATACCATATGATCTACCTTTAAGTGGAACCTAATCAACAAAACAAACAAGCTAATAAAATATAACCAGAGTCATTGAAATTAAGAACAAACTGACAGTAACCAGAGGGGAAGTGGGAGGGTATAATGGGGGTTAGGGGGGAAGGATTTTCAGGAACAGCTGTAAAGAACACATGGTCAAAACCAAGAGGGGTGGGGTCAGGGGCCAGAGGTGGGGATGGCTGGAGTGGGGGAAATGGTGGGTGGGGGGGAAATGTAGACAACCGTTCTTGAACAACAATAAAAAAATGTTATCTTCTTCACTTTAGCCAGTAGAGAGCTTAAAATCAAATTTAAAGCCTACTTTCTGTAACTTCATATGGCTAGAAGTCTACATTTCTGGTGGCTGATCTTCCCCCTGATTTTTGTTGTTTTCCATTTGTTCTGTTTTTTGTAAACTATTTTTTAAGGTATGCTTATGACTTCAATTACTTGGCAAAAGGTAGTGAGTGATAAGTAAATGCATATAAGTGGTGTATAGCACAGACTTCCTGTACCCTCTCAGTTTTCTGGAGTACTTTTTAGGAAATTTGTTATTACCTTGTATAACTAGCACTTGTAAGAATATTAATGTTTCCCTAGTCACTTCTTAAGAGGTTTATATACCACCTCCTTACTATTATACATGCAAACATGTAGTGTGGCTTCTTTGTTGAGGAGCCACACTACATATATCTGGGAAGCTCCCAGCTACATCGACTATTTTTATTTTACTCCCAAAAGGTCAATAACCTTCGAGAGTGATTCTTTGAAACAGAGTTGTGGAAAGTGTCTAAATAAGTTAGGAACATGCCATTCTACATTATGGCTACTGCTTAGTTATACTGTAAGTATTACAGTATTCTGAGATGGCTTGCTGTGTACTCTCTGAATAGTCTAGAACTTTCGTTGTTACCTTGAGGTGTAAATGCTTACCTTAAGTAAGGTAATGTGAGATTATGTGATACCACAAGGGTATTTTAAAAATAGATTTTGAATGGCAAACTCCAAGAATGGCCTTTCCCTTTTGAGAATCTGAACTCTATAAACTTGAGTCAGCAAGCACTGTGTTAATATAATTCTCCAGAGCCAGAACTGAGGTTGGTATATCTGAAATGACCTGTAGATTTTGGGGGGCAGGCACCACCTGTGTTGTGTTGACTCAGTTGGTCAGAACTCTCTGTCTGCACATTTTGAGCAAGATTAATATTGTTAAATGACCTTTTAATTTAGGACACATTTAGCAATGCTGCTTCACCATCTAGAAATATTTTGTAGGCCATTAAAAATATTAAATTGAATCCAGTCAAGGGTTTTGCCATGCCCTCCGTATACAAGGTGATTGTGCAGAATATTAAGAAATCATCAAACAATGTTGAGTTTGGGGGGTTGTATACACTGAGAGCTGTGATTAAGATAAGTTTTATATAGCCCTGGCTGGTGTAGCTCAGTGGATTGAGTGCTGGCCTGTGAAACAAATGTTTGCCAGTTCGAAGCCCAGTCAGGGCACAGGCCTGGGTTGTGGGCCAGGTCCCCAGTAGGGGGTGCATGAGAGGCAACCACACATTGATGTTTCTCTCCCTCTCTTTCTCCGTCCCTTCCCCCGATCTAAAAATAATTAAATAAAATCTTTAAAAAAGATAACTTTTATATTTACATTTCTGAATTAAGGGTGGAAATGTGTTTCTTTAGTACTTTAACAATTTTACACAATATATTGACCTCAAGTGAAGCTAGTAGGGTGAATGATATTAAATAGGCATAATTTTGGGGCCTATAAATGGTCAGGAACAATGCATGAGTCTTTCTAGCATTTAAAATGACTATTTAAAGTTAAAATGGAATATCTTAGCTCACTTAACTTCAGTGAGCATGCAAAGAAACCACACTAACCTGGTACCAGAATTCCATCTCTTCTCCCCAACACACACACACACACACACACACACACACACACAACATTGCCATGTTTCCTGGAAGAGGAATATATAGCAGCCTCTGGACACACACTGAAACTTACTCCTTAGCTGGCAGTCTACATTTGAGATGTTATTAAGGCCCAAGTTGGGGAGTAGGTATGTGGGGACAACAAATGGTTAGCCTGACCTAGTCTGGTACAGACAGAGTGCTATGTGTGAGCACAGCTAACATTCTCCTGGGGATAGGGTGAGCCTCTTATGATCTATCATCTTTTACCTGTGCTTCTGACCACACGTTTTTTTTTTTTCTCTTTTTTTTCAATTTTTATTGTTATTCAATTACAGTTGTATGCCTTTTCTCCCCTTGCCTCACCCCCACCCCAGCTGAACCCACCTCCCTCCCCCAACCCCACCATCCCCCCCGATATTGTCCATGTGTCCTTCATAATAGTTCCTGCAAGCGCCTTTTCCCACTGTCCCCACCCCAGTCCCCCTGGCCACTGTTAGACTGTTCCCAACCTCAATGTCTCTGGTTGTATTTTGTTTGCTTTTTTCTTTTGGTGATTATGTTCCAGTTAAAGGTGAGATCATATGGTATTTGTCCCTCACCGTCTGGCTTATTTCACTTAGCATAATGCTTTCCAGTTTCATCCATGCTGTTGCAAAGGGTATAAGCTCCTTCTTTCTCTCTGCTGCGTAGAATTCCATTGTGTAAATATACCATGGATTTTGGATCCACTCGTTTGCTGATGGGCACTTAGGTTGCTTCCAGTACTTGGCTATTGTAAATTGTGCTGCTATGAACATTGGGGTGCACAGGTTCTTTTGGATTGGTGTTTCAGGGTTCCTAGGGTATAATCCCAGCAGCAGAATTGCTGGGTCAAAGGGCAGTTCCATTTTTAGTTTTCTGAGGAAATTCCATACTGTTTTCCACAGTGGCCTCACCAGTCTGCATTCCCACCAACAATGCACTAGGGTTCCCTTTTCTCCGCATCCTCTCCAACATTTGTTTGTCAATTTGTTTATGTTGGCCACTCTGACTGGTGTGAGATGGTACCTCATTGTGGTTTCCATTTGCATCTTCCTGATGGCTAGTGATGCTGAGCATCTTTTCCGATGTCTCTGGGCCCTCTGTATGTCTTCCTTGGAGAAGTGTCTGTTCAAGTCCTTTGCCCATTTTTTAATTGGGTTGTTTGTCTTCCTGGAGTGGAGTCGTGTGAGTTCTTTATATATTTTGGAGATCAGGCCTTTGTCTGAGGTATCATTAGCAAATATGTTTTCTCATACTGTTGGTTCTCTTTGTATTTTAATGCTGTTTTTCTTTAGCCATGTAAAAGCTTTTTATTTTGATGAGGTCCCATTTGTTTATTCTTTGCTTTATGTCCCTTGCTTTAGGGGACATGTCTGTGAGGATGTTACTGCGTGGAATGTCTGAGATTTTCCTGCCAATGTTTTCCTCAAGGACTTTTATGGTGTTACAACTTATATTTAAGTCTTTTATCCGTCTTGAGTTTATTTTCGTGTATGGCGTAAGTTGGTGATCGAGTTTCATTTTTTTGCACGTAGCTGTCCAGATCTCCCAACACCATGTGTTTAAGAGGCTGTTGTTGCTCCATTTTATGCTCCTGCCTCCTTTCTCAAGTATTAATTGACCGTAAAGACTTGAGTTTATTTCTGGGCTCTCTGTTCTGTTCCATTAGTCTATGTGCCTGTTTTTATGCCAGTACCAGGCTGTTTTGATTACTGTGGCCTTGTAATACAGTTTGATATCAGGTATTGTGTTCCCTCCTGATTTGTTCTTCGTATTATAATTTTCAAAAAATTGAAACAAAAATTTGAAAACAAAGTTTATTTTCATTGAAGTGTACCAAAACTTGGGCAAATCTTACAGTTTTGTAGTATTTTTAGAAGAAAAAGTTTGCTTAAAGTTTGCTTAAAAGTTTGAAATAGTCAAGGACTTGATTAATACTCCAAAGATTTCTCTTTAACCACTAATATTCAGATCATTTTATTTTGATGTGTCTATCACGGTATCATCCTTTTTATCATTTGTTCATTGTTCTTACTCTACCAAAATTGTCAATGGTGTGGCATGTGAGAAGAGTACTTCTTCAGCATGTCATTCACCAAACAAATGCAATCCTAGGTATTTTGCAAGATTGGCAATTTTACTTTAATATTGGTTTGCACTGTACTATTTTGCAATATCAGAAAATCTACTTGATAATGATTAACATAGGCTCACACTAAGGAAGAAATAAACATTAAATTTATTTAATAAATTTCATTTATTACATAACTAAACTAAGTAGAGACTAATTTCATAGGTGGCCAGTTCATTAGCAGATGAATTGTGTTGCTATGACTTTTGCTTCCCTTCATATCCTCTTAATTTGGGGGATATGGATAATGGATACTTTGATAATGAGAACCAACTGAACTTGTGTTTCCTGTGAACAATTTGAGTCTTTAAATGAGGGAAGTATTATTAAAGTGTCCTAAATCCAAATCTTTATTTAATTTTTATTATTATTCAATTACAGTTGTCTGCATATTTTCCCCATCCCTCCACCAGACCATAGCCGAACCCAACTCCTTCCCTCGCCTCCACCCTACCCTTGATTTTGTCAATGAGTCTTTAGAGTAGTTCATGAAAATCCTTCTCCCCACTATCCCCTCCGCACTCCCCTCTGACTATTGTTAGATTGTTCTTAACTTCAATGTCTCTGGTTATATTTTCTTTCCTTTTTTCTTCTATTTATTATGTTCCAGTTAAAGGTGAGATCATATGGCATTTGTCCCTGACTGTCTGGCTTATTTCACATAGCATAATGCTCTCCAGTTCTATCCATGCTGTTGCAAAGGGTATAAGCTCCTTCTTTCTCTCTGCTGCGTAGAATTCTATTGTGTAAATGTACCATAGTATTTGAATCCACTCATTTGCTGATGGGCACTTAGGTTGCTTCCAGTACTTGGCTACTGTAAATTGTGCTGCTATGAACATTGGGGTGCATAGGTTCTTTTGGATTGATGTCTCAGGGTTCTGAGGGTATAATCCCAGCAGCGGAATTGCTGGGTCAAAGGACACTTCCATTTTTAGTTTTCTGAGGAAATTCCATACTATTTTCCACAGTGGCCTCACCAGTCTGCATTCCCACCAACAATATATTAGGGTTCCCTTTTCTCCTCATCCTCTGCAACATTTGTTTATAGATTTGTTTATGTTGGCCACTCTGACTGGTGTGAGATGCTACCTCATTGTGGTTTTCATTTGCATCTCTCTGATGGCTAGTGATGCTGAGCATCTTTTCATATGTCTCTGGGCCCTCTGTATGTCTTCCTTGGAGAAGTGTCTGTTCAAGTCCTGTGCCCATTTTTTAATTGGGTTGTTTGTCTTCCTGGAGTGGATTCGTGTGAGTTCTTTATACATTTTGGAGATCAGGCCCTTATCTGAGGTATCATTACCAAATATGTTTTTCCATACTGTTGGTTCATTTGTATTTTAATGCTGTTTTCTTTAGCCATGCAGCAAGCAGCTTTATTTTGATGAGGTCCCATTTGTTTATTCTTTGCTTTATGTCCCTTGCTTTAGGGGGTGTGTCTGTGAGGCTGTTGCTCTGTGGAATATCTGAGATTTTCCTACCATTGTTTTCCTCTAGGAATTTATGGTGCTATGACTTATATTTAGGTCTTTTATGCACTTTGACTTTATTTTTGTGTATGGTGTAACTTGGTGATTGAGTTTCATTTTTTTGCACGTAGCTATACAGATGTCCCAACACCATCTGTTGAAGGGACTGTTTTTGCTCCATTTTATGCTCCTGTCTCCTTTGTCAAATATTAATTGACTGTAAAGACTTAAGTTTATTTCTTGGCTCTCTGTTCTGTTCCATTGATCTATGTGACTGTTTTTATGCCAGTACCAGGCTGTTTTGATTACAGTGGCCTTGTAATACAGTTTGATATCAGGTGTTGTGATCCCTCCTGCTTTGTTCTTTTTTCTCAAAATTGCTACAGCTATTCGGGGTCATTTATGGTTCCATATATATTTCTGAAATGTTTGTTCTCTATCTGTGAAATATGTCATGTGTACTCTAATAGGGATTGCATTGAATCTATAAATTGCTTTGGGTAGTATGGCCATTTTGATGATGTTAATTCTTCCAATCCATGAGCATGGTACATGCTTCCATTTGTTTGTTTCTTCCTTAATTTCTTTCTTAAGTGTTGATTGGTTTTCTGAGTACAGGTCTTTTACCTCCTTGGTTAGGTTTATTCCTAGGTACTTTATTTTTCTTGTGTCTGTATCAAATGGGATTGTTTTCCTGATTTTTCTTTCTGCAGTTTCGTCGTTGGTATATAGGAATGCCTTTCACTTCTGAGTAATGACTTTGTATTCAGCTGTTTTGCCAAATTCATTTATTAGGTCGAATAGTTTTTTGGTGGAGTCTATAGGATTTTCTATGTACACTATCATGTCATCTGCAAACAGTGACAGTTTCATTTCCTACCTTCCAATTTGCATTCCTTTTATTTCTTTTTCTTGTCTGATTGCTGTGGCTAGGACTTCCAATACAATGTTGAATAGGAGTGGTGAGAGAGGGCATCTTAGTCTTTTTCCTGATCTTAGTGGGAAAGCTCTACGTTTTTGTCCATTGAGTATGATGTTGGCTGTAGGTGTCTCATATATGGCTTATTTATGTTGAGGTTTGCTCCCTTTATTTACACTTTGCTGACTATTTTTATCAGAAATGGGTGCTTTATTTTATCAAATGCTTTTTCCCCATCTACTGATATGATCATGTGATTTTTGTCTTTGCTGTTGTTTATTTGATGTATTATGTTTATTGATTTGCAAATATTGTACCATCCTTGCATCCCTGGGATGAATCCCACTTGGTCATGGTGGAGGATCTTTTTAATGTATTGCTGGATGCGGTTTGCCAATATTTTGTTGAGAATTTTAGCGTCTATGTTCATCAGAGATATTGGGCTGAAGTTTCTTTCTTCGTTGTGTCTTTGTCTGGTTTTGGGATTAGGATGATGCTGGCTTCATAAAAAGAGTTTGGGAGTCTTCCATCAGTTTGGATTTTTTTGAATAGTCTGTGGAGGATAGGGGTTATCTCTTCCTTAAATGCTTTGTAGAAATCTCCTGTAAAACCATCTGGTCCAGGGCTTTTGAGTGTTGGGAGTTTTTTGATGACTGCTTCAATTTCGTCTGCTGTTATTGGTCTGTTCAGTTTTTCTGCTTCTTCTTCATTCCATTTTGGAAGATTATATTTTTCTAGAAATGTGTCAATTTCACCTAGGTTTTCAATTTTTTTGGTATACAGTTCTTCACAGTAATTTCTTACAATCCTTTGTATTACTGTGGTATCAGTTGTAATCTGTCCTCTTTCATTTCTAATTGTGTTGATTTGAATATTCTCTCTTTTTTTCTTGAAGAGCCTACTTAAAGGCTTGTCGATTTTGTTTATCTTTTCAAGGAACCAGCTCCTGGATTCATTGATCCTTAGAATTGTGCTTTTAGTCTCTATGTCATTTAACTCTGCTGTAATCTTGGTTAATTCCTTCCCTCTACTTGCTCTGGGCTGTCTTTCTTGTTGTTCCTCGAGTTACTGTAGGTGTAGGGTTAGGTTGTTTGTTTGAAACGTCTCTATCTTTTTAAGGTAGGCCTCTATTGCTATAAAGTTCCCTCTCAGGACTGCCTTTGCTGTGTCCCATAAGTTTTGGCTTGTTGTGAGTTCGTTTCTGTTTGTTTCCAGAAAGTTTTTGATTTCTTCCCTAATCTCATTCTTGACCCATTCATTGTTTAATAGCATGCTATTCAGTCTCCATGATTTTGAGGGTTTTGGGTTTTTTTCCTTTGGGGTTGGTTTCTAGATTCAGTTCCTTATGGTCAGAGAAAATGCTTGATATGATTTCAATTTTCTTGAATTTGTTGAGGTTTGCTTTGTGTCCTATCATGTGGTCTGTCTAAAAATGTTCCATGTACATTGAAAAGAATGTGTGTTTTGCTTCATTGGGATGAAAGCTCTATATATATCAGTTAAGTCCATTTCATCTAGGGTACGGTTAAGTGACACCATATGGTTTTTGATACTTTGTTTGGAAGATCTGTCCATTTTGGACAGTGGTGTGTTAAAGTCCCCTACTATAATTGTGTTGCTGTCAATATCTTTCTTGAAGTCCTCCAAGATTTTCTTTATGTATTTCGGTGCTCCTATGTTGGGTGCATATATATTTACCATGTTTATTTCTTCTTGGTGGATTCTTCCTTTGAGTATTATGAAGTGACTTTCTGGGTTTCTCTTTATGGCCCTTCTTTGGAAGTCTATTTTGTCTAATATGAGTATAGCTACCCGTGCTTTTTTTCCCTCTCTATTTGCTTGGAAAATTTTTTTCCAGCCCTTCACTTTTAGTCTCTGTATGTCTTTTGTCCCGAGGTGGGTCTCTTGTAGGCAGCCCATGTGTGGGTCATGTTTTCTTATCCATTCAGCTATTCTATGTCTTTTGATTGATGCATTTAATCCATTTACATTTAAGGTTATTATCAATAGGTAGTTATTCATTGCCATTTTTTCCTACCTGTGTTGTTTTCTCTTTGTCTTTTCCTTCGTTTCCTTAAAGAAGCCCCTTTAGTATCTATTGTAGAGCTAGTTTGGTGGAGTTGTATTCTTTTAGATTTCTTTTGTCTGGGAAATTCTTTATTTGGCTTTCTATCTTGATTGAGAGCCTTTCTGGGTAAAGTAGCCTTGGTGGCAGGCCTCTGGTTCTCATTTCTCGGAATATTTTTTGCCATTCTCTTCTGGCTTGGAGCGTTTCCATTGAGAAGTCAGTTACTAAACTTATTGGGGCTCCCTTGTACATGACTTTCTATTTCTCCCTTGCTGCCTTTAAGATCCTCTCTTTGTCTTGGAATTTTGCCATTTTAATTATGATGTGTCTTGCAGTTGGCCTCTTTCCGTTCCTCTTGTTTGGGACTCTCTGTGTTTCCTGGAGTTGGGTGACTTTTTCTCTCATGAGATAGGGAAATTTTCCATCATCACTTTTTCAAACAGGTTTTCTACCCCTTACTCTTCTTCTTCTCCTTCTGGTGTCACTATTATATGGATATTATTACATTTCATGTTGTCCTGCATTTCTTTGAATCCCTCTTCATTTTTTCTGAGCCTCTTTTCCTTTTCTTGCTCTTTCTGGGTGTTTTTTTATACTTTGTCCTCCAGCTTGGTAACCCGATCCTCTGCTTCATCAAGTCTGCTTTTGATTCCTTCTACTGTAATGTTCAGTTCAGAAATTGTATTCTTCATTTCCTCTTGGCCCTTGTTGATAGTTTCTATTTCCTTTTTCATGTTGATATGTTTTACAGTGAGTTCATTGTAGTTCCCCTATAGTTTCTTGTAGTTCTCTCTGAGCTCAGTGAGCTTCCTGATAACCATTGCTTTGAACTCAGGATCTGATAGTTGACTTGCCCCTATTTCATTTAGCATTTTTTCTTAGGCTTCCTTCTTTCCTTTCATTTGTGGATTGTTTCTTTGTCTTCCTATTGTTCATGAAACTTTTCTTGTTATCCTCTGCTTCTTAAATTAATCTGTTCTGACTCCCTGGGTTTACTGTATGAAGTTCTATGGTAGAATGCCTTTGGGATTCAGTGGTGCTGTCTCCTTTATCTTCTGAGCTCACTGGTCTTGGGCTGTCATTTTTGGGTCTAACAGGGTCTAACTGTGGTCTTTTCAGAGCTCCATGTTTTATTATCTCACCTGTGGGTACAGGAGGGCAAAAAACGGGAAAAGAAAAAGAAAAATGAAAGGTAGGAAAAAGGAATGGAAAAGGAAAGGAAGGAAGGAAGGAAGGAAGGAAGGAAGGAAGGAAGGATAAAAAAAAGTCCAGAGGAAAGAAAAGAAGAAGGAATTTTAAGAAAAATTAAAATAATAAAATAAATAAAAGGAGCCAGTAAGAATAAAAAGGTAAAAGAAGGAAGGAAGAAAGAATAAAAAGGAAAGAAGGACAGAAAAGAAGAATTAGGGAAAAGAGGAAAAAAAGGTCTTCTGCTGCCTTTAAACCTGTCCGGTCAGTTCTGCTTGTCTTCCTGTGTGTGAAATATGAGTGGGTGGTTCGAAGGGTAGTTTCACTTTTCTCCCTTTCTGAGCCACATTCTTCGCTGCTGTCCAGCCTCCAGTCCAGTTCCTCAGGGTCCTTGTGCTCCCCCCTAGGCTTTTATTCCAGCAGTTGTGCTGTCCTTGAGGTGCACCAATTAGGTGCAACTCACACTCCAACTTTTTGCTCTTTGCTGTCCTAGATGCTTGGGGCTCTCGGTGCTCCCTCGGGTAGTTCAGCCACCTGGGTCAAGTCTTTCTGAGGACTGCAGTCTCCCCTGGACCTGCAGCTCCCCTCTGCTGGGCTTTCCGCTTTCTTCCTAGACAGAGAGTAGGCCCTTCAAGGCTCTGTGCACAGGAGTAGGTGGGAGGCGTTCAGTTCCCAGTGCTTCAGGTTTGGTCACCCATGAGCAGCCAAGCCATTGATCGGGTTGCACACAGATCCCAGTCTTTGTGCCTGTGCACCCATGCGGCTGGGCGGATGATCAGAGTGCGCGCCCACCTGAGGTTTCAGGTTTGTGCTGGGGCTGCTTATCCAGTGTTCACAGTCCAGGGGCTGAGGGTAGGGGGAGCAAGAGGCCATGGGTGCTGTGGAGAATTCTCTAAACAACCGCTGAGTGCCTCTATTTTCTCTTTTTGTTTTCAAGAAATTCCTCCTATTCAAGCCCCCACCCCCCCGACAAAAAAAGCACCTGTCCTCTCACACAGCCCAGCCTAGTTCTCTCCCAAGAATCCTGCAGCAGACCCTGTGCCCCAGCTGGGGGCTTCAGCCACGCTGGTCCCAGAGCTGGTCCCAGGGACCTTATTGTCCTGAAGTACTCTTCTTACCATCTGATCTTTGAATGTCCTCTACAATCTTTACTTTCCGATCTTCATATATGCTGGAATACCGTTGGCTGTTCGCTCTGTTCCTCAGATCAGCTAGGCATTTCACTGGTGCTGAGGGGAAGTGTAGTCTGCTCCCACCTATCTCGCCACCATCTTCCTGAGAGCCAAAATGCAAATCTTTTCTGTACTATTTCATTATTAAATCAAATGCACTTATCTCTTAAATTTAAGCCTTGAGTATACACTTTTATTGTTCTAATTTTTCAGTGCAAATGAATTCTGTCTTCCCCAAATGACAGGATGTTTGGTAACAAAAGATGGAATATACCTTGTGTGATGGAATCATACTTTTCAAAGTAGCACTCACCCTAGAAGTTGTTCTTTTTCCTTGTCAAATTCCAGAGTGCCCTTATAATAGTGTCTCCCAAACTATGTCCTTCGGTATTGATTTTCCTTCATCATGATAAGTTAATAAATGATCCAAGATAAAACATTTTCCTGTTTAAAACTAATTTGGGGAGAGCAGAGAAGATGGCGGTGAGATACGTGGGAGCGGAGTCCACTTCCCCTCAACACCAGTGAAACACCTAGCTGATCTGAGGAGCAGAGCGAACAGCCAACAGTATTCCAGCGTATATGAAGATTGGAGACCAAAGATAGAGGACATTGAAAGATCTGATGGTAAGAAGAGAGCTTCAGGACAATAAGGTCCCTGGGACCTGAGCGGGGACCAGGGTGGCTGAAGCCCCGGCCCAGGCGCAGGGGCTGCTGCAGGATTCTTGGGAGAGAGCCAGGCTGGGCTGTGTGAGCAGCCAGGTGCTTGTTTGGACCAGGGGGGCTTGAATAGGAAGAATTTCTCAAAAAGAAAAAGAAAATGGAGGCACTCAGGGGCTAGTTAGAGAACTCTACGTAGCAGCCGTGGACTCTGCCGCACCTCCTCCCTCAGCCCCTGGACTGTGAACGCAGGAAAAGCATCCCCTGCGCTCACCTGGCGCCCGGTTGCACACACCCAGATTAGTGAACTAGGGGTCCACACCTGAAACACCGGCCTGCCACCCACACCTGAAACCCTGGCAGGGCGCCCACACCTGAAACCTCAGGTAGGTGCCCATCAGGAGCAGAGGATAGCTGCCCCACCCACAGGCCAAAATAGCGGACCTGAGAGCCCTGTGACTCAGTCCCAAAGCGGCACCGCGGACCGGCTCAACTCAGGACCAAAGCTGCTGGATGGATAGGCCAGCCACGCAAGACCTAGGCCCAAAGCAGCAGATCGGCTTATCAACGGCCTGGCTGCCTGCCAGGGACCACACCTACAACTCCTACCTAACGCCTATGCACAGAGCCCTGCAGGCCATAGTGGCTCTCCAGGACTAAGGCAGAACACCCAGCAGAGGGGAGCTGCAGGGCTAGGGGAGACTGCATTCCCTGGAAAGACTCAACCCAATAGGGGGCTGAATGATCCCATAGCAGCACCCAGAGCCCCTAGCATCTAAGACAGCAAAGAGCAAGAAGGTAGAGTGTGAGTTGCCCCCCTAATTGGGGCAACTCAAGGACAGCACAACTGGTGAACTAAAGGCCTAGTGGGGAGCAGAGGGACCATGAGGAACTGGACTGGAGGCTGAACAACAGCGAAGAGTGTGGCTCAGGAAGGGAGAAAAGTGAAACCAATCCTTCCAAACACCCCCTCCCATTCCAAAGACAGGACAACCAGCAGAACTAACCTGACCAGTTTAAAGCCAGCATAAGACTATTTTTTTTTTTCACTTTCCTTCTTTCCACCGGAATTCCTTCTTCCTTTCTGTCTTTCTTTCTTTTTCTTTTCCTTCTTCCTTCCATCCTTTACCTTTTTTTATGAATTCTTATTGCCTTCTTTTATTTATTCCTTTGTTTTAATTTTTGTTAAAATACCTTCTTATCTTGCCTCTGATATTTCTTTATTCCCTCTTCCTTCCTTCCTGTCCCATTCTATTCCGTTTTCCCACTTTCCCTTCTTTTTTTGCCCCCCCTTTCTCTTTTTCCCACAGGTGAGACAACAAAACCTGGAGTGCTGAAAAGACCAGAGTTAGACTGTGTTACACCCATAAACATCAGCTCAAGACCAGAGAGCACAGGAGATTAAGGAGAGAGCACCACTGAATCCCATTGGCATTCTACCATAGAGGTTCATATAATAAACTCAGGAAATCAGAATAGATCAATTTAAGAAGCAGAGGCTAACAAGAAGAGTCTCACAAACAATGGGAACACAAAGAAACAATCCCCAAATGAAAGGAAAGGAGGAAGCCTCAGGAAGAATGCTAAATGAAAAAGAGGCAAGTCAACTGTCTGATACTGAGTTCAAAGCAATGGTTATCAGAAAGCTCACTGAGCTCTCTCAGCACACAGAGAACTACCAGAAACTACAGGGAAACTACAGTGAACTCACTGCAAACTATATCAACATGAAAAAGGAAATAGCAACTATCAAAAAGGGCCAAGAGGAAATGAAGAATACAATTTCTGAATTGAAGAACACAGTAGAAGGAATAAAAAGCAGTCTTGATGAAGCAGAGGATCGGATTAGTGAGCTGGAGGACAAAGGAGAAAAAAACACCCAGAAAGAGCAAGAAAAGGAAAAGAGGCTCAGAAAAAATGAAGAGGGATTCAGGGAAATGCTGGAGAACAGAAAACGTAACAATATCCATATAATAGGAATACCAGAAGGAGAAGAAGAAGAGGAAGGGATAGAAAACCTGTTTGAAAAAGTAATGATGGAAAATTTACACAATCTGAGGAGAGAAAAAGTTACCCAAATCCAGGAAACACAGAGAGTCCCAAGCAAGAGGAACCCAAAGAGACCCACTGCAAGACACATAATGATTAAAATGGCAAAATTCCAAGACAAAGAGAGGATCTTAAAGGCAACAAGGGAGAAAAAGGAAGTAACATACAAGGGAGCCCCAATAACGTTAGCAACTGACTTCTCAATGGAAACGCTCCAAGCCAGAAGAGAATGGAAAATATATTCCAAGTAATGAGAACCAGAGGCCTGCAACCAAGACTACTTTACCCAGCAAGGCTCTCAATCAAGATAGAAGGACAAATAAAGAGTTTCCCAGACAAAAGAAGTCTAAAACAATACACTTCCACCTAACCAGATCTCCAAGAGATGCTAAAGGGACTGCTTTAAAGAAAGGAAGGAAAAGAGAAAGACAGAGGAACACAGGTAGGAAAAAATGGCAATGAATAACTACCTATTGATAATGACCTCAAATGTAAATGGATTAAATGCACCAATCAAAAGACATAGAATAGCTGAATGGATAAGAAAACATGACCCACACATGGGCTGCCTACAAGAGACCCACCTCAGGACAAAAGACCTACACAGACTGAAAGTGAAGGGCTGGAAACAAATTTTCCAAGCAAACAGACAGGAAAAAAAAGCAGGGGTAGCAATCCTCATATCAGACAAAATAGACTTCCAAAGAAGGGCCATAAAGAGAGACCCAGAAAGTCACTTCATAATACTCAAAGGAAGAATCCACCAAGAAGACATAAACATTGTAAGTATATATGCACCCAACATAGGAGCACCCAAATACATAAAGAAACTCTTGCAGGAGTTCAAGACAGATATTGACAGCAACACAATTATAGTAGGGGACTTTAACACCCCACTATCAAAAATGGAGAGGTCTTCCAAACAAAATATCAAGAATGATATTGTGTCACTTAACAACACCCTAGAGGAAATGGACTTAACTGATATATACAGAGCTTTTCATCCCAAAGAAGCAAAATACACATTCTGTTCAAGTGTACATGGAACTTTTTCAAAGATAGACCACATCATAGAACACAAAGCAAGCCTCAACAAATTCAAGAAAATTGAAATCATATCAAGCATTTTCTCTAAACACAAGGGACTGAAACTAGAGACCAACCCCAAAGGAAAAAATCCCAAACCCTCAAAATCATGGAGACTGAATAGCATGCTATTAAACAATGAATGGGTCAAGAACGAGATTAGGGAAGAAATCAAAAACTATCTGGAAACAAATGAAAATGAACTTACAACAACCCAAAGCCTATGGGACACAGCAAAGGCAGTCCTGAGAGGGAAGTTCATAGCAATACAGGCCTACCTTAAAAAGATAGAAACATTTCAAACAAACAGCCTAACCCTACACCTACAAGAACTGGAGGAACAACAAAAAAGACAGCCCAGAGCAAGCAGAAGGGGGGAAAAAACCAAGATCAGAGCAGAGATAAATGACATACAGACTAAAAGCACAATTCTAAGGAACAATGAATCCAGGAGCAGATTCTTTGAAAAGATAAACAAAATCGACAAGCCTTTAAGTAGGCTCATGAAAAAAAAGGGAGAGGATCCAAATAAACTAATCAGAAATGAAAGAGTAGAGATTACAACTGATACCACAGAAATACAAAGGATTTTAAGGAATTACTACAAAGAACTGTATGCCGAGAAATTTGAAAACCTAGGTGAAATGGATACATTTCTAGAAAAATATAGTCTTCCAAAACTGAATGAAGAAGAAGCAGAAAACCTGAACAGATCAATAACAGCAGACGAAATTGAAGCAGTCATCAAAACCTCCCAACACACAAAAGCCCTGAACCATTTGGTTTCACAGGAGAATTCTACAAAGAATTTAAGGAAGCTAACCCCCATCCTTCATAGACTATTCGAAAAAATCCAAACTGATGGAAGACTCCCAAACTCTTTTTATGAAGCCCGCATCGTCCTAATCCCAAAACCAGATAAAGATACAACGAAGAAAGAAACTTCAGCCCAATATCGCTGATGAACATAGATGCTAAAATTCTCAATGAAATATTGGCAAACTGCATCCAGCAATACATTAAAAAGATCCTCCACCATGACCAAGTGGGATTCATCCCAGGGATGCAAGGATGGTACAATATTTGCAAATCAATAAACATAATACATCACATAAACATCAAAAAAGAAAAAAATCACATGATCATATGAATAGATGTGGAAAAAGCATTTGATAAGATACAGCACCCATTTCTGATAAAAACGATCAGCGAAGTGGGAATAAAGGGAGCATTCCTCAACATCATAAAGGCTATATATGAGAGACCTACAGCGAATATCATAATTAATGGACAAAAACGTAGAGCTTTCCCACTAAGATGAGGAACAAGACAAGGATGCCCTCTCTCACCACTCCTATTCAACATAGTATTGGAAGTCCTAGCCACAGCAATCAGACAAGAAAAAGAAATAAAAGGCATCCAAATTCGAAAGGGGGAAATGAAACTGTCACTGTTTGCAGATGACATGATAGTGTACATAGAAAATCCTATAGACTCCACCAAAACGCTACTTTTCCTAATAAATGATTTTGGCAAAACAGCTGGATACGAAGTCAATACTCAGAAATCTAAGGCATTGCTGTACACCAACAACGAAACTGCAGAAACAGAAATCAGAAAAAAAATCCCATTTGATATAGCAACAAGAAAAATAAAGTACCTAGGAATAAACCTAACCAAGGAGGTAAAATACCTGTACTCAGAAAACTACACAACACTGAAGAAAGAAATTAAGGAAGACACAAACAAATGGAAGCATGTACCATGCTCATGGATTGGAAGAATTAACATCATCAAAATGGCCATACTACCCAAAGCAATCTATAGATTCAATGCAATCCCTATTAGAGTACTCATGACATATTTCACAGATATAGAACAAACATTTCAGAAATTTATATGGAACCATAAACTACCCTGAATAGCTGCAGCAATTTTGAGAAAGAAGAACAAAGCAGGAGGGATCACAATACCTGATATTGAACTGTATTACAAGGCCACTGTAATCAAAACAGCCTGGTGCTGGCATAAAAACAGGCACATAGGCCAATGGAACAGAACAGAGAGCCCAGAAATTAACTCAAGTCTTTACGGTCAATTAATATTTGACACAGGAGGCAGGAGTATAAAATGGAGCAAAAACAGCCTCTTCAACAGATGGTGTTGCGATATCTGGACAGCTACGTGGAAAAAAATGAAACTCGATCACCAATTACAGCATACACAAAAATAAACTCAAGATGGATAAAAGACTTAAATATAAGTTGTAACACCATAAAAGTCCTTCAGGAAAACATTGGCAGGAAAATCTCAGACATTCCCCGCAGCAACATCCTCACAGACACATCCCCTAAAGCAAGGGTCATAAAGGAAAGAATAAACAAATGGGACCTCATCCAAATAAAAAGCTTCTGCAGGGCTAAAGAAAACAGCACCAAATTACAAAAAGAACGAAGAGTATGGGAAAACATATTTGTTAATGGTACCCCAGAGAAGGGCCTTGTCTCCAAAATATATAACGAATGCACACAACTCCACTCCAGAAAGACAAACAACCCAATTAAAAATGGGCAAAGGACTTGAACAGACACTTCTCCAAGGAAGACACACAGAGGGCCCAGAGACATATGAAAAGATGCTCAGCATCACTAGCCATCAGAGAGATGCAAATTAAAACCACTATGAGGTACCATCTCACAGCAGTCAGAGTGGCCAACATAAACAAATCCACAAACAAATGTTGGAGAGGATGAGGAGAAAAGGGAACCCTAGTGCACTGTTGTTGGGAATGCGGACTGGCGAGGCCACTGTGGAAAACAGTATGGAATTTCCTCAGAAAACTAAAAATGGAACTGCTCTTTGACCCAGCAATTCCGCTGCTGGGATTATACCCTAAGAACCCTGAAACACCAATCAAAAGAACCTGTGCACCCCAATGTTCATAGCAGCACAATTTCTAATTGCCAAGTACTGGAGGCAGCCTAAGTGCTCATCAGCAAATGAGTGGATCCAAAAACTATGGTATATTTACACAATGGAATTCTACGCAGCAGAGAGAAAGAAGGAGCTTATACCATTCACAACAGCATGGATGGAACTGGAGAGCATTTTGCTGAGTGAAATAATGCAGCCGGTGAGGGACAAATACCATATGATCTCACCCTTAACTGGAACATAATCAATAGAAAAAAAAAAGCAAAGAAAATACAGCCAGAGACATTGAAGTTAAGAATAATCTAACAATAGCCAGGGGTGAGTGGGGAGGGGACAGTGGGCAGAGGGGATTACAGGAACTAGTATAAGTGACACATGGACAAAATCAAGGGGGTGGGTGGAGGTGGGGGATGGAGGTTGGTTCAGCTGGGATGGGGTGGAGGGATGGGGAGAAAAGATATACAACTGTAATTGAAAAACAATAAACATTAAAAAAAAAGATTGAGTGCAGAGAAAGATTAAAGGCATTCATGAGGGAAAAAAAAAACTAATTTGGAAAAGTAATGTAAAATGGAGCACCCACTATGAACAACCATGCGGAGGATTCTCAAAAAAAATTAACAATAAGACTACCATATGTTCCTACAATCCCACTACTGTACATTTAGGAAAGGAATTCAAAGCAGGATTTCAAAGCGGTATCTGCACTATTATATTCATAGGAGAATTATTCAAGATAACCAAGATAACAAAACAACCTAAATGTCTATGAAAGAATAGGGGATAAAGGAAATGTGGTAATCCTGGCTGTCATGGCTCAGTGTACTGAGTGCTGGTCTGTGAACCAAAGGGTTGCCAGTTCAATCCCCATTCATTGCACATGCCTGAATTGTGGGCCAGGTCCCCAGTTGGGGTTGTGTGAGAAGCAACCAATAGATGTATCTCTCACACATTGATGTTTCTCTCCTGGTCTTTCTTCCTCCCTTCCCCTCTCTCTAAAAGTAAATAAATAAAATCTTTTAGAGAAAGAAGAAGAGAAAAAGAAAGGAAAATACTCTAATAATGAAATGGCACTAAATATGTATCTGTCAAGAACCACCTTAGATGTAAATGGCCTAAATATTCCAACCAAAAGACAGAGGGTAGCTGAATGGATAGGAAAACAAGACCCATCTATATGCTGCCTCCAAGACATCCATCTCAGATCAAAAGATATACACAGGCTAAAAGGAAAGGGATAGAAAAATATTTAATGGAAGTGGAGAGGGAAAAAAAAGCTGGGGTAGTGTTAGAAACGTGGGAGAAATAGAGGTGGGAGGAACTGGGTGATCTGGTCCAAGTGCCTTTATTTGATGCTGCACTTATGGCGGGCTGAGTCAGGTCCACTTCAGCACTGGGGGAAGGCAGGAGTTGGGTATTTAAAAGAAAAAGCTGGGGTTTGTGAGGGGGTAGGGAAGGGATTAGTCTTTTGTTATTCCAGGGGGGTGCCTCAGGGTTCCAGGATGTGAGCCAGGACAATGGGTTAGGTAAAGGCACAGGTTGTTCCCAGGTACAGGAGGGTCAGTCTGGCCACAGGCTATTGTGGCTGGCACCAGGTGTCTTTTGTGCATGGTGGGAGAGAGTTTCCATTAAGCTCTGGGCTACCAAGTGAGTCATGACAACTGAGTCATAGGCAGTCCAGAGGGTTGGAATCTCACCTGACTGGGTCATTATCAGTCTGTGAGTTCGAGATCTGGCCTGACCTTTTCAGGTAGCAGTACTTATATCTCACCGAAAGACTTTAAAGACAAACTATAGGAAGAGACAAAGAAGGACAGTACATAATAAAAGGAACAATCCAACAAGAGGATATAATCCTACTAAATATTTATGCACCCAACGTAGGAGCACCTAAATATGTGAAGCAACTCTTGGTGGACAAAAAGAGAGAGATTTACAGAAATACAGTCACACTTGGGAATTTTAACACCCCATTGACTTCAATGGACAGATATTCCACAGAGAAAGTCAACAGGAGACAAGGCCTTAAATGACACACCCGATTTAATGGATTTAATTGATATATTGAAAGCATTACATCCTAAAGCACCAGAACATAAGTACTTTTCAAGTGCACATGGAAAGTCTTCTAGGATAGACCACATGTTAGGAGACAAAACAAATCTCAATACATTTAAGATTGAAATCATATCAAGCATCTTCTTTGACCACCCACAATGCTATGAAACTAGAAATCAATCACAAAATTAACACTGAAAACTACACAAAGACATGGAAACTAAATAACATGTTATTAAACAATGCATGGGTCAACATTGAGATCAAGGAAGAAATCAAAAGATACCTTGAAACAAATTAAAAGGAGTACACAACAATCCAAAATCTGTGGGACACAGGGAAAGTTTCTAAGAGGGCAATCCTAGGAGGGAAATTCATAGCATTATGGGCCTATCTCAAAAAAAACAAGAAAAAGCAAAAAAAAAAAAATTAACTTTACACTTAAAGGAACTTGAAAAAGAACAACAAACAAAGCCCAAAGTGAGTAGAAGGAAGGAAGTGATTAAAATCATAGCAGAAATACAAGGAATACAATCTTACAAAAATGAAACAAAATATGAAGGAATCCAAGAGCTGGCTCTTTGAAAAGATAAGCAAGATTAACAAACTCTTAACCAGATTCATCAAGAAAAAAAGAGAAAGGGCCCCAATAAATAAAATCAGATATGAAAGAGGAGAAATAACAACTGACACCACAGAAATACAAAGGATTGTAAGAAAATATTATGAACAGCTATATGTGAACAAACTGGACAACCTGGACAAAATGAATGAATTTCTAGAAACATACGATCTTCCAAAACCAAACCAGGAAGAATCAGAGAGTAAATAAACAGATTACAGCTAATGAAATTGAAACAGTAATCAAAAACCTTCCAACCAGCAATAACCCTGGACTGGATGGCTTCACAAGGAAGTTTTACCAAAAATTCTGAGAAGAAAACCACTGCTTCTCAAACTATTTTATAACATCCAAGAGGAGGGAAGGCTCCCAAACCTATTTTATGACGTCAGCATTATCCTAATTCCAAATGTAGATAAAAACACTACAAAGAAAAAAAATTATAGGCCAATACCCTTGATGAACATAGATGCTAGAATTCTCAAAAACCAACAAACTGAATATAGCAATGCATCAAAAAGATCATAAACCATTATCAAGTGAGATTTATTCTGGGAATGTAAAATTGGTACAACTTTCACAAGTCAATAATGTGGTACACCACATAAACAAAATGAAGGATAAGAATCACATGATCATATCAATAGATGCAGAAAAAGCATTTGATAAAATCCAGCACCCATTTATGATAAAATCTCTCAGCAAAGTGAGATTAGATGGAATATACCTAAACATAATAAAGGCCATACATGACAAACCCCCTGCCAGCATCATACTCAACAGGCAAAAACTACAACTGTTCCTCTTAAGATCAGGAACAAGACAAGGATGTCCTCTTTCACCTCTCTTATTCAATATAGTACTGGAACTCCTAGCCACAGCAATCAGACAACAAGAAGAAATAAAGGCATGCAAATATGAAAGAAAGAGTAAAATTGACTTTATTTGCAGATGACATGATACTATACGTACAGAATCCCAAAGATTCCACTGGAAAACTACTAGAACTGATAAGTGAATTCAGCAAAGTAGCAGGATACAAAATTAATATCCAGAAATTGGTCGCATTTTTTAAAAATTACATTTTCTTGATTATGCTATTACAGTTATTCTGATTTATCCCCCTTTGCCCCCTCCACCCAGGCCCCTACTCCCTCAGACAATCCCCCCCACCATTGTTCATGTCCATGGGTCATGGGTATAGGTTCTTTGGCTACTCCATTCCTTATACTGTACTTTATATCCCCATGGCTATTTTGTAACTACTTATTTATACTTAATCCCTTCACCTGTTCACCCATTCTCCCCCTCCCTCCTCCCATCTGGCAACCTTCTGGTAACTAACTTCTTTTCTCTTGCTTTTAAGAGTCTCTCTTTATCTTTAACCTTTGGCCTTTTAATAATGATGTGTTTTGGAGTGAGCCTCTTTGCATCCATCATAATTGGGACTCTCTGCACTTCCTGGATTTGCATGTCTATTTCCTTCACCAAATAAGGGAAGTTTTCTTTCACTATTTTTTCAGATAGATTTCCAATTTATTGCTCTTTCTCTTCTCTTTTTGGCACCCCTATGAGGTAAATGTTGGGTCTTTTAAAGTTTTCCCACAGGCTGTTGATACTATCCTCATTTTTTGTCTTTTTTTGAATTCTTGGGGGTGGGGAGGGCAGGGGGAAACAATGGGGGAAAATTGGGACAACATATTGAACAACAAGAAAAAAAGATGAATTGAACTAAAACCAGGACAGAGACTTTTGGCCAAGTGTTTCATGAATTCCTAAAAAAAAAAAAAAAAAAAAAAGACTGGAATTAAGTCAGTACCCAAATCCCTGTTAGTGATGCTTTGAGTTATTTGTATATTGGTGTATGTAATGGATAGTCATGCAAAAGTTAACTGCCTAATAAATTACATGAATAGCTCATCACGTAGAGTAGGCTTCTCAACCTATAGGTCATGATTTAATAATTTTGTCTGTTATTTTTGGTGTATTTGAATTGGTGTCAGGATTCTTGTCCAAAGAGTAAGAGTGGGCAGCCAATCTATAAGTACTGCTTGTACAGTGGTACTGCAGTAAGACCTATTTAGTTCTGAGATATACTCTCTATATGTTAGACAAACATGGGGAAAGAGAGTCATGGAATCAAGTTGTTAGAAAAAGAAACTCTAGAAGAATAAAAATAAACAAGAAAATATGAAAATAACCAAAAAATAACCTTAGGCTACAAAGTGTCTTGTTCAGTCAACAT
Source organism: Desmodus rotundus (assembly GCF_022682495.2). Classification (NCBI taxonomy): domain Eukaryota; kingdom Metazoa; phylum Chordata; class Mammalia; order Chiroptera; family Phyllostomidae; genus Desmodus; species Desmodus rotundus. The sequence continues at coordinate 51,290,083 of NC_071400.1, forward strand.
GAACTAAAACCCAATAAATACATAAGCAATTTCACAGGTCATATGAGAAGATAGATCACAGCAACATCAATCAAATTAATGTGCCAGATTATCTTAAAAAAAAAAACTCAACAAAAATGGAAATAGAGGCCTCAATCTGGATATTTTGAGTTTATGCATACTCAACATTGCTTAAACGTTCTAGAATAGCAAGTTAGTTACACCCTCTTCCTTAACTGATACTTGAAATTCAACACAGGAGATTTTATTTCTTTATTCTAAGGTTATATCTCTGACATTTAAAAAAGCAAAATAAATGTAAGACAGGGGTAGCATAAGGTGGTAGGCAAGCTAATTGATGTCCCAGCTAGAATGCCTGAGTTCACAAGCCCTACCACTTAGTACATGATACTGGATGATTACTTTGCCTCTTATAGAGTCTCTTTCCTCAAGTGTGAAATTTGGGGTTATAAGTACACCTATCTTATAGGGTTGTGAGTATTAAATGAGATCAAGTATGTAAAGTAGTCAGAATAGTACCTGGCACATGAAAAGCACTCAATAAATGGGAGCTGCTATTGTTCTCAGTCATTGATTTCTCACCATGGGCAAGTTTCAGACTCTTCCCTGAACCAGGATTCTAGGGATAGGGTAGGACAATGTGAGGTGGGGAGTAGAACTGGGGGATAAAGAATGGTGAGAGACAAAGTTTACTTGCTGAGAACTAGATCTGTCTCATGGCATTCCAATTCAATCTTAACTTTTCCTTTTCTGCAGGTATGATAAATCTCATTCCAGATGATCATTATACTACAGCTATGTGTCATTTTATATTATAAAATTAGCTCCCTTGACTACACTGGGGAAGAAAATATCCTTGAAATGCTAATTCTAATATTTTTTGCAAGTAAGGTCTTCTGATAAATTATTTTGTCATTTAGACCAGAGTACTTAATATGGCAACTGGAAAAGAATACTTTTAAGGGTGTCAGAGCTCATTTTCCAAAAAATTGCTATTGTAAGAGAAGCAATCACTTAGCAGAAAGAAAGTCTTTCTTTTAAAAAAATATTTTTATTTATTTATTTTTAGAGAGAGGGAGAAAGGGGGAAGCAAAACAGCAATGTGTGGTTGCACCTTGCACACCTTCTACTGGAGATCTGGCCCACAACCCTGGCGTGTGCCCTGACTGGGAATTGAATCGGTGACCCTTTAGTTCACAGGTGGGTGCTCAATCCACTGAGCCACACTGGCCAGGTCAAAAATCCTTTCTTCAGGCATGCATATTTCTTATTTCTGTGAAAAGTTGTTGGTGTGGGGGCTTGGGTTTAATATCTAGGCTAAGAGATAGAATTATGCTTTTTACAGGTGGTGAATTCTTTATTTTTACATTGTCTATGGTATTTGGGCTTCTCAGGCCACCTAGGAATTATTCTGACTATGACTTTTAATTTTTTTTTTGCCATTCAAGCATGCTATTTGATATACTGTAGGTTACCATATCAAATCCCGGTTTTATTTTGTTATGATTGGAGGATTAGGGAAGTAAGGAATGTTTAAGGGAAGAGTGAAATCTCCCAAGACACAACCTCAACCCTCTATCCTTTGCCTGAGACCTACATTAGCTTCTACCATACCTCATTTTACATACATACTTTATATTTTACGTACATATAGGGCATTCTTGTCCTTTATGTGTCTAAAATACTCCATGCTTTCTTGCTCCTGAGTCATTGCTCATTTATTAAGTGACTTCACAAACATATATCAAGTACCTGCTATGTGTAATGAACTATGCTAGGAATCAGAGTTATGGCAGTGAATAAGATGTCTGGTTCTGGCTTGAAATAGTGTGGTTTTTTTTTTTGGTCCCCTTTATCTTTAAAGATATCCACCATCCTTCAAGATTCAGATCCAAGTCATCATATTATATGTACCTCTCCCAGATAAACTCAACCTACAGGACCTTTTCTTGCTCTCAACTAGTATTTAATTGGTACACCATTCATTTGACTCTTATCATATTTCTGGTTTATAATAGTTGTTAAAAATGCTTCTGGCTGCAAACAGTAGAATACCTAGTCAATAGCAACTGAATCAAAAGGCAGTCAAGAAGGAGGTAGCTCCAGAGTAGATCTGGCACCATAACAATGTTATTAAGAGCCAGCTGCTTTGATCCTTCCACTCTGCTTTTCTCAGTGAGTCAGTGATGTCCTCCCTTATGGTTTGAAAATTGCTGCTGTAGCTCCAAGTATCACATCATTATATAACAGTGTCAAAAGCAGGACTCAAGAGGGCAACAGTGACACCAAAAGAGCCTCCTACTTCCATACCTTTTTCAGAATCCCCAGACAACTTTTAGTCACTGGCTAAGGGGTATGGGATTGCTATTGCTGACTTAAATAATTTATGATCTATCCCCTATGTCTGACCTACTGCTTCCAGAACATATTTCCTATCTCTTAAGGAGAGAAAGAGTGAAAGATGATGTTGTCCAGGAAACCAACCACATATGCTGAGTGTTTATGATTTTGATGTGTGCATTTATTGCTATGTTGTCATGGACAAATTAGCTCACCTTTCTAAATTCTCTTTTAGTACATCTAAAAATTGGGCATAAAAACACCTATCTCACAGGGTGTGTATGAATATCAAATAAAATGCTGATTATAAAAGAAAAAAGAGAGAAAAGACTCATGGACATGGACAACTATGTGATGTTTGCAGGGGGAGAGAGGTGGTGGAGGTAGAAGAGGATATGGGAAGATAAATGGTAATGGAAAAAGTACAATAACAATAAGATGAAATGAAATAAAATAAAAATGCCTCACATACTAGTAGATGCTCAGTAAATGTTTCCTATATAAACAGATGATTCATGGCTCTAGAATTACAAGACATCTAATCAGGCTCCGATGTAGTCTTCATCCCAGTTTATACAAATATTTATAGAGTAACACTTTGCAATATTGATTCTATGTATAGGCCTAGTAAGCAATCACCTATGATTATAATACATAGAATGTTAAAAGGGACTCCCAAGTCTCAAAATGCCTTTTTCACAATTCCTGTGGCTCCTGTCTCCTGTTACAATTCAATGACCCTAAGAAAGATAGCACAGTAAACTATTTATCATGCAGTAGTGTCTTAGTGTGAATTTTTTGATCAGATCTTTTCTGATGATAGCTTAGAGGAAGTTGAAGGATACAAGATAGGTCTAGAACACTAAATATATTATGATTAACTCATTTTTTCCTTCAGGTTCCAGAGCTCAAGAAATAAAAAATTAGTTCAGAGAAAGATGACAATATCTAACTTCAATGTAATGTACTATATAGCTAAGTCATATGTGGGCTTTCACATGTAGGTCAGACTCTGGGATCAGACAAATCTTAACTTGAATCCTGTCTCTCACTTGGTGTGTGATTGTGAGCAATTTATCTACCTTCTGTGGGATGGGTTATTTACCTGAAACTAATTGAGCAATAATCTCATAGAGCCGGTGCTAGCAGTGGGTTTGTCATATGTGGTCTCTGTTATGTTTACGTATGTTCCCTCTATTCCACCTTGTTGAGAGTTTTTATCATAAACGGGTGCTGGATTTTATCAAAAGCTTTGTCTGCATCTATTGGTATAATCATGTGGTTTTTATCCTTCATTTTGTTTATGTGGTGGATCACATTTATTGATATATTGTACCATGTTTACATTCCAGCAATAAATTTCACTTGATCATGGTGTATGATTTTTTTTTTGATGCATTTCTGTATTCAGTTTGCTAATATTTTGCTAAGGATTTTAGTGTCTATGTTCATCAGAGATTTGGACTATAATTGTCTTTCTTTGTAATGTCTTCTCTGATTTTGGAATTAGGATAATGCTGGCCTTGTAAAATGACTTTGAGAGCCTTTCCTCCTCTTGAATATGATGAAATAGTTTGAGAAGGAGAGGTGTTAGTTCTCCTCAGAATGTTTGGTAAAATTCACCTGAGAAGCCATCTAGTCCAGGGCTTTTGTTTGTTTGGAGGTTTTTTTTTTGTTTTTTTTTTTTACTGCTGCAATTTAATTAGCTGTAATTCAGTCTGTTCTGATTCTCTGATTCTTTCTGATTTAGTTTTGAAATATTGTATGTCTCTAGGAATTTATCCATTTTGTCCAGGTTGACCAGTTTTTTGGCAGATAGTTGTTCATAATATTTTCTTACAATCCTTTGTATTTCTTTGGTGATGGTTGCTATTTCTCCTCTTTCATTTCTGATTTCATATATTTGGGTCCTTTCTATTTTTTTCTTGATGAGTCTGGTTAAAGGTTTGTCAATCTTGTTTATCTTTTCAAAGAACCAGCTCTTGGATTCATTGATCTTTTTTATCTGTTTTTTTTTACTCGATTTCATTTACTTCTGCTCTGATCTTAAATATTTCCTTCCTTGTACTCACATTGGGCTTTGTTTGTTGTTCCTTTTCAAGTTCCTTTAAGTGTGAAGTTAAATTGTTTATTTGAGCTTATTCTTGTTAATCTCACAGAGGTGGAAGCATTAAATGAGACTGTATAAAAGAACTTACCATGTATATGGCTCAAATGTTCATTATTATTATCATTTGTTAATATAAATCTTACATGAAAATGATCTCATGGTATATAAATCACAGGGAAGATTATTCTTACCTTGCCTTTGAAGAAAGAGACTCATAGGACTTCCAGCCAAGATGGATGCATAGGTAAATACACTTTGCCTCCTTGCACAACCAAAAGAAGGATAACAACAAATTTAATAACAAAGAATAACCAGAACTGCCAGAAAATCAAACTATATGGAAGTCCAACCACCAAAGTATTAAAGAAGAAACATTCAGCCACATTGGGATGAGGGATGGAGACAGGCAGCCCTGGCAGAAAGGATGCAATGTGAGGTGGTGGCTGGAGGACCAGGTGGGTGAGGCAGCGACTGGTGGACTGGGCTGTCCCACATTGGTGTGTGGGTAACCAGGAAGAACATCGGGGAAATGAGATGACTATGCAAGCTAGAGTTCCAGTGCAGGGAACTAAAGCCTCACAACCTCTGGTGGTAAAAACCTGTGGGGTTGGTGGCAGTGGGAGAAACTCACAGCCTCACATGAGAGTGTGTTGGAGATACCCACGGGGTCCTAGAATGTACACATACCCACCCACCCGGGAATCAGCACCAGAAGGGCCCAATTTGGTTGTGGGTAGCAGGAGAAGTGACTGAAAGCTGACCAAGAACCGAGCAAACAGCATTGTTCCCTCTCTGACCCCTCCCCAACATATAGTGCCAGGATGCAGCAATGTGTATTGCACCACCCTGGCGAATACCTAAGACTCTGGCCCTTAAAATGTAACAGGTGTGCCGAGACAAAGAAATAAGGCCCTAATGAAAGAACAGATCAATGCTTCAAAATACAACTAAGTGATGAAGAAAAACCTATCAGATGCAGAATTCAAAACACTGGTAATCAGGATGCTCACAGAAATTGTTGAGTATGGGCACAAATTGGAGGAAAAAGTGAAGGCTATGCAAAGTGAAATGAAGAGAAATATACAGGGAACCAACAGTGAAGGGAAGGGAACCAGGACTCATATCAACAATTTGGAGCAGAAGGAAGAACTAAACATTCAACTAGGACAGAATGAAGAGGGAATAATTTTAAAAAGTGAGGATAGGCTTAGGAATCTCCTGGACAACTTTAAATGTTCCAACATCCAAATCATAAGGGTGTTGAAGAGAGAAGGAGAAGAGCAAGAAATTGAAAACTTATTTGAAAACATAAGAAAGAATACTTCCCCAATCTGGCAAAGAAAATAGATTTTCAAGGAATCCAGGACGATTAGAGAGTCCCAAAGAAGTTTGAACCAAGGAAGCACACACCAAGGCACATCATAATTACATTACCCAAGATTAAAGACAAGGAGAGAATCTTAAAAGCAGCAAGAGAAAAGGAGACGGTTGCCTACAAAGAGTTCCCATAAGACTATCAGTTGATTTCTCTAAAGAAACCTTGCAAGCAAGAAGGGGCTGGAAAGAAGTATTCAAAGTCATGAAGGGCAGGGACCTACATCCAGGATTTCTCTATCCAGCAGGGCTATGGTTTAGAATGGAAAGGCAGATAAAATTCATCCCAGATAGGGTAAAGTTTAAGGAGTTCATCATCTCCAAGTCCTTGTTGTGTGCAATGTTGAAGGGACTTGTCTAGGAAAAAGAAGGTGATCAAAACTATGAACAGTAAAATGACAACAAACTCACAGCTATCAACAACTGAACCTAAAACAAAACAACAACAACAACAAAATCCCCAGAAACAAAAACAAACTAAGCAAACAACTAGAACAGGAAAAGAATAACAGAAATGGAAATCACATGGAAGGTTATCAGTGGGGATGGGGAGGTGGGGAGTGGGGGGAAAGGTACAGGAAATAAGAGGCATAATGGCTGGGCATAGAATACACAGGGGGAGGTTGAGAATAGTGTGGAAAGTGGAGAAGCCGAAGAGTTTGTATGTAGTTCTATGGACATGAACTAATGTGGGGGGGATGTAAGTAGGAAGGGGGTGCAGGGCAGAGGGAAATAAAGGGGGGTAAATGGGACAACTGTAATAGTGTAATCAATAAAATATAGTAAAAAAAAAGACTATATAAATTCAGAAATAGACACGTAGGCTTTAACTAGTTTGCCTTATATCTTAGAAGAAGGTAATGATAGAGCCAGGACTAGAATCTAGGTCTTCAGTACAGAGTCAGAGATTCTTCTGCCTGGATTAAAGTGTCTCTCAAAGAACTCTATGTTCATCGTGACCAAGGTCGATTCCTAATGGCACAGCTAATTTGTGGCAGCTATTTTGTTAAAAGAACAGGGTTAAAAACACTGCTTTAAAAAAAAAATTAACCAGCAATGTATGTTGCAGACAACCCTGGAGCTTATTTCATCTACCACCTCATCATTACTTGGGCTCAGGAGCTATCAAGCTCACACGTGAATTGGGAGTCACATGTATGGCAAGATGGTCTGTGGCAGGACATAACCTTGTTTGACTTGTTCACTATTATATGTTCAGCAGTTAGCACAAAGCATATCACATGCTAGGTGTTCAATAGGTACTTGCAAAATTAGCGAATTATTTGGTAATTTATAAGAGCTGAGAACATAATGGTTAGGGTTTTCTTTTTTTGTATTTTTTGGTTTATATATAAAATATTATGAACCTACTTGATTTTTACAATTCGGTCATTTCAGCAACACATATCTTGTTCCGAAGACAGAATATAAGAATGAACCAGCCTAGCTGGGGTTTATAATTTTCCCCAAACAGACCTGGGCTTTGAACAATCTTTCATTTCGTACAGGGTTTCACTTTAATATTTGTCTTCTCTCAAACTGCTCACAGATCACTTCCTGCAGTGAGAAGTAATTCTCTAAAGAGCAGCAAACATCAGTCCTTGGGAGGCAAACTCAGCTAGGCCTTATAATTCTTGAGAAATGAAACATTGAGTCAAGATTTCAATTTTTTTTCTTAAATCAAACAGCACAGGTGTGCCTTGAAAAGTAAATGGATGAAGTAACCCAGGATTAGGAAAATATGACAGTCTTTTTAACAATGGGCATTCTTTATTTTTTCTTTCTTTAAGTTTTAAATTTTTTTGTTGTTATTCAATTACAGTTGTCTGCATTTTCTCCCCATCCCTCTACCCCACCCCAGCCAACCCCACCTCCCTTCCCCACCTCCACCCTCCCCCTTGATTTTGTCCATGTGTCCTTTATAGTAGCTCCTGTAAACCCCTCTCCCCACTATCCCCTCCGGAAGCAACCTAAGTGCCTATCAACAAATGAGTGGATCAAAAAACTATGGTACATTTACACAATGGAATTCTATGCAGCAGAGAGAAAGAAGGAGCTTATACCCTTTGCAAAAGCATGGATGGAACTGGAGAGCATTATGCTGAGTGAAATAAGCCAGATGATGAGGGACAAATACCATATGATCTCACCTTTAACTGGAACATAATAAACAGAAGAAAAAAGGAAACAAAATATAACCAAAGACATTGAAGTTAAGAACAATCAAACAATGGACATTCTATAGTCATGACTGTCGTTATTCTCTCCTTACATCTCTCTTGGGGACCTGATGGGTTTTTTAGTTGATTTGTTTTTGCGCTGAGAGAAAATGGAGAAGGAGGGAGGAGGAGAAGGGGAGAGAGAGAAAGAGAGAGAGAGAGAGAAAGAGAGAGAGAGACAGAGAGACAGAGGGACAGAGATTATTGGTTGCCTCCATACTGGGGATCAAACCTGACACCGTTTTCTTCACCAACCCTATGCCAAGGAAACGTTTTCTTCTCAGTCCTTTAGACATCATGGTAAATATAAAATTGCTCATTCATTAATTTGTTCTTTTGTCATTTTGTTTACTAAGTGTTTGCTTTCTGCTAGGCACTGGTAAAAACCTTGAGGAGTCAGAGATGAGTGAATCAGTTACTGCCCTTAAGGAATTCACAACCTCATGGGGTTAGACAGACAAGCAAGCAGATAAATTATAAAGCAACATAGTTAAGTGCTATTGCTGAGATATGAGCTGAATGCTGTGGGAGTCCAGTTCTATCTTCCGAGAGTATCTGATTTATCATCTTTATCTCTAATTTTGAAAGAGAATGCAAAGTCCTCATTAAATGATTTCAAGCCTCAGAAAACAGACTGGAGAGATATTTTTGGCAAAGGGCACCTTCTGTTGTCCCTGAAATAAGACTAAAATGCTGCCTACCTCATTTTTGTGTAAGGCCAATCTTTCTAATAATAGTATGCCTTTCAACAAATTAATAATAGAGCATCTGGCTCAACAGGAAGTGTTTCCATCAGTTAGTTGGAAGAGAGATATGTCCACTGTAAGACATCTAAAGCAGTTCTGGGAATAAAGGTAGCATGACCTGGAAGTTACCTATATTCTGTAACTGCTTCTAAGGCAGTCATTTCTCCTGGCATAGCAGTTTAATGGAAATTAAGCAAATAAAGAATGGAAAGTGAAACGGTTTCTATAAACACTGAGACATAAATAGATATTGGGTCTTTTACTAGTCTAAATGGGCCAATTCAGAAGTAGTATTTTTTATTTTGCAAAGGTATCCTGTCATCTCAGTGCTCAACAGCTGGGAAAAGCTCATGAGATCAGCCCCTCTGCCTTGGATCTGGGAGTTTTCAAACATGAACTGACTAGCAGTGGAAAAACTTTTAACAATGTTAGCTATAAACGAAATAAGAAAAGTAAAACAAAACAATAAACAAAGATATCTCTGCTTCAGGGAAAGTGTGTTGGGGAATTTATACATGATAAATGCTAATTTTCCATTGAACTGTAAGACATACTACTTTTATGGCATGCTGCCTTTTATTTTCCCTGAATGCTGGAATTAGTGATGACATGGTTTTCTTGTGGATGATGATGTTATGTGTGGACACAGCTTTTGCCAAAACATTGATCATTCAGCAATAGTGTGAGGGAAGAGTAGCATGCTCTCTAGATTGGAATATTATTAATTTTAAGGTCTATTTACAAGTCTGATGAAAAATTCAAGATGTCTGGTTCTATACACTAAATGTTTGTATCCCCCCAAATTCAAATGTGATAAGTGAATTCTCAATGTGATGGTATTTGGAGGTGGGGCAATTGGAAGGTAATTAGGTGAGGAGGAAACAGCTTTTAGAATGGGATTAGTGCCATTATAAAAGAGATCTCAGGGAGCTCCTTCACACCTCCTACCAACTGACAACACAGCTAGAAGATGGCCATCTGTGAACCAGCAAGTGGGCTCTCATCAGACATCAGATATGTAGGCACCTTAATTTTGGACTTCTCCAGATTGTCAAGTGCTTGCAAAAGCGCCCCCTACTCTTGGGATTAACCCTAGAAGGTTGCAACCTAGAATAATTTGGCAAACAGATATTACTCAAAATACCCCTCTTCATTCATAATATACTCATTAAATCAAACATTTGGTAATATAATCATACTTAAGTTTTAAAAGACTTGTTATGCTTATTTTAGAATATTATGTGGATTATGTATGCTATAGAAAGTTCAAGTGAGAGGCCTGAAGATGGCGACGAGATAGGTGGGAACGGAGTCCACTTCCCCTCAATGCCTGTGAAATACCTAGCTGATCTGAGGGGCAGAGTGAATAGCCAACAGTATTCCAGCATATATGAAGATCAGAGACCAAAGATAGAGGACATTGAAAGATCAGACGGTAAGAAGAGTGCTTAAGGACAATAAGGTCCCTGGGACCAGCGCAGGGACCAGGGCGGCTGAAGCTCTGGCCCAGGTGCAGGGTCTGCTGCAGGATTATTGGGAGAGAGTCAGGCTGGGCTGTGTGGGCAGCCAGGTGCTTGTTTGTACCAGGGGGGCTTGAATAGGAAGAATTTCTCAAAAAGGAAAAGAAAATAGAGGCACGTAGTAGCTAGTTAGAGAACTCTCCACAGCAGCCGCGGCCTCTGGCGCCCCTCCCCCCTCTGCCCCTGGACTGTGAACATAGAAAAGCAGCCCTGAAGCCCAGCTGGCGTGCATAGCAGACGGGGGGCCCACAACTGAAACTCCGGGTGAGCACGCGCCCCGATAAGTGGCCCGGCTGCCTGGGCGCACAGACAAAAAGCGCCTGGGTTGGTGCACAATAGGATCAGTGGCTGGCTGCCCCCATGCACACACCCAAAGCAGCCACACAACCGGATCAACGGCCTGGCTGACTGCAGGCAACCACACCCAAAAGCACTGGTTCTGAAAAACTCCTACCTAGCCCCTTCGCACAGAACCCTGCAGGGCCTCCGGGCTCTCTAGGAGGAAGGCAGAACTCCCAACAGAGGGGAGCAGCAGGGCTAGGGGAGACTGCATTCCCCGGAAAGACTCGACCCAGTAGGGGGCTGAACAACCCCATAGGAGCACTGAGAGCCCCTAGCATCTAAGACAGCAAAGAGCAAGAAGGTGGAATGTGAGTTGCCCCTAATTGGTACAACTCAAGGACAGCACAGCTGGTAAACTAAAGGCCTAGTGGGGAGTAGAAGGACCCGGAGGAACTAGACTGGAGGCTGAACAACAGCGAAGAGTGGGGCTCATGAAGGGAGAAAAGTGAAACTAATCCTTCCAACCACCCCCTCCACTTCCACAGACAGGACGACCAGCAGAACTAACCTGACAGGTGAGACAACAAAACCTGGAGTGCTGAAAAGACCAGAGTTAGACCGTGTTACACCCATAAACATCAGCTCAAGACCAGTGAGCACAGGAGATTAAGGAGACAGCACCACTGAATCCCATTGGCATTCTACCATAGAAGTTCATACCATAAACCCAGGGAGTCAGAATAGGTCAATTTAAGAAGCAGAGGCTAACAAGAAGAGTCTCACAAACAGGGAAGATGGCGGCAACATAGGTGGGAGCGGAGTCCACTTCCCCTCAACGCCAGGGAAATACCTAGCTGATCTGAGGAGCAGAGCGAACAGCCAACAGTATTCCAGCATATACGAAGATCAGAGACCAAAGATAGAGGACACTGAAAGATCTGACGGTAAGAAGAGTGCTGAAGGACAATAAGGTCCACGGGACCCAGGACCGCGCGGTACAAGGGCGGCAGAAGCGCCAGCCCTGGCGCAGGGGCTGCGGCAGGAGTCTTGGGAGAGGGCCAGGCTGCGCTGTGAGCAGCCAGGTGCTTGATTAGACCAGGGGGGCTTGAAAAGGAGGAATTTCTCAAAAAGAAAAAGAAAATAGAGACACTCAGGGGCTAATTAGAGAACTCTTGGTAGTAGCCGAGGCCCCTGGCGCCCCTCCCCCTACACCCCTGGACTGCTATGCTCACCTGAGGTCCGGTCGCGCGCGCGAGCAGATTAGCGAACGGGACCCACACTTGAAACCCCGGAGGGGCGCCCACACCGGAAACCTCCGAGATAATTTGGACCAGAGTCTAGCTGCTCCACCCACAGGCCCAAAACCTCGGAACCGAGTGCCGCGTGATTCAGTCCCAGGGCGGCCCCGCCCGCCCGAGAGACTCAAGCCCAGGGCGGCTGGATCGGGCCCCCAAGCACAGAGCCTGTGGCTCAGCGGGCTGCGCGCGCTCACCAAGCACAGGGCCGGCTGGGTGCCTGTTTTCTAAATACAAAGCTGCTGGCGAGTGTCCTAACCCCAAGGCGGCTGAATCCGCCACCTGCGCGCCAGCGTTCCAAGCCCTGGCGGATCTATTGGTCCGCCGGCTGCTCGCTCAGGGCACAAAATAACATCATAGACCCAAAGCGGCTGGATTCCCCTGCTGCGCGCGCACGCGTCACAAGCCAAAGCAGCTGGATTGGCTGATCAACGGACTGATTGACTGCCAGGGACCACACTTACATAACAGCGAAGAGTGTGACCCAGGAAGAGAGAAAAGTGAAACCAATCCTTCCAAACACCCCCTCCCGTTGCACAGACAGGACACCAGCAGAAATAACCTGACCGGTTTAAAGCCAACAGAAGGTTTTTTTTGTTTTTGTTTTTTTGGGTTTTTTTGTTTGTTTTTTTATCCTTTTTATTTTTTTTTCCTTTCCCCCTGAATTCCTTCTTCCTCTCTCTTTTTTTCTTTTTTTTCATTCCTTCTTCCTCCCATCCTTTACCATTTTTATGTCTTCTTCCTGCCTTCTTTTATCTATTTCTATGTTTTAATTTTTGCTAAAATTCCTTCTTATCTTGCCTCCGATCTTTCTTTATTCCTTCTTCCCTCCTTCCTTCCTTTCCTCCTTTCCTATTTCCTTTTTCCCTCCTTCCCATGTTTCTTTTGGTTTGTTTTGTGTGTGTGTGTGTGTTTTTTTTTTTTCTTTTCTTTCGCCCCCCCTTTCTCTTTTTCCCACAGGTGAGACAACAAAACCTGGAGTGCTGAAAAGACTAGAGTTAGACCGTGTTAAACACATAAACGTCAGCTCAAGACCAGTGAGCACAGGAGAGTAAGGAGACAGCACCACCGAATCCCATTGGCATTCTACCATAGAAGTTCATATCATAAATCCAGGGAGTCAGAACAAAGCAATTTAAGACGCAGAGGCCAACAAGAAGAACCTCACAAACAATGGGAAGACAAAGAAACAATTCCCAAATGAAAGGAAAGGAGGAAGTCTCAGAAAGAATACGAACTGAAAAAGAGGCAAGTCAACTATCAGATACTGAGTTCAAAGCAATGGTCATCAGGAAACTAACTGAGCTCTCTGAGCTCAAAGAGAACTACCAGAAACTACAAGGAAACTGCAATGAACTCACTGCAAACTATATCAACATGAAAAAGGAAATAGAAAATATCAACAAGAGCCAAGCGGAAATGAAGAATACAATTTCTGAATTGAAGAACACAGTAGAAGGAATTAAAAGCAGACTTGATGAAGCAGAGGATCGGATCAGCGAGCTGGAGGATAAAGTAGAAAAAAACATCCAGAAGGAGCAAGAAAAGGAAAAGAGGCTCAGAAAGAATGAAGAGGCAATAAGGGAAATGCAGGACAACATGAAACGTAACAATATCCGTATAATAGGAATACCAGAAGGAGAAGAAGAAGAGCAAGAGATAGAAAACCTGTTTGAAAAAGTAATGATGGAAAATTTCCCTAATCTGAGGAGAGAAAAAGTCACCCAAATCCAGGAAACACAGAGAGTCCCAAGCAAGAGAAATCCAAAGAGACCCACTGCAAGACACATCATAATTAAAATGGCAAATTTCCAAGACAAAGAGAGGATCCTAAAGGCAGCAAGGGAGAAAAAGGAAGTAACATACAAGGGAGCCCCAATAAGGTTAGCAACTGAGTTCTCAGTGGAAACGCTCCAAGCCAGAAGAGAATGGCAAAAAATATTCCAAGTACTGAGAACCAGAGGCCTGCAACCAAGACTACTTTACCCAGCAAGGCTCTCAATCAAGATAGAAGACCAAATAAAGAGTTTCCCAGACAAAAAAAGTCTAAAAGAATACAGCTCCATCAAACCAGCTCTGCAAGAGATGCTAAAGGGACTGCTTTAAGGAAAGGAAGGAAAAGAGAAAGACAGAGGAACACAGGTAGGAAATAATGGCAATGAATAACTACCTATCGATAATAACCTTAAACGTAAATGGATTAAATGCTCCAATCAAAAGACATAGAACAGCTGAATGGATAAGAAAACATGACCCACACATATGCTGCCTACAAGAGACCCATCTCAGGACAAAAGACTTACACAGACTGAAAGTGAAGGGCTGGAAACAAATTTTCCAAGCAAACGGACAGGAAAAAAAAGCAGGGGTAGCAATACTCATATCTGACAAAATAGACTTCCAAAGAAGGGCCATAAAGAGAGACCCAGAAGGTCACTTCATAATACTCAAAGGAAGAATCCACCAAGAAGACATAAACATTGTAAATATATATGCACCCAACATAGGAGCACCCAAATACATAAAGAAAATATTGGAGGATTTCAAGAAAGATATTGACAGCAACACAATTAGAGTAGGGGATTTTAACACCCCACTATCAAAAATGGACAGGTCTTCCAAACAAAAGATCAACAAAGATATTGTGTCACTTAACAATACCTTAGAGGAAATGGACTTAACTGATATATACAGAGCTTTTCATCCCAAAGAAGCAAAATACACGTTCTTTTCAAGTGTCCATGGAACTTTTTCAAAGAAAGACCACATGATAGGACACAAAGCAAGCCTCAACAAATTCAAGAAAATTGAAATCATATCAAGCATCTTCTCTGACCACAAGGGTCTGAAACTAGAAACCAACGCCAAGGGTAAAAACCCAAAACACTCAAAAGCATGGAGACTGAATACCATGCTATTAAACAATGAATGGGTCAAGAACGAGATTAGGGAAGAAATAAAAAACTTCCTGGAAACAAATGAAAACGAACTCACAACAACCCAAAACCTATGGGACACAGCAAAGGCAGTCCTGAGAGGGAAGTTCATAGCAATACAGGCCTACCTTAAGAAGTTAGAAACAGTTCAAACAAACAACCTAACCCTATGCCTACAAGAACTGGAGGAACAACAACAAAGACAGCCCAGAGCAAGCAGAAGGAAGGAAATAACCAAGATCAGAGCAGAACTAAATGACATAGAGACTAAAAGCACAATTGTAAGGATCAATGAATCCAGGAGCTGGTTCTTTGAAAAGATAAACAAAATCGACAAGCCTTTAAGTAGGCTCATCAAAAAGAAAAGAGAGAGGATCCAAATAAACAGAATTAGAAATGAAAGTGGAGAGATTACAACTGATACCACAGAAATACAAAGGATCGTAAGAAATTACTATGAAGACCTGTATGCTAAGAAATTTGAAAACCTAGATGAAATGGACATATTTCTAGAAAAATATAATCTTCCAAAACTGAATGAAGAAGAAGCAGAAAACCTGAACAGACCAATAACAGCAGATGAAATTGAAGCAGTCATCAAGAAACTCCCATCACACAAAAGCCCTGGACCAGATGGTTTCACAGATTTCTACAAAGCATTTAAGGAAGAACTAACCCCTATCCTTCACAGACTATTCGAAAAAATCCACACTGATGGAAGACTCCCAAACTCTTTTTATGAAGCCAACATCATCCTAATCCCAAAACCAGATAAAGACACAACGAAGAAAGAAAACTTCAGGCCAATATCGCTGATGAACATAGACGCTAAAATTCTCAACAAAATATTAGCAAACCGCATCCAGCAATATATTAAAAAGATCATCCACCATGACCAAGTGGGATTCATCCCAGGGATGCAAGGATGGTACAATATTCGCAAATCAATAAACATAATACATCACATCAACAACAGCAAAGACAAAAATCACATGATCATATCAATAGATGCGGAAAAAGCATTTGATAAGATACAGCACCCATTTCTGATAAAAACACTCAGCAAAGTGGGAATAAAGGGAGCAGTCCTCAACATAATTAAGGCCATATATGAGAGACCTACAGCCAACATCACACTCAATGGACAAAAACTTAGAGCTTTCCCACTAAGATCAGGAACTAGACAAGGATGCCCTCTCTCACCACTCCTATTCAACATAGTATTGGAAGTCCTAGCCACAGCAATCAGACAAGAAAAAGCAATAAAAGGCATCCAAATTGGAAAGGAGGAAATGAAACTGTCACTGTTTGCAGACGACATGATAGTGTACATGGAAAACCCTATAGACTCCATTCAAAAACTACTCGACCTAATAAATGAATTTGGCAAAACAGCTGGATACAGAGTCAATACCCAGAAATCAAAGGCATTCCAGTACACCAGCAACGAAACTGCAGAAACAGAAATCAGGAAAAAAATCCCATTCGATATAGCAACAAGAAAAATAAAGTACCTAGGAATAAACCTAACCAAGGAGGTAAAATACCTGTACTCAGAAAACTACACAACACTGAAGAAAGAAATTAAGGAAGATACAAACAAATGGAAGCATGTACCATGTTCATGGATTGGAAGAATCAACATTATCAAAATGGCCATACTACCCAAAGCAATTTATAGATTCAATGCAATCCCTATTAGAGTACCCATGACATATTTCACAGATATAGAACAAACATTGCAGAAATTCATATGGAACCATAAACGACCTCGAATAGCTGCAGCAATTTTGAGAAAGAAAAACAAAGCAGGAGGGATCACAATACCTGATATCAAACTGTATTACAAGGCCACTGTAATCAAAACAGCCTGGTACTGGCATAAAAACAGGCACATAGACCAATGGAACAGAATAGAGAGCCCAGAAATAAACTCAAGTCTATACGATCAATTAATATTTGACAAAGGAGGCAGGAGCATAAAATGGAGCAAAAACAGCCTCTTCAACAGATGGTGTTGGGAGATCTGGACAGCTACGTGCAAAAAAATGAAACTCGATCACCAACTTACGCCATACACGAAAATAAACTCAAGATGGATAAAAGACTTAAATATAAGCCGTAACACCATAAAAGTCCTTGAGGAAAACATTGGCAGGAAAATCTCAGACATTCCACGCAGCAACATCCTCACAGACACATCCCCTAAAGCAAGGGACATAAAGGAAAGAATAAACAAATGGGACCTCATCAAAATAAAAAGCTTCTGCATGGCTAAAGAAAACAGCACCAAATTACAAAGAGTACCAACAGTATGGGAAAACATATTTGCCAACGATACCTCAGACAAGGGCCTGATCTCCAAAATATATAAAGAACTCACTCGACTCCACTCCAGGAAGACAAACAACCCAATTAAAAAATGGGCAAAGGACTTGAACAGACACTTCTCCAAGGAAGACATACAGAGGGCCCAGAGACATATGAAAAGATGCTCAGCATCACTAGCCATCAGAGAGATGCAAATTAAAACCACAATGAGGTATCATCTCACACCAGTCAGAATGGCCAACATAAACAAATCCACAAACAAATGTTGGAGAGGATGTGGAGAAAAGGGAACCCTCGTGCACTGTTGGTGGGAATGCAGACTGGTGAGGCCACTGTGGAAAACAATATGGAATTTCCTCAGAAAACTAAAAATGGAACTGCCCTTTGACCCAGTAATTCCGCTGCTGGGATTATACCCTAAGAACACTGAAACACCAATCCAAAAGAATCTGTGCACCCCAATGTTCATAGCAGCACAATTTACAATAGCCAAGTACTGGAAGCAACCGAAGTGCCCATCAGCAAACGAGTGGATCCAAAAACTATGGTATATTTACACAATGGAATTCTACGCAGCAGAGAGAAAGAAGGAGCTTATACCCTTTGCAACAGCATGGATGAAACTGGAGAGCATTATGCTAAGTGAAATAAGCCAGGAAGTGAGGGAAAAGTACCATATGATCTCACCTTTAACTGGAACATAAGCAATAGAAGAAAAAAGCAAACAAAATATAACCAGAGACATTGAAGTTAAGAACAATCTAACAATAGCCAGGGCGGGGGTGGGGGTGGGGAGGGGATAGTGGGAAGAGGGTATTACAGGAACTACTATAAAGGACACATGGACAAAACCAAGGGAGAGGGTGGAGAGGGGGGAGGGAGGTGGGTTCACCTGGGGTGGGGTAGAGGGATGGGGAGAAAGGGCATACAACTGTAATTGCATAACAATAAAAAAAAAAAAGAGTCTCACAAACAATGGGAAGACAAAGAAACAATTCCCAAATGAAAGGAAAGGAGGAAGTCTCAGAAACAATGCTGACTGTAAAAGAGGCAAGTCAAGTATCAGATACTGAGTTCAAAGCAATGGTTATCTGTAAGCTCACTGAGCTCTCTGAGCTCACAGAGAACTACCAGAAACTACAGGGAAATGACAATGAACTCACTGCAAACAATATCAACATGAAAATGGAAATAGAAACTATCAAGAAGGGCCAAGAGGAAATGAAGAATACAATTTCTGAATTGAAGAACACAGTAGAAGGAATGAAAAGCAGACTCGATGAAGCAGAGGATTGGATCAGCGAGCTGGAGGACAAAGTAGAAAAAAGCACCCAGGAAGAGCAAGAAAAGGAAAAGAGACTCACAAAGAATGAAAAGGTAATAAGGGAAATGCTGGACAACATGAAACGTAACAATATCCGTATAATAGGAATACCAGAAGGAGAAGAAGAGCAAGGGAAAGAAAACCTGTTTGAAAAAGTAATGATGGAAAATTGCCCTAATCTGAGGAGAGAAAAAGTCACCCAAATCCAGTAAACACAGAGAGTCCCAAGCAAGAGGAACCCAAAGAGACCCACTGCAAGACACATCATAATTAAAATGGCAAAATTCCAAGACAAAGAGAGGATCTTAAAGCCAGCAAGGGAGAAACAGGAAGTAACATACAAGGGAGCCCCAATAAGGTTAGCAACTGACTTCTCAATGGAAACGCTCCAAGCCAGAAGAAAATGGAAAACATATTCCAAGTAATGAGAACCAGAGGCCTGCAACCAAGACTACTTTATGCAGCAAGGCTCTCAATCAAGATAGAAGGACAAATAAAGAGTTTCCCAGACAAAAGAAGTCCAGAAGAATACACTTCCACCAAACCAACTCTGCAAGAGATGCTAAAGGGGCTGCTTTAAGAAAAGGAAGGAAAAGAGAAAGAGAGAGGAACACAGGTAGGAAAAAATGGCAATGAATAACTACCTATCAATAATAACCTTAAATGTAAATGGATTAAATGTTCCAATTAAAAGACATAGAATAGGTGAATGGATAAGAAAACATGACCCACACATATGCTGCCTACAAGAGACCCATCTCAGGACAAAAGATTTGCACAGACTGAAAGTGAAGGGCTGGAAACGAATTTTCCTACCAAATGGACAGGAGAAAAAAGCAGGGGTAGCAATACTCATATCAGACAAAATACACTTCCAAAGAAGGGCCATAAAGAGAGACCCAGAAAGTCACTTCATAATACTCAAATGAAGAATCCACCAAGAAGACATAAACATTGTAAGTATATATGCACCCAACATAGGAGCACCTAAATACATAAAGAAAATACTGGAGGATTTAAAGACAGATATTGACAGCAACACAATATAGTAGGGGACTTTAACACCCCACTATCAAAAATGGACAGGTCTTCCAAACAAAATATCAAGAAGGATATTGTGTCACTTAACAACACCCTTGAGGAAATGGACTTAACTAATATATAGAGAGCTTTTCATCCCAAAGAAGCAAAATACACATTCTGTTCAAGTGTACATGGAACTTTTTCAAAGATAGACCACATCATAGAACACAAAGCAAGCCTCAACAAATTCCAGAAAATTGAAATCATATGAAGCATTTTCTCTGACCACAAGGGGCTGAAACTAGAAACCAACCCCAAAGGAAAAAAAACCCAAACAGTCAAAATCATGGAGACTGAATGGCATGCTATTAAACAATGAATGGGTCAAGAATGAGATTAGGGAAGAAATCAAAAAGTTTCTGGAAACAAATGAAAATGAACTCACAACAACCCAAAACCTATGAGATACAGCAAAGGCAGTCCTGGGACGGAAGTTCATAGCAATACAGGCCTACCTTAAAAAGATAGAAACATTTCAAACAAACAACCTAACTCTACGCCTACAAGAACTGGAGGAACAACAACAAAGACAGCCCAGAGCAAGCAGAAGAGAGGAAAAAACCAAGATTAGAGCAGAGTTAAATGACATAGAGACTAAAAGCACAATTCTAAGGATCAATGAATCCAGGAGCAGGTTCTTTGAAAAGATAAACAAAATGGACAAGCCTTTAAATAGGCTCATCAAGACAAAAAGAGAGAGGATCCAAATAAACACAATTAAAAATGAAAGAGGAGAGATTACAGATGATACCACAGAAATACAAAGGATTGTAAGAAATTACTACGAAGAACTCTATGCTAAGAAATTTGAAAACCTAGATGAAATGGACACATTTCTCGAAAAATATAATCTTCCAAAACTGAATAAAGAAGAAGCAGAAAACCTGAACAGACCAATAACAGCAGACGAAATTGAAGCAGTCATCAAAAAACTCCCATCACACAAAAGCCCTGGATCAGATAGTTTCACAGGAGAGTTCTACAAAGCATTTAAGGAAGAGCTAACCCCTATCCTTCACAGACTATTCGAAAAAATCCTAACTGATGGAAGACTCCCAAACTCTTTTTATGAAGCCAGTATCATCCTAATCCCAAAACCAGATAAAGACACAATGAAGAAAGAAAACTTCAGGCCAATATCGCTGATGAACATAGATGTAAAAATTCTCAATAAAATATTGGCAAACCGCATCCCTCAATACATTAAAAAGATCATAAACCATGAGGAAGTGGGATTCATCCCAGGGATGCAAGGATGGTACAATATTCACAAATCAATAAACATAATACATCACATCAACAACAGCAAAGACAAAAATCACATGATCATATCAATAGATGCAGAAAATCATTTGATAAGAAACAGCACCCATTTCTGATAAAAACACTCAGCAAAGTGGGAATAGAAGGAGCATTCCTCAACACAATAAAGGCCATATATGAGAGACCTACAGCGAACATCATACTCAATGGAAAAAAACTTAGAGCTTTCCCACTAAGATCAGGAACAAGACGAGGATGCCCTCTCTCACCACTTCTATTCAAGATAGTATTGGAAGTTCTAGCCACAGCAATCAGACAAGAAAAAGCAATAAAAGGCATCCAAATTGGAAAGGAGGAAATGAAACTGTCACTGTTTGCAGATGACATGATAGTGTACATGGAAAATCCTATAGACTCCATCAAAACACTACTGGACCTAGTAAATGAATTTGGCAAAACAGCTGGATACAAAGTCAATACTCAGAAATCAAAGGCATTCCTGTACACCAACAACGAAACTGCAGAAACAGAAACCAGGAAAAAAATCCCATTTGATATAGCAACAAGAAAAATAAAGTACCTAGGAATAAACCTAACCATGTCAGTAAAAGAGCTGTCCTCAGAAAACTACACAACACTGAAGAAAGAAATTAAGAAAGACACATACAGATGGAAGCATGTACCATGCTCATGGATTGGAAGAATTAACATTATCAAAATGGCCATACTACCCAAAGCACTTTATAGATTCAATGCAATCCCCGTTAGAGTACCCATGACATATTTCACAGATATAGAACAAAGATTTCAGAAATTCATATGGCACCATAAATGACCCCGAATAGCTGCAGCAATTTTGAGAAAGAAGAACAAAGGAGGAGGGATCACAATACCTGATATCAAACTGTATTACAAGCTCACTGTAATCAAAACAGCCTGGTACTGGCATAAAAACAGGCACATAGACCAATGGAACAGAACTGAGAGCCCAGAAATTAACTCAAGACTTTACAGTCAATTAATATTTGACAAAGGAGGCAGGATCATAAAATGGAGCAAAAACAGCCTCTTCAACAGATGGTGTTGGGAGATCTGGACACCTACGTGCAAAAAAATGAAACTCGATCACCAACTTACGCCATACACAAAAATAAACTCAAGATGGATAAAAGACTTTAATATAAGTTGTAACACCATAAAAGTCCTTGAGGAAAACATTGGCAGGAAAATCTCAGACATTCCATACAGCAACATCCTCACAGACATGTCCCCTAAAGCAAGGGACATAAAGCAAAGAATTAACAAGTGGGACCTCATCAAAATAAAAAGCTTCTTTATGGCTAAAGAAAACAGCACCAAATTACAAAGAGAATCAACCATTATGGGAAAACATATTTGCTAATGATACCTCAGACAAGGGCCTGATCTCCAAAATATGTAAAGAACTCACACAACTCCACTCCAGGAAGATAAACAACCCAATTAAAAAATGGGCAAAGGACTTGAACAGACACTTCTCCAAGGAAGACATACAGAGGGCCCAGAGACATATGAAAAGATGCTCAGCATCACTAGCCATCAGGAAGATGCAAATGAAAACCACAATGAGGTACCATCTCACACCAGTCAGAGTGGCCAACATAAACAAATCAACAAACAAATGTTGGAGATGATGTGGAGAAAAGGGAACCCTAGTGCACTGTTGGTGGGAATACAGACTGGTGAGGCCACTGTGGAAAATAATATGGAATTTCCTCAGAAAACTAAAAATGGAACTGCCCTTAGACCCAGCAATTCCACTGCTGGGATAATACCCTACGAACCCTGAAACACCAATCCAAAAGAACCTGTGCACCCCAATGTTCATAGCAGCACAATTTACAATAGCCAAGTACTGGAAGCAACCGAAGTGCCCATCAGCAAACGAGTGGATCCACAATCCATGGTATATTTACACAATGGAATTCTATGCAGCAGAGAGAAAGAAGGAGCTTATACCCTTTACAACAGCATGGATAGAACTGGAGAGCATTATATGTGAAATAAGCCAGGCAGTGACGGACAAATAGCATATGATCTCACCTTTAACTGGAACATAAGCAATAGAAGAAAAAAGGAAACAAAATATAACCAGAGTCTTTGAAGTTAAGAACAATCTAACAGTAGCCAGAAGGGAGGGTGGAAGGGATAGTGCGGAGAAGGGTTTCCAGGAACTACTAAAAAGGACACATGGATAAAGGGTGAGGGTGGATGTGGGGGAGGGAGGTGTGTTTGGCTGGGGTTGGGAGAAAATGCTGTCAACTGTAATGGAACAATAATAAAATAATTGAAAAAGAAAAGAAGAATAACAACAGAAATAAATATAATAAACTATACAGCCCCAGAGTTGTAATATACAGCTTAGCATGTTTCATCACAAGTTCAGGTATGGACATTTTGGACCTGCGTTAGTACTGTGTTGAAATGATTTGTGTTGTGGCAGCTATTGCTTTCCTGCTGGGCTCTTGGATTAGTTTGAAGGTAACACTGACAGAAAATCAGAGTGTTTGACAGTCCGTAAGCTCCTCAGAAAAGTTAGTGGGCATATTTTTCATAGTCAAGGATTTCTTCTAAAGCTTCCTTCTCCTTCTTTAGTGAATGTATGTACAACAAGGATTGACTTGCTTATTTTGGCAGATAGCCTCTGAAATATTTAGAAGGTTAGTGTTACCACTGGATTTCCTTTCTGTAGGTTTCATGTTATAATGAAAATATTTTACTATTTCTACCCTCTGATCTAAAGATCTTATGAAATGTGATTTCAAGATTCGATTTCCTTGGAGTAGTTACTGCAATTAGCACATCTATTAATGTAGCATCATAGTCATCTATTGACAGGCTTCATTTCAAAAATAAAGTAGTCAAATGTATCCAATTTCAGATCCTTTGCTTTAATCTGCAATGTATATAGGACATAATATGTAGCTATAAAAAATTGATTTACAATATATGAAATTAGGTCTGTATAGGAAAAGGCTATTATCCTCAGCCAATATTCACTAAATTTAAGGAAAAGCATTTAAAAAATCCTTATAGTATATATTTTTTGCAAATGAAAGTAATCAAGAAATATTTGATGTTGGTATGATCTAAAATTATATCTATTTCTTTCAAAAACATTCTATAATTGCACTAAAGTTTATAACTATGGATATAATCAGGTTTTTTAAAAATGGCTAATATTTACTTATTTTTCCTATTTAATGAAAACAATAATTTTTGGCAAAAATTATCTGCTTATCATTTATTTCATGTATACATATTTATTGAGTGCCTATCATGTGCCAGGTTCCATACTAGATATTATATTGTTACAACAAAATAGACACATTATCTGCCCTCATGAAGCTTTCAATCTGGGAGACGCAGACAATAGATATTTAAAATGGCAAATATATATATTTACAAATATTGATACTGAAACAAGTTCGATAATAATTTCTGGCTGGTGAAAGGTTTGTCCAAATAATGAAATTAACCTTTGAAAGGGAAAAAATTATCTCAAACTACCATTTTTTGTTGTACCCACACTACAACCATTGTATTTCTCTTTAAAGAATTATGTATGGACTCCTGGTCAAGATGGAGGTATAGGTAAACATGGCTCACCTCCTTGCACAACCACATCAAAATTACAAATATAGAACAACCATCATTCAGAACCATCAGAAACTAGGCTGAATAGAAGTTCCACAACTATGAAATTAAAGAAGAAACCAATTTGAGACTGGTAGGAGGGGCAGAGACACGGATGAGGAGAGGTGGTGACATGGAAAGGCTGGTCGCATACCTATCTGTGGTGGTTAAAAATCAGGAAGGGTATCTCAGGAGTGAGGGTGTAGGGTAAGTGGAGGCAGTCTGGTTTCTTTGCCCAGGTGTCTGGGTAACTGAGAGGAGCAGCGTTCCCATAGCCTTGGAGGGGCCTGATAACCAGTGTTCTAATAGCCTTGAGACTGGGTCCAATAAACTGTTCCCATAACATAAAGTGGGCTCTCATGCACAGAACTGTTACGTAAGGTTTAGTCAGTTTTCTGGCTTTGTTCCCCTCTAGTACTTAAACAGGTAGGGGCTTCCCACTCGTTAGGCATGTAGCTTGCAGCATGCATGGCTTGCCCACCTGTGAATAAAGGCATGTCAAGCATCCCCACTGGCTCTGTACATTTTCTTCCATCTACTGGAGGCAAGAGTGGATCTGACCGGCCTTGACTGGTTGCAACACAATTGGTATAGTTTGTGGTAGAATCCCCAAGATAGGAAATGGGGTCTTCCGAGGGAAGTCTCCAAGGGTGGACTGACCCAGGGGGGCTGTGGCCAGCCTCCTAGCCTCCGGGGCCCCTCCACAGGAGTAGCCTGGTGACAGGGGTACCCCCAACACCGTGGAGAAAGCCTTATTGGAAGTCAGGGAGACCCTGGAATGGCTCAGCACCCGTGCAGCTGTGGGGGCCATGGGCTGGGTGTTTCTTTCAGCTTCCTGAGCTGAGACTGAAGCTGTACTCTGAGACATGAGCCCCAAGGATGAGAAGAAGCCCTGGAAGCCAAGATTGGTGCCCTAGAAGAAGAACTGCCAGCAGTAGAACAGCAACGCATATCTCCATGTCCTGCTGCAGTGGACGAGTGGGAGTCAGGTCCAGGTTGGGGAAGGATGATGTTTACCCCTATCAGCATCTCCTGAAAGGCCCTCCCCATAGTGATACAGAATATGAAGTCCCAACAGCCCATGGTGCCTGAGGGAAACCCTGTGGGCCCTGAGAAAATGGTGGGACACACCACTTATAGGCCATATACCTAAGCTGAGCTGGTCGACCTCGCGACTCTTTCACCAGCAACCCAGGGAGCCCTTCGCTGCATGGCTATTGCACTTGTGGAGCCTAGGGGTGGATAGCATCTTGTGTTTTGATGCTGAGGTGGAAAAGTTAGCGTTCATTACGACACTCCCCTCTGTGCACCAGCGACTGCAGAATAGCCAGAGAGACAGTGCAGGGAAGGGCTTACATTCCTTGATGGGTAATGGCAGCTGTCCATTAGGTCTGGGCAAATGTGGGTGATGTACTAGGTATGGGGAGCAAGTGGCAGACTTAATCAGACTTGGTGCAAATTTTGTGGGAGTTGAGCATGCGCCGGTCTATGTTCAATGCCAACACACAGGGCCCTGATGATGAGTGTTTTACAGCGGATACGTGAGATCTTGTGCTGCAGCACACTGCCCCCTCCTCTTTGGGTTCGCTGATGGAAATTCTCCTGGCCGTCTGTCGACTGTCGCATAAATGACGTAAAGACTATGGTGGCTAGTCTGAAAGAGGCGGAGTCCTGCCGCCAGCAGAAAGCTGTGCACACAGTTACTCAGAATCCCTCAGTTTCCTGGCCGACTAGTGGTCCTGTTCAGGTCACTAGAGCACAGATGTGGTAAGGTCTTTTAGGGGCTGGAGTTGATCGCACTAAAATTGACAGGAAGCCAAAGGCGTAGCTGTTAGAGCTCTGGAAGCAGCTGCGAGCTGACCAATGCTTCCTGCAGCCCCAGAAGAGGAAGAACCTGATGGGGAAAGCTGGGAGTCTGCCTAGAGAGCCCTGAGAGCCCTCAATAAGCCCATTTGGTCCAGCTGGAAGATCATCTGGCTGCGTCAACCTCCTGAGATGAGGTAGGATATATCCTTTGGTCCTTTGGCTAGGATCAAGGCTGAGGGACCCATCCTCAGGGGACAAGTGGGTACTGGAGGCCACATGTTGAATTAGCTATTCACTGGTCCCCTGCAAATGTACAGTGAGTGTTAGTTCTTGTGGATACAGGAGCTGAATGTACTCTTTTACATGGAAACCCTCAGAAGTTTCCAGGGCCTAAGGTCTTTATTGATGGTTATGGGGGACAGAGTGTAAGGATGAAGGCTGTGTGGCTTTCTTTGGGTATTGGGCATTTGCCCTCGCACCCCCCGTTGGATACACTTTCTATGTTTTCCCCATCCTGAGTATATCCTGGGTATTGACATACTGCAGGGTCTGTGGCTACACACAACCGCAGGAGAGTTCTGCCTGCAAGTGCGAGTGGTAAAAGCCATTTTAAGGGAACATGCTAATCACCCTCCTGTTCAGTTGCCACCCCCTGTGACGGGTAACAGCAGTGAAACAGTATCGGTTACCTGGAGGGCATGAAGAAATCACAGCAACTATAGGGGAGTTGGAGAAGGTGGGCATAATTAGGGCTGCCCACAGTCCTTTTAACTTTCCTGTGTGGCCAATAAAAAAGCCGGATGGTACATGGAGAATGACAGTTGATTACAGGGAGCTCAACAAAGTCATTCCTCCCTTACATGCAGTGGTCCCTTCTGTGATGGACTTGATGGACCAGTCAACTAATGAGCTGGGAACTTACCACCTTGTAGCTGACCTGGCAAATGCCTTCTTCTCCATTGACCTGGCTCTGGAGAGCCAGGATCAGTTTGCCTTCCTGAGGGAAGGCCAGCAGTGGACCTTTACCGTGCTCCCTCAAGGGTACTTGCACAGCCTGAGTATCTGTCACGGGCTTGTGGCAGAGGACCTGGCTACCTGGCCATGGCCTCGAGAAGTGTGCCTGTTCCACTACATTGATGACATCTTGCTAACCAGTGATTCTCTTGCAGAATTAGAGAAAGCAGTGCCTCAAGTGCTGTCACACCTGAAGTCATGTGGCCAGGCAGTCAATGAAACCAAGCTGCAGGGGCCTGGATTGTCTGTCAAATTCTTGGGGGTTGTCTGGTCGTGTAAAACAAAAGCCATCCTTGATGCAGTGATAGATAAGATTCAGGCATACCTGACCCCTACCACTGTGAAACAGCTCCAGACATTTTTGGGCCTGTTGGGGCATTGGAGATCATTTGTGCCCCATCTATCCCAGGCTGTTCTTCCTTTACATGCCTTGGTGAAAAAGGGGGCGAACAGGGATTGGACCACAACCTCGGAACAAGCATTCCAAGGAGCAAAGCTCTCCTATTGGAGTTCCTATTGGAGCCCTCTGGGTGTGTGGCTCACATGGGTGGCCTTACCTGCCTGGAAATTGGACTGGTCATTGTACTTGGGGATGGCCTTTTTTGACTGCTCAAGTTCAGAAAACTCTTGGAACCCAGCCAACAAACTGGGAAGTGTTCAAAGCGTGACACTGGGTAAAGTGTACTGCCAGGTGGTATTATCCATTAGCTGTTTTTTCTCCTCAAGCTGCTTCCATAGCCACTGAGACTGAGATTGCTGCTTTAGCTTTGCACACTGCTCATGCATTGAATGATACCAGTTATTCTACAAGCTTGTTAAATGAGGATATATCAATTAAGGAAAGTAGCTTTGGAGAATCGAATGATTTTAGATATGCTTACTGCATCCCAAGGTGGGGTATGTGCCCTACTAGGGGCAGAATGCTGTGTATATGTTCCTGATGACCACCACAATGTTCGTCAAGCCTTGCAGGCATTAGCTTCTGAGACCCATGCGATTGAAAGCCTAACAGGCGATCCTTTGAAGGAATGGTGAGCATCCCTGACTACTGAATGGCGGTGGATTCTTGCTGTCCTGGGCAGCAGCACTTGTGTGTTGCTTGCTTGTTGCTGTAGCCTCTACTGCTGTTGTGGGTTATAGGTACAGGGTTCTGCCCTCCTTGCCAAGAGACCTCATGGAAGACAACCTCATGTAGATTGTAAGGCGAGGAACCCAGATGGGGTGGATTGTAGAGTAGGTGGAGGCAGTCTGGCTTCCTCACCCAGGTGTCTGGGTGACTAAGAGGTGCAGTGTTCCCATAGCCTTGGAGGGGCCTGATAACCTGTGTTCTAATAGCCTTGAGACTGGGTCCAATAAACTGTTCCCATAACATAAAGTGGGCTCTCATGCACAGAACTGTTACGTAAGGTTTAGTCAGTTTTCTGGCTTTGTTCCCCTCTAGTACTTAAACAGGTAGGGGCTTCCCACTCGTTAGGCATGTAGCTTGCAGCATGCATGGCTTGCCCACATGTGAATAAAGGCATGTCAAACATCCCCATGGCTATGTGCATTTTCTTCCATCTACTGGAGGCAAAAGTGGATCCACCCGGCCTTGATCGGTTGCAACACAGAGGAGTTCCAGGCCCATACCAGGACCCTCAGCCTGTTTCAGACACTGGCCTGCAGTGTCCATAGCATTGTGGCTGAGACGAGACAAATTCACACAGACTACCAAATCCTGTGGAGAAAAAGGGCCAGCACGGCCAGTCTCTCAAGGGGAGAGCTCCCCGACCCTTGCCTTGACAGGCTTTTGTTGCTTTTCTGGGCACATTACATTGAGGATGGTCCTCATTTACTATGCACAGGTTCACTTTAGGTGACTACCTTTTACAGAAAACAAAGGAGAGGATGTTGCTAATTACATCAGAAAAGAAGAATATTTGCAAATGTAAAGGGAAAAGTGGTTGAACTGGTTACACTCCTCCTTGGAAGGTTTAGTGTAGATTTTAGGAAGTTATTTTAAAGATATGCAGTAAACGTTTGCTGCGTCAATTCTGGGTGAGGGAGTTTTAGCAAAAAGCAAGTCTCAAAGCAACGTAGGTACAATGCAGGCCTGATTTCCTACGGGAGAACCTATCCATGGGTGTGGGTCCTGTGTGTTGGACCTCACTTTCCACTGGCCTTTCTGAATGAGAGCTGGGTCCATACCACGGAGAACGGTCTACTATATTTCCCCCCTTGTTTTTAGTTAGGACCACTATAGATCCCACAAAGCTTGCTACTTGCTGGTCTCTCACAGGACCCTGGGAAAATAATTTGCAAGTGTGTCAAAGTACACAGAGCATTATTATAATCAGTAAGCAACCAGTGGCTCCAAAGACCCACATTCTCAGATTAAGCCCAACAATCATTATCAGGCAGTAATGATGAAACAATAGATAACATTCAAAGAACTATGAGGGCTTATTTAGAGTCAGGGTCAGATGGCTAAAGGGCCATAAAACTTTGGGGAAACACTCTCATTTCAGGCTTGGACACTTATCATTTAAATTGAGCGTATTAGGAAAGGAGGTTTCACAGGATTTTATGCATTCTTTCTCAGGCCTGATCTCCCTGGGGAACCCGCCCTTTTCAGCACAGGGCCGCACACACTTCCCAGCATTGTTTCAAGCTTAGGTCGAGCAGGGTAAGTAAGGCAGCCAAGAGATTAGGAGACTTCTTGCAGACAGAATGAGGACTCAGGCTAAGTCAAAGCCGAGGGGCGAGGGTCCATCACCCCTTTTTTCTATAGCCCCCAAGTCCTTCCCTGAGGGCCACCCTCATGATTGTGCCTGTCTTAGGTTGTCTCTCCCTTGAGGAATCTTACCCATCATTGGCTAACTGATCATGCACTGTGGGCCAGGCAGGGAGAAGTAAAGTGGGCAGAGGCAGTGCTCCTGCCACAGAGATAAGCTTCATCTCCTCAGTGGCTTAGGGTCCCAAGGTCTCTCACTCAGCCTTAGCCATGGGGAGTTACAGCTTCTGAAACCAGGCAGAGCAGTTCCAAACACCTCCCCTTTTTTGTTTGTGAATGCAATTGTAGTTGTTAAGCCTGTGAAACCTACTATTTGCTGTTCCTGAATGCAATCTTGAGCACGCAACCTCCGTATACATCATAAAGCACAAATAAGGATTAAGACAAGGAGGCATCCAAGGGCTGCCATAACCCAAAGTCATAAATTCAGTCCATTGACCCGTTTTTAGGGTTCAGCCATTGTAGATTATTGTGGAGGGTCTGAAACACTTTTTGTTCGGCAAGACCTTTGCTCGAGCATTAAGAGCCTTGATGTCCCCCCATGTTGTGGGGACATGCCTAAAGGGAACATTATCGGGCACTGAGGAGTTGTTTCCCTCTGCAAGAGGTGCCTGAGCCTCAGCCCCTGTCATTGGGGCAGGCCCCATCCTCCTGTGTTGGCGGACCCAGGCCCGTGAGTGACGGTGTGGGTGTCCATTTTCCTTCTGGTTGTTCAGGGTCAGCTGGGCCATCTGGTCTGTCAGTCAATTGGTTCTCGCCTCCAGGTAGCGGAGCTTGGTGTCTATTTCCCTCATGATAAGGCTTTATTCTTTTGGCTGGTAGCCAAACAAGACATTTGGGAATGGAAACACACACATACCTTCTTTTCCTTCTTAAAAGATCTGCGGGGCCCTGCCAAGAGCCATCTCCCAGGGATCTCTATATAAAACCTGAGAATAAGATAACTTAGGCTCTTTCTTCTGAAAATGTTTCCAATTGGAGTACAGAGTGATTCATCACAATTTAGAAAATTATATGTAAACATGGTTAACATAATCAAAATTTTGGGGGAGGACTCATGACTCCCCCTTTTTTTTTTAAAAGAAGATTTTTAAAAGTATGATGAGCCTGTTCTACAATTGCCTGACCGGTTGGATTGTAAGGTATTCGTGTTTTATGTTGGATATTCCAATGCTGAAGAAAAACCTGAGTGGAATGGGCAAGGTATCCAGGGCTATTATCAGTTTTAATTTGCTGCGGCTGTCCTAAATGACTAAAGGCCTCAAGCCAATGGGCTTGTATATTTTTAGCAGATTCTCCTGTTAAAGCAGACACATGTAGGGCACCAGAGTAACTATCAATAGAAATATGAACGTATTTGAATTTCCCAAAGGGAGAATAATGAGTGACATCTGTTTGTCAAATTATTTGAGAACTTAGTCCTGGAGGATTAACTCCTGTAGATGGGATGTGCCTTGCTAAGGGCTTGGCAATCCGGAAATTCTTTAATAATTTGCTTAGCTTCAGAGTGAGGAATGTCAAATTGTTTTTGGAATGCCTGGCTATTTTGATGAAAAAAATGGTGAGAAGCTGGTGCTTGCTGGAAGGCAGTAAGGACAATGACTAATGCATCTGCCTTATTGTTACCATCCACCTGGGGGCCAAGCAAGCCTGAATGGGGTCAATAGAAGTCTTAATTAATGCAGAATAGTATAAACAGTATACCCTGAGTCACAGACTATACTCAGAGCTTCCTGAGGCCATTGACGCAAGGCCATGATTGCAGCAAAAAGCTTGGCCCTTTGAGTAGAGGAATGTCCTGAGGATACAAAACTTCTCCAGTTTTTGTCCTCTTGCCAGGTAATAGCAGCCCGTCCAGTTTTTCCGGACCCGTCAAGAAACACAGTTCTCCCTTCAGTTATTGGCATCAGGTAGACCTTTTCTGCTAGCTTTATTTGAAGGAGTAGAATGTTTTGAAGCAGTCTATCTGAGGGCAGGTTAATTTTTAGTCCTCCTACGAAATCAGGTATAGCACACTGAAATGGTAAAGATTGAGCTGCCAATTTTTGTAAATAAACTTGCATTAAGGGGATGTGAATAAAGGCAGGATCATATCCAAATTGCTGTGTTTGCTCATGTCCTTTTATAATAAGATGGTACAATGCAGTTATATAGGTGGTAATACTACATTGTGGTTGATGAGACAGAAAAAGCCATTCTATCATAGCTAAGTGGGGGGATAGCTGTCCTATAAGACCCGTTGAGTTGCCTAAGGTTGGGAAACAGAAAAGCCAGACAGGAAACTTTGATTTAATTCTAGTTAGTTGTCACTGGCGAATATGTTGATTTGTTACATTCAGTTCTTATAGGGCCTCGGAGGACAGTTTTCTGGGGGAATTAAGATCTGGGTCCCCTTTAAGGGCATTAAATAAATGAGTTAATTGTCGGGTTGCACCCAGTTGATTGCTCCCAGGAGTTGTTGGAGGCGATTAAGAGTTAAATCCTTGGGGGGGATTAATTTGAAGGACTTGAGGCTGAATTGTCCTATTAAAAAGGATGTAGCCTAAATATTTCCAAGGTTCTGAATGCTGAATTTTTTCTGGAGCAATTACTAGCCCAGCAGAGGCTACAGAATTTTCAAGAAAGGAAGCAGTTTTTGCTAAAATATCTTCTGAAGGAGCTGCAATAAGGATGCCATCCATATAATGATAGATCATTGAATTAGGGAACTGATCTCTTACTGGCTGAATAGCTGTATGAAGGAAATGCTGGCAGATAGTTGAGCTGTTAATCATTCCCTGAGGCAGAACTCTCCATTGAAACCACTGCAAAGGCTGAGAATTGTTAATGACTGGGAGGGAAAATGCAAAACACTCCCCATCTCTTTCTGCTAAAGGGATTGTAAAGAAACAATCCTTTAGGTCAATAACTAAAAGTGGCCAATTCTTTGGAATGACAGCTGGATTGGGGACTCCCGGCTGTAGGGGGCCCATAGGTTGGAGGAATTCATTGATTTTTCTTAGATCATGAATAAGCCTCCATTTGCCAGATTTCTTTGGTACAACAAAAATAGGCATATTCCTGTTAGAGGGTTCAATATGACCTGTTTCTAATCGTTATTTAACTAAAAGGCAGGTCTGTTCAAGTCACTCTCCTTTAAGTGGCCACTGATCAACCCATACCGGCATATTGGAGAGCCAGGTAAGTGGTAGGGGAGTTATAAGAGCAGTGGCCATTAGGGAAAATGTGGCAGAGAGATTTGCATCCCCCACTGACTGAGGAGATCACAGCCCCAAATATTAAGGGGCATAGGCAGGACATATGGTCGAATTCTCCCTAACTATCTTTCTGGTCCATAACATTTAAGAGACCATGCACTGACTTGTGGTTGAGAAACTCCTCCAACACCTGTCACAGGCATTCTGCTGTCTGTTAGAGGCCACTCCGGAGGCCAAAACTGATTCGAATTAATGAAGATGTCTCCTGTATCTATGAGGCCATGAAATGTCTTATCCTTTATCTTTATTTGTAAGATTGGTTTATTTAATTTAATTGATTCTGTCCAAAAAACTGATTGATCGTACTACCGAAGCCTCCCTTTCCCCTCACTGTATTTGAGTCTTTGAGATTATGTAGGGGAGTAGGAGCAGCTGGGCAATACGCGTCTGGGCAGGAATAATATGATAGCCAGAAGCTTTAAGCATGATTTTAATTTCCCCTTGATAGTCTAACTCAATGACCCCTGGCTGAACAAAAATGCCTTTGGTAGTAATGCTGGATCTCCCTAAGGTTAAACCCACCATTCCTGGGGGTAAAGGTCCCCAGACACCAGTGGGAGCCATAATTACTTGATCCTGTTCCTTTAAGATGAGCTCATTGGTGGTGACCAAGTCCAGCCCTGCGCTTCCATGGGTGGCTGCGTGAAGGTCAGAAACTGCATTTTCCTGAATTCCCTGATATTGATTGCTGTACTGAAAGTTCCACTTGGGGTTGGGGGTGCTGGAGCGGGCACCCCCTCGGAAGTTTCCCTGAATAGGTTGGCTGTTTTTGTCAAATTTAGAGTGGCATTCCTTTGCCCAATGTCTGCCCTTGCTACAGCATGGACAATCCTTTAGGGGAAGCTTGTAATTACCCTTTCCCCCTTCCGGTGGGATGAACAGTCCTTGTGCAGGTGACCAAGCTTTCCACAATTGTAACTTCTGGGATCTCCCTTAATTGTAGCAGCTAAAAGGGAAGCCTTATGCTGCTCTGTGTCGACATCCTGGCAAGCCTTGATAAACTCACTGATGTCTTTGGTGGTAGTTTGTAGGGGTCCTATAATGGCCCTGCAGTCTTTGTTAGCATGTTCATAAGCTAGCTGCCACAAAAGAGCTTTGGCTGCTCTGTCATTATCAATTTGCCTTTCAATGGCTTCTTGGAGGCCATCAATAAAGTCAATATATGCCTCTGCAACACCCTGATGGATACTGGTAAAGGAAGAAATTTCCCTGGCCTGAGAATCAGGCACAGCCTTCATGGCTCTGAGAGCAATTTGAGCCACTTTGACTAAAAGCATAAGGATCAAGCCTAGCCTGATCTGCAGTGGTGGCAAAATCACCAGACCCAAGCAACACAGGGAGGGTGGCAAGATTATTCATTTATGCATTCTCAGCCGCTTGGTGGCCGACTCACTGAGAGTACTCTGAATGCCAGACTGTGAACTGAGCTGGGGTTAAGACTGTCCTGGCCAGAGCAATCCAGTCACAAGGGGCCATTCTGTAGCTGTCAGTGACGGCTTGAAATAGCCCATTAGTATAAGGAGACTGAAGCCCATTTTCTCTAATGCTCCTTTTTAGATCCTTGTAAAGGAAAAAAGGAAGGGGTTCATAGACATTTCTTTGACCCTTGACTATAATGGGGAAGGCTGAAAGGGCATCTATATCCCCAGCCTCTGCTGCCTGGCGAAGGCACCGTCACATGGCCCTAATAGGATATCTGTCTAAATTGTCTGTCTGTCTTGGTGGTGAGTGATCCTGCAAGGAGGAACACTCCCAGGGTTGAAGTAAGGAGCAATGGCTATGAAGCAGGTCCTCCAGTGGGGCTATAGGCAGAACTTTCATAGCTGGTTATTCCACTATATTACATATGATTTCCTCCTCTGAACTAGACTCTTTATCATCCTTTGTGACTAGTTCCAGTCTCCTAGCCCATATGGGCAGGAGAGCAGTCCTGACTAGCCCCCAAGTTATTAAGTTTTGAGTTCCGATAGAAACACCACTGTCCTGTGAAGATCTTAACCTACTGCCTACATCTTCCCAAATCTTTACATCTAAGGTTCCCTGGTCAGGGAAAGCAGGGTAGTATTCCTTTATAGTCTGTAAAAGCTGAATGAGATGCTGTTCCTTCACCTTGCAACCCACTCCATGGAGGAGCTGCTGTAACACCCATGGGTAAACTTCCTGTTCTTTAGATAAATCAGAGCCCATCCTTGCTATTAAAGGGCTCCTTTTTACTTTCGACTGTTGTCTTTTCAGATTCCGCCTCCTGTGCTGAACCCCAACTAGTTAGCTATTGAGGGATATAGTGTGGTTGGTCAAAATGTGCTGTTAGTGAAAAGACAGTCAGGGAGAGGGGTACCAAACTTTCCCAGTACCCTCACCCCGCTTATGGGTTTCAGGTTCTCCCCCAGTGTTTATGACTGTGGCGGGGGGCTCATAGTGCTAGGTGACCAACCTTTATATGGTACTTCCCGGATGAGCCAGAAGTTAAATTAAGAAGTGTTGGAGGTCCTTATAAGACCTCTGCACATCAAGGGAATTGATCCCTGACACCCTCACAAGGTTCTGACTCATGTGGGAACACCTGATTTCTTGAGCCAAGGGGAGGAAGTGCCTTTTGTCTTTGGAGCTTGGTGAATGTCAAAAAGCTCTCATACAAAACCTGTGACTAACACTAAATTCTTCTGGAAAGTGATCTTCCGAGTCCAGTTGAAACTGAAACACTCATTCACTACCTGCTTTTCCTTATGCAGGTGGATGGAAGGAAAAGGCAAAATCGAAAGGACCTCAAGAGGGGCTTAAAATTAAAAAAAAAAAAATTTGCTGAGATGTTTTTAAAATATCCCTGTAACTAGTTGCTGTTTTTAAAGCTGATTAAAGGGAAAGTCTTTGTTCTTTCTCCCAAGCCTAGACCTAGTTGGGGGCTGGAGGTTGTGACTCAGGGATGGGCTTGTGAGTGTTTTTACAGTGTGCCTCTCATTGCGTGGACTTTTGCTTGCAGCGGGTGGGAAACCTAGTGTTCTGTCCTGGTCCATGTCCAGCTAATGCTGTCATGGGTGACTTCTAGTGGCGAGTGCCCTTGTGGCTCTTAAGTGCTGGACCCATGCCCACGAGATTGCATC
Source organism: Desmodus rotundus (assembly GCF_022682495.2). Classification (NCBI taxonomy): domain Eukaryota; kingdom Metazoa; phylum Chordata; class Mammalia; order Chiroptera; family Phyllostomidae; genus Desmodus; species Desmodus rotundus. The sequence goes on from NC_071400.1 coordinate 51,326,532, forward strand.
AAATACTTGGGAGAGAGAGCAAGGCTCCTGCTTACTAAAGAAGTTACAGCAAAGCGGTCACAAGAGAGAGCGACCTGGGAAGAAAACCCTTTTCCTCTGAAATCCAACACACCCTAAGACCTAACCGAAAAGCACTTGGTGTCATCAGCCCTTACCGGTCTGATGTGAGCACTCCAACCAAGTTGATGTGTTATCCACAATGACGGCTCATAGCCCTGGGTCCCTGCTCCAGGCGCCAGCTGATGCAGACACTGGCCTGCAGTGTCTGCGGTGTTGTGGCTGAGACAAGGCAAATTCACATGGACTACCTGTGGAGGAAATTCACATGGAGTCCTGTGGAGGAAAAAGGACGGCACAGCCACTCTCTCAAGGGGAGTGTGCCTCAGAGCACCTTGGCCACTCTCTCAAAAGAAGAGCACCCCGACCCTTGCCTTGACAGGCTTTTGTTGCTTTTCTGGGCACATTACATTGAGGATGGTCCTCATTTACTATGCACAGGTTCACTTTAGGTGGCTACCTTTTACAGAACACAAAGGAAAGGATGTTGCTAATTACATCAGAAAAGAAGAATATTTGCAAATGTAAAGGGAAAAGTGGTTGAACTGGTTACACTCCTCCTTGGAAAGTTTAGCATAGATTTTAGGAAGTTATTTTAAAGATATGCAGTAAATGTTTGCTGCCTCAATTCAAGGTGAGGGGATTTTAGCAAAAAGCAAGTCTCAAAGCAATGTAGGTACAATGCAGGCCTGATTTCCTACGGGAGAACCTATCCATGGGTGTGGGTCCTGTGTGCTGGATCTCGCTTTCCACTGGCCTTTCTGAGTGGGAGAAATCTCCATAACTTTTGGCTGTAAAAACCAGAAGGGATTAAGACTGTGGAAGACAGAGACTGCTGGAATATTTAAGGGCCTGCAGATGGTCTTACACAGACTAACTCCCTCTGAGTTCTGGCATGGGGGCAGCAGATTGAAAAGCATTAGGCATATTCAAGGAAGAACTGAATTATCTGGCATTAAGGGGAGATCTGGGGGTCAGCATTCTTCCAGACAGAAGTGCTAGAAGAGGCCATTGTTCTTTTCCTGAATCCTCAACCCACAGAGCTGGAAGACACAGGCCATATCTGAGACTCCATCAACCTGGCTCACACTGTTTTCCCACCCTGGTGATTCCCTGAGGCTCTGCCCTGCCCAACTTTCAAGCCCACCCAAGCTGTTTAGAGTGGCGTTTCCATAAGTATGGCTTGTTTTGGCCCATGCTTCAAATTTTCCTAAATTCTCTCAAACAAGCAGCACCTGATTTCATTAGCACCGGGTTTCAGCAAGCCCTGTAACTCTCGCTAAGTTTCCCGAGGCCCAGCACTAGTAGCAGCTGGTGTTGGTTCACAGCTTGGCCTCTTCTGGGGACCAGCATAAGCAGCAGCCATCTGCAGACTTCTTTGTAGGTAATGCTGTGTGGCCCTGGAAAAAAAATACAGGTGGTGGCTGAGCTATGATATGCCAACAGCAATCAAGGCTCAAATACTAGAGGAGGGGACAGACAGCCCACACAGTGGGAACAGCTTGAATACCACCTTGGGTAATAGAGGCTGTGTCACTGGATCCTATAGGACACATTACTACATTAAGCTACTCTGTCAAACCTGGGATATGTAGTAGTTCTCTACCTAATACATAAAAACAAACACAAAGAGGCTGCCAAAATGAGGAGACAAAGAGACATGGCCCCAATGAAAGAACAGAACAAAACTCCAGAAAAACAACTAAACAAAATGGAGATAAATAGTCTATCAGATGCAGAGTTCAAGTCACTGGTTATAAGGATACTCAAGGAACTTAGTGAGGACTTCAACAGCATAAAAAAGATACAGTCAACAATGAAGGATACACTAATTGATATAAAGAATAAATTACAGGGAATCAACAGTAGAGTGGATAAAGCTGAGATTCAAATCAATGATTTGAAATATAAGGGAGCAAAAACCAACCAGTCAGAACAGCAATAAGAGAAAAAAAATCTAAAAACATGAGGATAGTGTAAGGAGCCTCTGGGACAACATCAAACATATCAACATTTGCATCATACGGGTGCTGAAAAGAGAAGAGAAAGAGCAAGAAATTGGAAACCTATTTGAAAAAATAATGAAAGAAAATTTCCTTAACTTGGTGAAAGAAATAGACATACAAGTCCAGGAAGCAGAGAGTGTCCCAAACAAGATGGACCCAAACAGGCCCACTTGAAGACACATCATAATTAAAATACCAAAGGTTAAAGACAGAGAGAATCTTACAAGCTGTTATTTGTATACAAAGGAGCCCCCATAAGACTGTCAGCTTATTTCTCAAAAGAAACTTAATAGGCTAGAAGGCTTTGGAAAGACATATTCAAGATGCTGAAAAGCAAGAACCTACATTGAAGATTACTCTATCAATGCAGCAAAGATATCATTTAGAATTGAAAGACACATTAAGAGCTTCTGAGACAAGAAAAACTAAAGGAGTTCATCAAACAAACCAGCATTGTATGAAATGTTAAAGGGTCTTTTGTAAGAAGAAGATAAAAATGTGAACAATAAAATGTCAATAAATACAAAAAGATAATTATGTATGTTTTTATATTATTTCATAAGTTAATAAAATGTGACAACATGCTTTTTTATCTTTGCCTATGAAATACATTAAACATAATACTTTACTTGAAAGTTGCATTGTTAACCAGCTTCAGTTTTGAAATTAAGTTTATATATTATTTATATTTTGTTTATGTGTATTTGTGAATAAGCAATGAGGGGACCATCAAATTTTGACGAATTAACTATGAATTCAGTTCTGCAGAACCTATCCAAGGAAGGAATGGATCAAAGATTTGAGAAGGAATTTCTATGATACCCAATGACACTAGCCAACTCTGGGTGGATTTTCATCACAAGCTTCTTTTTACAATCTAGCTATTTATGAGTTAACAAAAATAGATCAAGTTAGCAAATGCTTAGGTGACTTTTTATAATTTCAGTAGAATAACAAATATGTTTATAAAGTAATATTAACATTGTTAGAAATTGTTAGATTTAACTGGCATGTAAAGTATTTTTGGCATCATAATATTGTGGTTATGATTTCAGGAATATTGCCTTCTGGGGATGGGAAGAAACCAAGTAACATGTAATGGCTTAACCATCCACTGGGCCAATAGCATGCCAATGATCTCTACTCTTCAATTGAATTGAGAACAATTGAATTTAGTGAGTATCCCTGAAAGATCATGGAGCTCCTTTCCAAGGGTAGAGGTAATTAGTCTCTGATAATTTGAAGGAGATAATGTGACTAGATCACTAAGAGGAGAAGTCAACTGGTTAGTGAATATCTTAAAAGAAGTAAACAAGAATAAAAGAAATTAGTTAGGAAACTATAGTCAGAGAAGTCTTCAAGGATATCTGTGAAAGAGGTAACTGAAAGCTCAATGATTGATAACCTACAGCTGAAGAAGAAATCTTTGAGACCTAATATGAATTCACTTTCCCTTGGAAAGCACCAAGAACTAGGTAAGGCCTGAATGATGTAAGACTCAGAGTTCAAGCATCTTCCAAGTGGAAGTTTAGCATAAGCAAGTGTCAGAGAGGATAAGATGAGGACTACTGTCCAGAAAATAATAGAAATAAATTTTAAGAGAAACCAAGGATTCTGCTCATGTGAAAGTGGTGTCAACTCAAATCTACTTCATATTAAAAGTCTGAGTGGGTTATTCAAGCTTACTATTTTTCTCCTAGAAAGAGTAAGATGAAGGAAATAAAGTGAGATTGTTTTTGAAATTGTACTAGCCAAACTAATCTAAAGTGGACTTTATGTTATAATATCATTTGCTCTGAGATATTATCTCTTGATATATTTTCCTTTGTTTTTATTTTAGTTTAGTTTAGTTTAGTTTAGTTTTCTTTATAAAATCTCAGGTTACAATGAGTCAACCTTATCATGACTGAACCAAAAGTAAAAGACCATCCTGCCTGAGCAGGATAGATGGGTTGAGAACTTAACAGTCTGCATGGCCTTTAGAAGTAGCAGGAGCCATGCAGGGTGGGGTAGTGGAACTGGGATCAGTGTGGATCATGGAGCTAACAAAAATTCTCAGACAACTGCAGATGTGAATGCCTACTCCCATCAGCCATTTTGTTACCTTGCTTCAAAACCAAACAGATGTGCTTGTAGTCAAGATGTTAGAGTAGGTAAATGTGGTACTTGGAAACTCCCACAACCACATAAAAAATACAACTAAGTTACAGAACAACCATCATTCAGAAGTACCTGAATGGAAGTCCTACAACAAGGAATTTATTTGTTATTATTATTATTTTTTATCTTCACCTGAGGATATGTCTCATTGATTTTAGAAAGAAAAGAAGAGAGAGAGAGAGAGAAACATTTATATGAGAGAGAGAGATCAACTAATTGCCTCTCATGTGCATCCTGACTGGGGATCAAACAGGCAACCTAGTTATGTGCCCTAATTGGGGATCAAACTCGCACAACCCAAACTTTGATGTTTGGGTTGATGTTCAACCAAATGAGTCACCTGGCCAGAAGCACCAAGGGATTTAAAAAGAAACCACATTGAGACTGGTAGAAGAGGCAGAGACACAGTATGAGTTGGTCTCACACCCACACATGGCAGATAAAAATTGGGAAGGATGTCAGCTGTAAAGGTTCACCTTGAGGAGTGAGGGGTCTCTGCCCCACACCACACCCCCATCCCAGGGTTCCAGTGCCAAGAAGAGAAATCCCATAACTTCTGGCTGTAAAAACCAATGGGAAATGAGGCTGAGAGAGACGGAGTACTCTTGAGTCCCAGGCAGTTCCTCTTAACGGGACCTGGCATAGACTTACCCAGACTCACTCCCTCTAAGCTCCATCACTAAGGCAGCAGAGACATATAGGGAGGAACTTTCTCTGGCTGAAAGACACCAGAGACATATAGGGAGGAACTGAATTGTCCCACATTAGAGTGAGGACTGGGGGAAGACAGCTTTCTCCTGGACAGAAGTGCCGGCAGAGGCCATTTTTGCTTTTGTGAGCCCTCCCCACACAGAGGCAACAGGCAGGCAGGTGTTATATCTGAGTCTCCATCAAACTGGTTCACACTCTTAGACCCTCCCTGGTGATTCCCTGAGACCCTGCCACACAAACTTGAAGACCCATCCAGGTTGTTTCCAGACAAGTGCTCTGTCTTGGCTCATGCATCAGACTTTCCTAAAATCTCTTAAACACAGAACATCTAGCCTCAGTGAACACAGTACCTCTCACTAAGTGGCCCCAAGCCTGGCACTAGTGGGAACTGGCTCTGGTTCAGAGCTTGGCCTCTTCTGGGCACCACCAAGCCCAGCACAAGTATCAGCCATGTAAAAATTGCTTTTTTGCTCATGCCGGGCGACCCCGGGCAGAACATAGGTGATGATGGGTCTTGGTCTGTACCCCCTAGGAGACCCCAGAGCCAGCACACTTGATGGACATCTATGGAACATGTTGAGGCACCACTTAACCACCTCCACAGCAACACATTGAAGGGGTGGACTCAGCAGGCAACAGAGCCTGACTGAAGTGAGTTCTGCTCTATGAAGTGGGCCCCTGCACAGCTGATCCTCCATAGTGGTGGAAGCCAGTCCTTATAGCCAATAAGCCTGGGGGTAAATCCCTCCCACTGACATGCCAACAGCAATCAAAGCTCAAGTATAACAGGAAGGTGTACACAGATGACACAGTGGGGTAAGGGGTGCACCTGGAGTGCCCATCTATAGTGAATGGGGAGGCTGTGCCATTGGATGCTACTGGACACCTACTATATCAGCCCACTATAACCAGCCTGGGAGACCTAGCAGCTCTACCTAATACATAGAAACAAATCCAGGGAGGCTGCCAAAATGAGGAGACACAGAAACATCTCCCAAATGAAAGAACAGAACAAAACTCCACAAAAAGAACTAAAATGAAATGGAGACAAGCAAACTACCAGATGTGGAGTCTAAAACACTGGTTATAAGGATGTTCAAGGAACTTAGGGGAAGAGTAAATGAACTTAGTGGGAAGTTCAACAGCATAAAAAAGCACATGGAACCCAAATCATAAAAAAAAGAATCCATCAGAAATGAAGCCTACACCAACTGAAATGATGAAAAATTTACAGGGCATTAACAGTAGAACAGATGAAGCTGAGAATAAAAACAATGACTTAGAATATCAGGAAGAAAAAACACTCAATCAGAACAGCAAACAAAAAAATCCTAAAAATGAGGATAGTTGTAAGGAGCCTCTGATACACAATTGCATCACAATGGTGCCAGAAGGAGAAGAGAAAGATCAAGAAAGTGAAACCCTATTTTTAAATAATGACAGAAAAATTCCCTAAGCCAGTGAAGAAAATAGACATACAAGTCCAGGAATTGCAGAGAGTTCCAAAGAATATGAACCAAAATAGGCCTATACCAAGACACATCATAATTGAAATGCAAAAGGTTAAACATAAAGAGAGAATCTTAAAAGCCACAAGAAAAAAGCAGTTACCCACAAGAAAGCACACATAAGACTGTCAGCTGATTTCTCAAGGGAAAGTTTGCAGTCCAGAAGGGACTGGCAAGAAATATTCAAAGTGATGAAAAGCAAGGACCTACAACCAAGATTACTCTACCTAGCAAACCTATCATTTAGAATAGAAGGACATGTAAAGAATTTTCCAGACAAGAATAAGCTAAAAAAGTTCATCACTACCAAACCAGTATTACCTGAAATGTTAAAGGGTCTTATTTAAGAAGAAGAAAATAAAAAAAAATTAAAAAAGCAATAAAATGGCAATAAGTTCATTGCCATGTTATCTATCAACAAGTGAATCAAAAAAAATAAGGAGAGCAGAAATAGACTCATTAATACAGACATTTTGATGGTTGCCAGATGGGAGGGGGTTTGAGAGGTAGGGTGAAAAACATGAAGGGATTAAGAAGTACAAATTTGTAGTAACGATAATCATGGGGATGTAAAGTATAACATTGGGAATATAGTCAATAATATATAATAACTATTCATGGTGTCAGATGGGTATGAGATTTACCAGGATGATCACTTAGTAAGTTATATAATGTCTAAGTACTGGGGTGTACACCTGAAACTAATATAATCAATTCTAATTGTTAAATAAAAATGACTAAACAACAAACAGACCTAATACAAAAAATCGATTCTTTAAAAAAAAAATGAAACAAAAGAACCCAGAGCAGAAGGGCTACACACTTCTCTCAGGCTGTTTAAAAACAAATTCAAAACAAAGAAAGGTCATTTTCCAGAGAATACTAATTCCTGTGGTTGTAATGTTCCTGACCACAAGCCAAGTGAGGGTCATTCAGAAGGAACACATGAGAGTAGAGGCAAAGGCAGAATCAGTCAAATCAATTTTGTGTCTTAAGAGACCATTATTACATGTTCATGGCAAGGGGAAAAAAATCTGTCTGGATTTGATGTAATGCCAGCTTTTATTAACAGAGTCTGAAATGAAACAATGAGATTATTTTAGTCATTAAGATGCCCTAAGGGAAACCTATTCAATTTCTTTTCTTGAAACAAAAGTACTTAAATGTAAGGTTCTGGGGCTTGTTGTAAATAAAGACTATAAAATTCACAGGTAGTCACACTTATGTTTTTACATAGATTACAGCTTAGTATGAGTAAATATGCAACAAATATTTTGGTAATATTTTTCTACTATGACAATTAAATTCTTTAAATAAACATCTATTTTATACCTACTGAAAAAGGTAATGATCTCACATCATGGTGTCTAATATTGTAAAAATGACTTTGAAATAAAAAAACTTACATTCATGTATATGTTTCTAAGTAGCTCATTAGAGTAAAGCTTTTCTGATTTGGTGAAACTGCTAAGTGAATATGAGATAATGTCAAGTGCTCATTTGAGGAAACTAAGAAGGGCCATATAATATAAGGCAGGCAATATGTTGCTGGCAATTGTCCCTAGGCTTGGGATAATTGGTAAAAAATCTGGATTGACACTAACTCGCCAAAAGAGTCCTTGGGCTGAATAATCTTGGGCTTGGAGATGTCCTTATCCAAGGGTAGGGTAAAGAGTCCTAAAATTCCTTAGGCATATTTTAGAGATGACTGTGTTAGTTATGGGGAATGAATGCTGAATTCTAGCTGGCCCCCTAAATTAAAGTAGGTCTTTTTTAATTGTTTAACATACTGAACTTCTGAATAACTTTCAATGTGAAGCTAGGCTACCTTGCCCCACCACCAAAAAGAAAAAAAAGTTACCGAATGAAGTCTTCCTACCTCCAAGATCCCTTCAAGAGTTACCATTTTTTAACACTCTGATTTAACTAGATTCCATGCATTTCTTTTGAATTGTGATCATTTGTATATTGAGACTACCCATTTTCCTGAGCCAAATGGAATATTTTTCCCCTTTGCACTTTGAGACAGGAGTGTTTCAGTGATCTGTGTGACAATGGGTAGTTCAGGTGCATCTTGCTTGTTTGCCATGCAGTAATTTAACTCCTACTCTCCTTTTCACCACAGTCATCTTTTACTTTCTCTTTTCCTGTCACTGTGAATGACAGAACAGCTGGCAGTGTTACGAATAGGAAGGTTTGGGCAGAGTGACTGTCAGAAATATATTTACCGTGTGAAAGGACATTTGTGGAATGTCATGGCATCGTCGTCTTCTGCCCCTGAGAGACTGTGGCATTTAGTACTGGGCTCTCGCCACTGTACCCAGCATACCAAAGTGAGTTCCTGACCCCATCATGTCTTGCAAAGTATTGAAATAATATCCTCATCTTATATATCTAAATGCATTTATTTTCATGTTCTTCTTTATATCCTAACTTAGATTTTATACTTTGATTTAAATATTATTTAACTGAAGTTCTCAGAACACTTTGGTAAATCCTATTACCAGAATTAGAATATTCCCCCTGAGTTGCATTGAGATTTGTGCTAAAGTTCGCCTTGTGAATTTGATAGCTCTAAATATGAGGTATGTACTAGCTGTGTTTACTGAAATCCCTCAGTCCCCTATCACTTTTCTTAGATTTCAAAGTTATGGAATTGTCCAGTATGTTTCTGCTCAGAATGACCTGACATGACTCTGTTATTTTGGACATGATTCTGTTTCCAATTATGTTTGCCTATATGTTTTAACATGATTTGGATCACCAATATAAATGAGTTGATTGTATATAATTCCTTTCTGTTTTCTATTGTAATAACATTATATTTATTTGATATATTTCATTGTATCAGATTACAGTATACCATCTTGATATAAAGCAGTTTTAAGTGGACTTGATCATCTACCAGTGCTTTAATTCTAAACATATTGGATTTTAAATTTGGGGCATTGTTTAGTAGCAATTTCATTAACTTCTAACATATCTTGAATCTTGTTTAAAATTATATCAAGGCTTCCCTCACCCCAAGCCAGAACAACCATGTGATAATATGAAAAGCATTTCTACTTTTTGATCTACAATATTTATTATTTTGGGAGTCAGTTTAGTCTCACCATGACTATGTGAATAACGATGTACTAGAAAATACATTGACATAATCTCGGACACAGATTTCCAGCTGGTTTTGCCCATAGGTGAATTAGGTGGTTGCATATGTTGTGAGAGTTGAGGACTCCACCCTTTAAAAAAATATTCTCTTCTGTAGCTCATTTGAAATTAGTTCTTTTGTGTCTATGAGTCTGTTGAAATGCAAATATCTCTGGATGGGTAGTATATATACCTATTATCTGTCCTTAACATCTCTGCACAGATTTATTTAACAGACCTCTGATAATTAGCTAAAAGGGACTGGCAAGACTAAGGTTTGATACCAAGGTAGACAACAGGTTTGCAAGATAAGCTATGGTTTATATTGAGGACAAGTCTGTTTAAAGTAATGATAAGTTTAAGCTAGGTAAGAGAAGCATGCTGGCATAAGGAATCTGAATGCAGACAGGGAAAAGAAGTAACAGGTGCTCATCCAACTTTACTCAATTCTTCATTTTCTGTCAGTCGTTGCCTGTGACTTCTAGATAAGTTTAAACTGCATGGTTGCCACTCTGCCATGAATCCACCAGAGTAACTTTCAAGACTATTTTGAATTGGATGTTCTCAGTTTAGATGGTGAAAATACAATTGTTTAACATTTTCCTCCTTTCAAAATTTCCTTAGGTGTCCTCTTGTCATTTTGAAAAACTTTCCTTGGAAAACTTCTTGTTGTCTAACAGTCTTGTTGCTTACCCTTTAATCAAAGTGGCCCTATTCAACTTTTCCCACAAAATGTTCTCTTTAAAATAGTTA